>NC_134399.1:73660180-73960180 GCF_050003625.1 Haematobia irritans | reverse complement strand
TTTTTAGGTTTTGGGTAGATTTTTCAATTTTTTGAGGGTGGTCACGAATTAAAGTCCTTTTCGCTCTAAGACGCATATTTAAGGAGATATGGGCAAAAGAATTTTTTCATATAAAAATTTCAATTTTTTTAGGTTTTGGGTGGATTTTTCAATTTTTTGGGGGTGGTCACGAATTAAAGTCCTTTTCGCTCTAGGACGCATATTTAAGGAGATATGGGCAAAAAAGTTTTTCATATAAAAATTTCAATTTTTTTAGGTTTTGGGTGGATTTTTCAATTTTTTTAGGGTGGTCACGAATTAAAGTCCTTTCCGCTCTAGGACGCATATTTAAGGAGATATGGGCAAAAAAGTTTTTCATATAAAAATTTCAATTTTTTTAGGGTGGTCACGAATTAAAGTCCTTTTCGCTCTAGGACGCTTAGTTTAGGAGATATGGCCAAAAGAAGTTTTTCATATAAAAATTTCAATTTTTTTAGGTTTTGGGTGGATTTTTCAATTTTTTTAGGGTGGTCACGAATTAAAGCCCTTTTCGCTCTAGGACGCATATTTAAGGAGATATGGACAAAAGATTTTTTTCATATAAAACTTTCAATTTTTTTAGGTTTTGGGTGGATTTTTCAATTTTTTGGGGGTGATCACGAATTAAAGTCCTTTTCGCTCTAGGACGCATATTTAAGGAGATATGGGCAAAAGAAGTTTTTCATATCAAAATCTCAATTTTTTTAGATTTTGGGTGGATTTTTCAATTTTTTTGGGGTGGTCACGAAATAAAGTCCTTTTCGCTCTATGACGCTTAGTTTAGGAGATATGGGCAAAAGAAGTTTTTCATATAAAAATTTCAATTTTTTTAGGTTTTGGGTGGATTTTTCAATTTTTTGAGGGTGGTCACGAATTAAAGTCCTTTTCGCTCTAGGACGCATATTTAAGGAGATATGGGCAAAATAAGTTTTTCATATAAAAATTTCCATTTTTTTAGGTTTTGGGCGGATTTTTCAATTTTTTGAGGGTGGTCACGAATTAAAGTCATTTTCGCTCTAGGACGCATATTTAAGGAGATATGGGCAACAGAAGTTTTTCATATAAAAATTTAAATTTTTTTAGGTTTTGGGTGGATTTTTGAATTTTTTGAGGGTGGTCACGAATTAAAGTCCTTTTCGCTCTAGGACGCATATTTAAGGAGATATGGACAAAAGAAGTTTTTTATATAAAAATTTAAATTTATTTAGGTTTTGTGTGGATTTTTCAATTTTTTGAGGGTGGTCACGAATTAAAGTCCTTTTCGCTCTAGGACGCATATTTAAGGAGATATGGGCAAAAGAAGTTTTTCATACAAAAATTTAAATTTTTTTAGGTTTTGAGTGGACTTTTCAATTTTTTGGGGGTGGTCACGAATTAAAGTCATTTTCGCTCTAGGACGTATATTTAAGGAGATATGGCCAAAAGCAGTTTTTCATATAAAAATTTCAATTTTTTTAGGTTTTGGGTGGATTTTTCAATTTTTTGAGGGTGGTCACGAATTATCATCCTTTTCGCTCTAGGACGCATATTTAAGGAGATATGGGCAAAAGAAGTTTTTCATATAAAAATTTCAATTTTTTTAGGTTTTGGGTGGATTTTTCAATTTTTTTTTGGGGTGGTCACGAATTAAAGTCCTTTTCGCTCTAGGACGCTTAGTTTAGGAGATATGGGCAAAAGAAGTTTTTCATATACAAATTTCAATTTTTTTAGGTTTTGGGTGGATTTTTCAATTTTTTTAGGGTGGTCACGAATTAAAGTCCTTTTCGCTCTAGGACGCATATTTAAGGAGATATGGGCAAAAGAAGTTTTTCATATAAAAATTTCAATTTTTTTAGGTTTTGGGTGGATTTTTGAATTTTTTGAGGGAGGTCACGAATTAAAGTCCTTTTCGCTCTAGGACGCATATTTAAGGAGATATGGGCAAAAAAAGTTTTTCATATAAAAATTTCAATTTTTTAGGTTTTGTCCTTTTCGCTCTAGGACGCATATTTAAGGAGATATGGGCAAAAGAAGTTTTTCATATAAAAATTTCAATTTTTTTAGGTTTTGGGTGGATTTTTCAATTTTTTTGGGGTGGTCACGAATTAAAGTCCTTTTCGCTCTAGGACGCTTAGTTTAGGAGATATGGGCAAAAGAAGTTTTTCATATAAAAATTTCAATTTTTTTAGGTTTTGGGTGGATTTTTCAATTTTTTTAGGGTGGTCACGAATTAAAGTCCTTTTCGCTCTAGGGCGCATATTTAAGGAGATATGGGCAAAAGAAGTTTTTCATATAAAAATGTCAATTTTTTTAGGTTTTGGGTGGATTTTTCAATTTTTTGAGGGTGGTCACGAATTAAAGTCCTTTTCGCTCTAGGACGCATATTTAAGGAGATATGGGCAAAATAAGTTTTTCATATAAAAATTTCAATTTTTTTAGGTTTTGGGTTGATTTTTCAATTTTTTGAGGGTGGTCACGAATTAAAGTCCTTTTCGCTCTAGGACGCTTAGTTTAGGAGATATGGGCAAAAGAAGTTTTTCATATAAAAATTTCAATTTTTCTAGGCTTTGGGTGGATTTTTCAATTTTTTGAGGGTGGTCACGAATTAAAGTCCTTTTCGCTCTAGGACGCTTAGTTTAGGAGATATATTCAAAAGAAGTTTTTCATATAAAAATTTCAATTTTTTTAGGTTTTGGGTGGATTTTTCAATTTTTTGAGGGTGGTCACGAATTAAAGCCCTTTTCGCTCTAGGACGAATATTTAAGGAGATATGGGCAAAAGAATTTTTTCATATAAAAATTTCAATTTTTTTAGGTTTTGGGTGGATTTTTCAATTTTTTGAGGGTGGTCACGAATTAAAGTCCTTTTCGCTCTAGGACGCATATTTAAGGAGATATGGGCAAAAGAAGTTTTTCATATAAAAATTTCAATTTTTTTAGGTTTTGGGTGGATTTTTCAATTTTTTTAGGGTGGTCACGAATTAAAGTCCTTTTCGCTCTAGGACGCTTAGTTTAGGAGATATGGGCAAAAGAAGTTTTTCATATAAAAATTTAAATTTTTTTAGGTTTTGGGTGGATTTTTCAATTTTTTTAGGGTGGTCACGAATTAAAGTCCTTTTCGCTCTAGGACGCTTAGTTTAGGAGATATGGGCAAAAGAAGTTTTTCATATAAAAATGTCATTTTTTTTAGGTTTTGGGTGGATTTTTCAATTTTTTGAGGGTGGTCACGAATTAAAGTCCTTTTCGCTCTAGGAAATATGGGCAAAAGAAGTTTTTCATATAAAACTTTCAATTTAGGTTTTGGGTGGATTTTTCAATTTTTTTAGGGTGGTCACGAATTAAAGTCCTTTTCGCTCTAGGACGCTTAGTTTAGGAGATATGGGCAAAAGAAGTTTTTCATATAAAAATGTCAATTTTTTTAGGTTTTGGGTGGATTTTTCAATTTTTTGAGGGTGGTCACGAATTAAAGTCCTTTTCGCTCTAGGACGCATATTTAAGGAAATATGGGCAAAAGAAGTTTTTCATATAAAAATTTAAATTTTTTTAGGTTTTTGGATTTTTCCATTTTTTGAGGGTGGTCACGAATTAAAGTCCTTTTCACTCTAGGACGCATATTTAAGGAGATATAGCCAAAAGAAGTTTTTCATATAAAAATTTCAATTTTTTTAGGTTTTGGGTGGATTTTTCAATTTTTTGAGGGTGGTCACGAATTAAAGTCCTTTTCGCTCTAGGACGCATATTTAAGGAGATATGGGCAAAAG
Source organism: Haematobia irritans (assembly GCF_050003625.1). Classification (NCBI taxonomy): domain Eukaryota; kingdom Metazoa; phylum Arthropoda; class Insecta; order Diptera; family Muscidae; genus Haematobia; species Haematobia irritans. The sequence continues at coordinate 73,956,423 of NC_134399.1, read as the reverse complement.
AATTTTTTCATATAAAAATTTCAATTTTTTTAGGTTTTGGGTGGATTTTTCAATTTTTTGGGGGTGGTCACGAATTAAAGTCCTTTTCGCTCTAGGACGCATATTTAGGGAGATATGGGCAAAAGAAGTTTTTCATATAAAAATTTAAATTTTTTTAGGTTTTGGGTGGATTTTTAAATTTTTTAGGGTGGTCACGAATTAAAGTCCTTTTCGCTCTAGGACGCATATTTAAGGAGATATGGGCAAAAGAAGTTTTTCATATAAAAATTTACATTTTTTTAGGTTTTGGGTGGATTTTTGAATTTTTTGAGGGTGGTCACGAATTAAAGTCCTTTTCGCCCTAGGACGCATATTTAAGGAGATATGGGCAAAAGAAGTTTTTCATATAAAAATTTCAATTTTTTTAGGTTTTGGGTGGATTTTTCAATTTTTTGAGGGTGGTCACGAATTAAAGTCCTTTTGGCTCTAGGACGCATATTTAAGGAGATATGGGCAAACGAAGTTTTTCATATAAAAATTTCAATTTTTTTAGGTTTTGGGTGGATTTTTCAATTTTTTTAGGGTGGTCACGAATTAAAGTCTTTTTCGCTCTAGGACGCTTAGTTTAGGAGATATGGCCAAAAGAAGTTTTTCATATAAAAATTTCAATTTTTTAGGTTTTGGGTGGATTTTTCAATTTTTTGAGGGTGGTCACGAATTAAAGTCCTTTTCGCTCTAGGACGCATATTTAAGGAGATATGGGCAAATGAATTTTTTCATATAAAAATTTAAATTTTTTTAGGTTTTGGGTGGATTTTTAAATTTTTTTAGGGTGGTCACGAATTAAAGTCCTTTTCGCTCTAGGACGCATATTTAAGGAGATATGGGCAAAAGAAGTTTTTCATATAAAAATTTCAATTTTTTTAGGTTTTGGGTGGATTTTTCAATTTTTGGAGGGTGGTCACGAATTAAAGTCCTTTTCGCTCTAGGACGCTTAGTTTAGGAGATATGGGCAAAAGAAGTTTTTCATATAAAAATTTCAATTTTTCTAGGCTTTGGGTGGATTTTTCAATTTTTTGAGAGTGGTCACGAATTAAAGTCCTTTTCGCTCTAGGACGCATATTTAAGGAGATATAGCCAAAAGAAGTTTTTCATATAAAAATTTCAATTTTTTTAGGTTTTGGGTGGATTTTTCAATTTTTTGAGGGTGGTCACGAATTAAAGTCCTTTTCGCTCTAGGACGCATATTTAAGGAGATATGGGCAAAAGAATTTTTTCATATAAAAATTTCAATTTTTTTAGGTTTTGGGTGGATTTTTCAATTTTTTTGGGGTGGTCACGAAATAAAGTCCTTTTCGCTCTAGGACGCATATTTAGGGAGATATGGGCAAAAGAAGTTTTTCATATAAAAATTTCAATTTTTTTAGGTTTTGGGTGGATTTTTAAATTTTTTTAGGGTGGTCACGAATTAAAGTCCTTTTCGCTCTAGGACGCATATTTAAGGAGATATGGGCAAAAGAAGTTTTTCATATAAAAATTTACATTTTTTTAGGTTTTGAGTGGACTTTTCAATTTTTTGGGGGTGGTCACGAATTAAAGTCATTTTCGCTCTAGGACGTATATTTAAGGAGATATGGGCAAAAGAAGTTTTTCATATAAAAATTTCAATTTTTTTAGGTTTTGGGTGGATTTTTCAATTTTTTGAGGGTGGTCACGAATTATCATCCTTTTCGCTCTAGGACGCATATTTAAGGAGATATGGGCAAAAGAAGTTTTTCATATAAAAATTTCAATTTTTTTAGGTTTTGGGTGGATTTTTCAATTTTTTTGGGGTGGTCACGAATTAAAGTCCTTTTCGCTCTAGGACGCATATTTAAGGAGATATGGGCAAAAGAAGTTTTTCATATAAAAAGTTCAATTTTTTTAGGTTTTGGGTGGATTTTTCAATTTTTGGAGGGTGGTCACGAATTAAAGTCCTTTTCGCTCTAGGACGCTTAATTGAGGAGATATGGGCAAAAGAAGTTTTTCATATAAAAATTTCATTTTTTTTAGGTTTTGGGTGGATTTTTGAATTTTTGAGGGTGGTCACGAATTAAAGTCCTTTTCGCTCTAGGACGCATATTTAGGGAGATATGGGCAAAAGAAGTTTTTCATATAAAAATTTCAATTTTTTTAGGTTTTGGGTGGATTTTTCAATTTTTTTGGGGTGGTCACGAAATTAAGTCCTTTTCGGTCTAGGACGCATATTTAGGGAGATATGGGCAAAAGAAGTTTTTCATATAAAAATTTCAATTTTTTTAGGTTTTGGGTGGATTTTTCAATTTTTTTAGGGTGGTCACGAATTAAAGTCATTTTCGCTCTAGGACGTATATTTAAGGAGATATGGCCAAAAGAAGTTTTTCATATAAAAATTTCAATTTTTTTAGGTTTTGGGTGGATTTTTCAATTTTTTGGGGGTGGTCACGAATTAAAGTCCTTTTCGCTCTAGGACGCATATTTAGGGAGATATGGGCAAAAGAAGTTTTTCATATAAAAATTTAAATTTTTTTAGGTTTTGGGTGGATTTTTAAATTTTTTAGGGTGGTCACGAATTAAAGTCCTTTTCGCTCTAGGACGCATATTTAAGGAGATATGGGCAAAAGAAGTTTTTCATATAAAAATGTACATTTTTTTAGGTTTTGGGTGGATTTTTGAATTTTTTGAGGGTGGTCACGAATTAAAGTCCTTTTCGCCCTAGGACGCATATTTAAGGAGATATGGGCAAAAGAAGTTTTTCATATAAAAATTTCAATTTTTTTAGGTTTTGGGTGGATTTTTCAATTTTTTGAGGGTGGTCACGAATTACAGTCCTTTTGGCTCTAGGACGCATATTTAAGGAGATATGGGCAAAAGAAGTTTTTCATATAAAAATTTCATTTTTTTTAGGTTGTGGGTGGATTTTTCAATTTTTTTAGGGTGGTCACGAATTAAAGTCCTTTTCGCTCTAGGACGCATATTTAAGGAGATATGGGCAAAAGAAGTTTTTCATATAAAAATTTAAATTTTTTTAGGTTTTGAGTGCACTTTTCAATTTTTTGGGGGTGGTCACGAATTAAAGTCATTTTCGCTCTAGGACGTATATTTAAGGAGATATGGCCAAAAGAAGTTTTTCATATAAAAATTTCAATTTTTTTAGGTTTTGGGTGGATTTTTCAATTTTTTTGTGGTGGTCACGAATTGAAGTCCTTTTCGCTCTAGGACGCATATTTAAGGAGATATGGGCAAAATAAGTTTTTCATATAAAAATTGCATTTTTTTTAGGTTTTGGGTGGATTTTTGAATTTTTTGAGGGTGGTCACGAATTAAAGTCCTTTTCGCCCTAGGACGCATATTTAAGGAGATATGGGCAAAAGAAGTTTTTAATATAAAAATTTCAATTTTTTTAGGTTTTGGGTGGATTTTTCAATTTTTTGAGGGTGGTCACGAATTAAAGTCCTTTTGGCTCTAGGACGCATATTTAAGGAGATATGGGCAAAAGAAGTTTTTCATATAAAAATTTCATTTTTTTTAGGTTGTGGGTGGATTTTTCAATTTTTTTAGGGTGGTCACGAATTAAAGTCCTTTTCGCTCTAGGACGCATATTTAAGGAGATATGGGCAAAAGAAGTTTTTCATATAAAAATTTAAATTTTTTTAGGTTTTGAGTGCACTTTTCAATTTTTTGGGGGTGGTCACGAATTAAAGTCATTTTCGCTCTAGGACGTATATTTAAGGAGATATGGCCAAAAGAAGTTTTTCATATAAAAATTTCAATTTTTTTAGGTTTTGGGTGGATTTTTCAATTTTTTTGTGGTGGTCACGAATTGAAGTCCTTTTCGCTCTAGGACGCATATTTAAGGAGATATGGGCAAAATAAGTTTTTCATATAAAAATTGCATTTTTTTTAGGTTTTGGGTGGATTTTTGAATTTTTTGAGGGTGGTCACGAATTAAAGTCCTTTTCGCCCTAGGACGCATATTTAAGGAGATATGGGCAAAAGAAGTTTTTAATATAAAAATTTCAATTTTTTTAGGTTTTGGGTGGATTTTTCAATTTTTTGAGGGTGGTCACGAATTAAAGTCCTTTTGGCTCTAGGACGCATATTTAAGGAGATATGGGCAAACGAAGTTTTTCATATAAAAATTTCAATTTTTTTAGGTTTTGGGTGGATTTTTCAATTTTTTTAGGGTGGTCACGAATTAAAGTCTTTTTCGCTCTAGGACGCTTAGTTTAGGAGATATGGCCAAAAGAAGTTTTTCATATAAAAATTTCAATTTTTTAGGTTTTGGGTGGATTTTTCAATTTTTTGAGGATGGTCACGAATTAAAGTCCTTTTCGCTCTAGGACGCATATTTAAGGAGATATGGGCAAAATAAGTTTTTCATATAAAAATTTCAATTTTTTTAGGTTGTGGGTGGATTTTTGAATTTTTTGAGGGTGGTCACGGATTAAAGTCCTTTTCGCTCTAGGACGCATATTTAAGGAGATATGGGCAAAAGAAGTTTTTCATATAAAAATTTAAATTTTTTTAGGTTTTGAGTGGACTTTTCAATTTTTTGGGGGTGGTCACGAATTAAAGTCATTTTCGCTCTAGGACGTATATTTAAGGAGATATGGCCAAAGAAGTTTTTCATATAAAAATTTCAATTTTTTTAGGTTTTGGGTGGATTTTTCAATTTTTTGAGGGTGGTCACGAATTATCATCCTTTTCGCTCTAGGACGCATATTTAAGGAGATATGGGCAAAAGAAGTTTTTCATATAAAAATTTCAATTTTTTTAGGTTTTGGATAGATTTTTCAATTTTTTTGGGGTGGTCACGAATTAAAGTCCTTTTCGCTCTAGGACGCTTAGTTTAGGAGATATGGGCAAAAGAAGTTTTTCATATAAAAATTTAAATTTTTTTAGGTTTTGGGTGGATTTTTCAATTTTTTTAGGGTGGTCACGAATTAAAGTCCTTTTCGCTCTAGGACGCATATTTAAGGAGATATGGGCAAAAGAAGTTTTTCATATAAAAATTTCAATTTTTTTAGGTTTTGGGTGGATTTTTCAATTTTTTTAGGGTGGTCACGAATTAAAGTCTTTTTCGCTCTAGGACGCTTAGTTTAGGAGATATGGCCAAAAGAAGTTTTTCACATAAAAATTTCAATTTTTTAGGTTTTGGGTGGATTTTTCAATTTTTTGAGGGTGGTCACGAATTAAAGTCCTTTTCGCTCTAGGACGCATATTTAAGGAGATATAGCCAAAAGAAGTTTTTCATATAAAAATTTCAATTTTTTTAGGTTTTGGGTGGATTTTTCAATTTTTTTGTAGTGGTCACGAATTGAAGTCCTTTTCGCTCTAGGACGCATATTTAAGGAGATATGGGCAAAAGAAGTTTTTCATATAAAAATTTCATTTTTTTTAGGTTTTGGGTGGATTTTTGAATTTTTGAGGGTGGTCACGAATTAAAGTCCTTTTCGCTCTAGGACGCATATTTAGGGAGATATGGGCAAAAGAAGTTTTTCATATAAAAATTTCAATTTTTTTAGGTTTTGGGTGGATTTTTCAATTTTTTTTGGGGTGGTCACGAAATAAAGTGCTTTTCGCTCTAGGACGCATATTTAAGGAGATATGGGCAAAACAAGTTTTTCATATAAAAATTTCAATTTTTTTAGGTTTTGAGTGGATTTTTCAATTTTTTGGGGGTGGTCACGAATTAAAGCCCTTTTCGCTCTAGGACGCATATTTAAGGAGATATGGGCAAAAGAAGTTTTTCATATAAAAATTTCAATTTTTTTAGGTTTTGGGTGGATTTTTCAATTTTTTTAGGGTGGTCACGAATTAATGTCCTTTTCGCTCTAGGACGCTTAGTTTAGGAGATATGGGCAAAAGAAGTTTTTCATAAAAAAATGTAAATTTTTTTAGGTTTTGGGTGGATTTTTGAATTTTTTGAGGGTGGTCACGAATTAAAGTCCTTTTCGCTCTAGGACGCATATTTAAGGAGATATGGGCAAAATAAGTTTTTCATATAAAAATTTCAATTTTTTTAGGTTTTGGGTGGATTTTTCAATTTTTTGAGGGTGGTCACGAATTAAAGTCATTTTCGCTCTAGGACGCATATTTAAGGAGATATGGGCAAAAGAAGTTTTTCATATAAAAATTTCAATTTTTTTAGGTTTTGGGTGGATTTTTCAATTTTTTGAGGGTGGTCACGAATTAAAGTCCTTTTCGCTCTAGGACGCATATTTAAGGAGATATGGGCAAAAGAAGTTTTTCATATAAAAATTTCAATTTTTTTAGGTTTTGGGTGGATTTTTCAATTTTTTGAGGGTGGTCACGAATTAAAGTCCTTTTCGCTCTAGGACGCTTAATTTAGGAGATATGGGCAAAAGAAGTTTTTCATATAAAAATTTCAAATTTTCTAGGCTTTGGGTGGATTTTTCAATTTTTTGAGGGTGGTCACGAATTAAAGTCCTTTTCGCTCTAGGACGCATATTTAAGGAGATATAGCCAAAAGAAGTTGTTCATATAAAAATTTCAATTTTTTTAGGTTTTGGGTGGATTTTTCAATTTTTTGAGGGTGGTCACGAATTAAAGTCCTTTTCGCTCTAGGACGCATATTTAAGGAGATATGGGCAAAAGAAGTTTTTCATATAAAAATTTCAATTTTTTTAGGTTTTGGGTGGATTTTTCAATTTTTTGGGGGTGGTCACGAATTAAAGTCATTTTCGCTCTAGGACGCATAGTTAGGGAGATATAGCCAAAAGAAGTTTTTCATATAAAAATTTCAATTTTTTTAGGTTTTGGGTGGATTTTTCAATTTTTTGAGGGTGGTCACGAATTAAAGTCCTTTTGGCTCTAGGACGCATATTTAAGGAGATATGGGCAAAAGAAGTTTTTCATATAAAAATTTCAATTTTTTTAGGTTTTGGGTGGATTTTTCAATTTTTTTAGGGTGGTCACGAATTAAAGTCTTTTTCGCTCTAGGACGCTTAGTTTAGGAGATATGGCCAAAAGAAGTTTTTCATATAAAAATTTCAATTTTTTAGGTTTTGGGTGGATTTTTCAATTTTTTGAGGGTGGTCACGAATTAAAGTCCTTTTCGCTCTAGGACGCATATTTAAGGAGATATGGGCAAAATAAGTTTTTCATATAAAAATTTCAATTTTTTTAGGTTGTGGGTGGATTTTTGAATTTTTTGAGGGTGGTCACGAATTAAAGTCCTTTTCGCTCTAGGACGCATATTTAAGGAGATATGGGCAAAAGAAGTTTTTCATATAAAAATTTAAATTTTTTTAGGTTTTGAGTGGACTTTTCAATTTTTTGGGGGTGGTCACGAATTAAAGTCATTTTCGCTCTAGGACGTATATTTAAGGAGATATGGCCAAAAGAAGTTTTTCATATAAAAATTTCAATTTTTTTAGGTTTTGGGTGGATTTTTCAATTTTTTGAGGGTGGTCACGAATTATCATCCTTTTCGCTCTAGGACGCATATTTAAGGAGATATGGGCAAAAGAAGTTTTTCATATAAAAATTTCAATTTTTTTAGGTTTTGGATAGATTTTTCAATTTTTTTGGGGTGGTCACGAATTAAAGTCCTTTTCGCTCTAGGACGCTTAGTTTAGGAGATATGGGCAAAAGAAGTTTTTCATATAAAAATTTAAATTTTTTTAGGTTTTGGGTGGATTTTTCAATTTTTTTAGGGTGGTCACGAATTAAAGTCCTTTTCGCTCTAGGACGCATATTTAAGGAGATATGGGCAAAAGAAGTTTTTCATATAAAAATTTCAATTTTTTTAGGTTTTGGGTGGATTTTTCAATTTTTTTAGGGTGGTCACGAATTAAAGTCTTTTTCGCTCTAGGACGCTTAGTTTAGGAGATATGGCCAAAAGAAGTTTTTCACATAAAAATTTCAATTTTTTAGGTTTTGGGTGGATTTTTCAATTTTTTGAGGGTGGTCACGAATTAAAGTCCTTTTCGCTCTAGGACGCATATTTAAGGAGATATAGCCAAAAGAAGTTTTTCATATAAAAATTTCAATTTTTTTAGGTTTTGGGTGGATTTTTCAATTTTTTTGTGGTGGTCACGAATTGAAGTCCTTTTCGCTCTAGGACGCATATTTAAGGAGATATGGGCAAAAGAAGTTTTTCATATAAAAATTTCATTTTTTTTAGGTTTTGGGTGGATTTTTGAATTTTTGAGGGTGGTCACGAATTAAAGTCCTTTTCGCTCTAGGACGCATATTTAGGGAGATATGGGCAAAAGAAGTTTTTCATATAAAAATTTCAATTTTTTTAGGTTTTGGGTGGATTTTTCAATTTTTTTTGGGGTGGTCACGAAATAAAGTGCTTTTCGCTCTAGGACGCATATTTAAGGAGATATGGGCAAAACAAGTTTTTCATATAAAAATTTCAATTTTTTTAGGTTTTGAGTGGATTTTTCAATTTTTTGGGGGTGGTCACGAATTAAAGTCCTTTTCGCTCTAGGACGCATATTTAAGGAGATATGGGCAAAAGAAGTTTTTCATATAAAAATTTCAATTTTTTTAGGTTTTGGGTGGATTTTTCAATTTTTTTAGGGTGGTCACGAATTAATGTCCTTTTCGCTCTAGGACGCTTAGTTTAGGAGATATGGGCAAAAGAAGTTTTTCATAAAAAAATGTAAATTTTTTTAGGTTTTGGGTGGATTTTTGAATTTTTTGAGGGTGGTCACGAATTAAAGTCCTTTTCGCTCTAGGACGCATATTTAAGGAGATATGGGCAAAATAAGTTTTTCATATAAAAATTTCAATTTTTTTAGGTTTTGGGTGGATTTTTCAATTTTTTGAGGGTGGTCACGAATTAAAGTCATTTTCGCTCTAGGACGCATATTTAAGGAGATATGGGCAAAAGAAGTTTTTCATATAAAAATTTCAATTTTTTTAGGTTTTGGGTGGATTTTTCAATTTTTTGAGGGTGGTCACGAATTAAAGTCCTTTTCGCTCTAGGACGCATATTTACGGAGATATGGGCAAAAGAAGTTTTTCATATAAAAATTTCAATTTTTTTAGGTTTTGGGTGGATTTTTCAATTTTTTGAGGGTGGTCACGAATTAAAGTCCTTTTCGCTCTAGGACGCTTAATTTAGGAGATATGGGCAAAAGAAGTTTTTCATATAAAAATTTCAAATTTTCTAGGCTTTGGGTGGATTTTTCAATTTTTTGAGGGTGGTCACGAATTAAAGTCCTTTTCGCTCTAGGACGCATATTTAAGGAGATATAGCCAAAAGAAGTTGTTCATATAAAAATTTCAATTTTTTTAGGTTTTGGGTGGATTTTTCAATTTTTTGAGGGTGGTCACGAATTAAAGTCCTTTTCGCTCTAGGACGCATATTTAAGGAGATATGGGCAAAAGAAGTTTTTCATATAAAAATTTCAATTTTTTTAGGTTTTGGGTGGATTTTTCAATTTTTTGGGGGTGGTCACGAATTAAAGTCATTTTCGCTCTAGGACGCATAGTTAGGGAGATATAGCCAAAAGAAGTTTTTCATATAAAAATTTCAATTTTTTTAGGTTTTGGGTGGATTTTTCAATTTTTTGAGGGTGGTCACGAAATAAAGTCCTTTTCGCTCTAGGACGCATATTTAAGGAGATATGGGCAAAAGAAGTTTTTCATATAAAAATTTAAATTTTTTTAGGTTTTGGGTGGATTTTTCAATTTTTTTAGGGTGGTCACGAATTAAAGTCCTTTTCGCTCTAGGACGCTTAGTTTAGGAGATATGGCCAAAAGAAGTTTTTCATATAAAAATTTCAATTTTTTTAGGTTTTGGGTGGATTTTTCAATTTTTTGAGGGTGGTCACGAATTAAAGTCCTTTTCGCTCTAGGACGCATATTTAAGGAGATATGGGCAAAAGAAGTTTTTCATATAAAAATTTCAATTTTTTTAGGTTGTGGGTGGATTTTTCAATTTTTTTAGGGTGGTCACGAATTAAAGTCCTTTTCGCTCTAGGACGCATATTTAAGGAGATATGGGCAAAAGAAGTTTTTCATATAAAAATTTAAATTTTTTTAGGTTTTGAGTGCACTTTTCAATTTTTTGGGGGTGGTCACGAATTAAAGTCATTTTCGCTCTAGGACGTATATTTAAGGAGATATGGCCAAAAGAAGTTTTTCATATAAAAATTTCAATTTTTTTAGGTTTTGGGTGGATTTTTCAATTTTTTTGTGGTGGTCACGAATTGAAGTCCTTTTCGCTCTAGGACGCATATTTAAGGAGATATGGGCAAAATAAGTTTTTCATATAAAAATTTCATTTTTTTTAGGTTTTGGGTGGATTTTTGAATTTTTTGAGGGTGGTCACGAATTAAAGTCCTTTTCGCCCTAGGACGCATATTTAAGGAGATATGGGCAAAAGAAGTTTTTCATATAAAAATTTCAATTTTTTTAGGTTTTGGGTGGATTTTTCAATTTTTTGAGGGTGGTCACGAATTAAAGTCCTTTTGGCTCTAGGACGCATATTTAAGGAGATATGGGCAAACGAAGTTTTTCATATAAAAATTTCAATTTTTTTAGGTTTTGGGTGGATTTTTCAATTTTTTTAGGGTGGTCACGAATTAAAGTCTTTTTCGCTCTAGGACGCTTAGTTTAGGAGATATGGCCAAAAGAAGTTTTTCATATAAAAATTTCAATTTTTTAGGTTTTGGGTGGATTTTTCAATTTTTTGAGGGTGGTCACGAATTAAAGTCCTTTTCGCTCTAGGACGCATATTTAAGGAGATATGGGCAAAATAAGTTTTTCATATAAAAATTTCAATTTTTTTAGGTTGTGGGTGGATTTTTGAATTTTTTGAGGGTGGTCACGAATTAAAGTCCTTTTCGCTCTAGGACGCATATTTAAGGAGATATGGGCAAAAGAAGTTTTTCATATAAAAATTTCAATTTTTTTTGTTTTGGGTGGATTTTTCAATTTTTTGAGGGTGGTCACGAATTAAAGTCCTTTTCGCTCTAGGACGCTTAGTTTAGGAGATATGGGCAAAAGAATTTTTTCATATAAAAATTTCAATTTTTTTAGGTTTTGGGTGGATTGTTCAATTTTTTAGGGGTGGTCACGAATTAAAGTCCTTTTCGCTCTAGGACGTATATTTAAGGAGATATGGCCAAAGAAGTTTTTCATATAAAAATTTCAATTTTTTTAGGTTTTGGGTGGATTTTTCAATTTTTTGGGGGTGGTCACGAATTAAAGTCCTTTTCGCTCTAGGACGCATATTTAAGGAGATATAGCCAAAAGAAGTTTTTCATATAAAAATTTAAATTTTTTTAGGTTTTGGGTGGATTTTTCAATTTTTTTGGGGTGGTCACGAAATAAAGTCCTTTTCGCTCTAGGACGCATATTTAAGGAGATATGGGCAAAAGAAGTTTTTCATATAAAAATTTCAATTTTTTTAGGTTTTGGATGGATTTTTCAATTTTTTTAGGGTGGTCACGAATTAAAGTCCTTTTCGCTCTAGGACGCTTAGTTTAGGAGATATGGCCAAAAGAAGTTTTTCATATAAAAATTTCAATTTTTATATGAGGGTGGTCACGAATTAAAGTCCTTTTCGCTCTAGGACGCATATTTAAGGAGATATGGGCAAAAGAAGTTTTTCATATAAAAATTTAAATTTTGTTAGGTTTTGAGTGCACTTTTCAATTTTTTGGGGGTGGTCACGAATTAAAGTCATTTTCGCTCTAGGACGTATATTTAAGGAGATATGGCCAAAAGAAGTTTTTCATATAAAAATTTCAATTTTTTTAGGTTTTGGGTGGATTTTTCAATTTTTTTGTGGTGGTCACGAATTGAAGTCCTTTTCGCTCTAGGACGCATATTTAAGGAGATATGGGCAAAAGAAGTTTTTCATATTAAAATTTAATTTTTTTTAGGTTTTGGGTGGATTTTTGAATTTTTTGAGGGTGGTCACGAATTAAAGTCCTTTTCGCCCTAGGACGCATATTTAAGGAGATATGGGCAAAAGAAGTTTTTCATATAAAAATTTCAATTTTTTTAGGTTTTGGGTGGATTTTTCAATTTTTTGAGGGTGGTCACGAATTAAAGTCCTTTTGGCTCTAGGACGCATATTTAAGGAGATATGGGCAAACGAAGTTTTTCATATAAAAATTTCAATTTTTTTAGGTTTTGGGTGGATTTTTCAATTTTTTTAGGGTGGTCACGAATTAAAGTCTTTTTCGCTCTAGGACGCTTAGTTTAGGAGATATGGCCAAAAGAAGTTTTTCATATAAAAATTTCAATTTTTTTAGGTTTTGGGTGGATTTTTCACGAATTAAAGTCCTTTTCGCTCTAGGACGCATATTTAAGGAGATATGGGCAAAAGAAGTTTTTCATATAAAAATTTAAATTTTTTTAGGTTGTGGGTGGATTTTTGAATTTTTTGAGGGTGGTCACGAATTAAAGTCCTTTTCGCTCTAGGACGCATATTTAAGGAGATATGGGCAAAAGAAGTTTTTCATATAAAAATTTAAATTTTTTTAGGTTTTGAGTGGACTTTTCAATTTTTTGGAGGTGGTCACGAATTAAAGTCATTTTCGCTCTAGGACGTATATTTAAGGAGATATGGCCAAAGAAGTTTTTCATATAAAAATTTCAATTTTTTTAGGTTTTGGGTGGATTTTTCAATTTTTTGAGGGTGGTCACGACTTAAAGTCCTTTTCGCTCTAGGACGCTTAGTTCAGGAGATATGGGCAAAAGAAGTTTTTCATATAAAAATTTCAATTTTTTTAGGTTTTGGATAGATTTTTCAATTTTTTTGGGGTGGTCACGAATTAAAGTCCTTTTCGCTCTAGGACGCTTAGTTTAGGAGATATGGGCAAAAGAAGTTTTTCATATAAAAATTTCAATTTTTTTAGGTTTTGGGTGGATTTTTCAATTTTTTTGGGGTGGTCACGAATTAAAGTCCTTTTCGCTCTAGGACGCATATTTAAGGAGATATGGGCAAAAGAAGTTTTTCATATAAAAATTTAAATTTTTTTAGGTTTTGGGTGGATTTTTCAATTTTTTGAGGGTGGTCACGAGTAAAAGTCCTTTTCGCTCTAGGACGCTTAGTTTAGGAGATACGGGCAAAAGAATTTTTTCATATAAAAATTTCAATTGTTTTAGGTTTTGGGTGGATTTTTCAATTTTTTGAGGGTGGTCACGAATTAAAGTCCTTTTCGCTCTAGGACGCATATTTAAGGAGATATGGGCAAAAGAAGTTTTTCATATAAAAATTTAAATTTTTTTAGGTTTTGGGTGGATTTTTCAATTTTTTGGGGGTGGTCACGAATTAAAGTCCTTTTCGCTCTAGGACGCATATTTAAGGAGATATAGCCAAAAGAAGTTTTTCATATAAAAATTTCAATTGTTTTAGGTTTTGGGTGGATTTTTCAATTTTTTGGGGTGGTCACGAAATAAAGTCCTTTTCGCTCTAGGACGCATATTTAAGGAGATATGGGCAAAAGAAGTTTTTCATATAAAAATTTCAATTTTTTTAGGTTTTGGGTGGATTTTTCAATTTTTTTAGGGTGGTCACGAATTAAAGTCCTTTTCGCTCTAGGACGCATATTTAAGGAGATATGGGCAAAAGAATTTTTTCATATAAAAATTTCAATTTTTTTAGGTTTTGGGTGGATTTTTCAATTTTTTGAGGGTGGTCACGAATTAAAGTCCTTTTCGCTCTAGGACGCATATTTAGGGAGATATGGGCAAAAGAAGTTTTTCATATAAAAATTTTAATTTTTTTAGGTTTTGGGTGGATTTTTCAATTTTTTGGGGTGGTCACGAAATAAAGTCCTTTTCGCTCTAGGACGCATATTTAAGGAGATATGGGCAAAAGAAGTTTTTCATATAAAAATTTCAATTTTTTTAGGTTTTGGGTGGATTTTTGAATTTTTTGAGGGTGGTCACGAATAAAAGTCCTTTTCGCCCTAGGACGCATATTTAAGGAGATATGGGCAAAAGAAGTTTTTCATATAAAAATTTCAATTTTTTTAGGTTTTGAGTGGATTTTTCAATTTTTTGGGGGTGGTCACGAATTAAAGTCCTTTTCGCTCTAGGACGCATATTTAAGGAGATATGGGCAAAAGAAGTTTTTCATATAAAAATTTCAATTTTTTTAGGTTTTGGGTGGATTTTTCAATTTTTTTAGGGTGGTCACGAATTAAAGTCCTTTTCGCTCTAGGACGCATAGTTTAGGAGATATGGGCAAAAGAAGTTTTTCATATAAAAATGTCAATTTTTTTAGGTTTTGGGTGGATTTTTCAATTTTTTTAGGGTGGTCACGAATTAAAGTCCTTTTCGCTCTAGGACGCATATTTAAGGAGATATGGGCAAAAGAATTTTTTCATATAAAAATTTCAATTTTTTTAGGTTTTGGGTGGATTTTTCAATTTTTTGGGGGTGGCCACGAATTAAAGTCCTTTTCGCTCTAGGACGCATATTTAGGGAGATATGGGCAAAAGAAGTTTTTCATATAAAAATTTCAATTTTTTTAGGTTTTGGGTGGATTTTTCAATTTTTTGAGGGTGGTCACGAATTAAAGTCCTTTTCGGTCTAGGACGCATATTTAAGGAGATATGGGCAAAAGAAGTTTTTCATATAAAATTTCAATTTTTTTAGGTTTTGGGTGGATTTTTCAATTTTTTTGGGGTGGTCACGAAATAAAGTCCTTTTCGCTCTAGGACGCTTAGTTTAGGAGATATGGGCAAAAGAAGTTTTTCATATAAAAATTTCAATTTTTTTAGGTTTTGGGTGGATTTTTCAATTTTTTGAGGGTGGTCACGAATTAAAGTCCTTTTCGCTCTAGGACGCTTAGTTTAGGAGATATGGGCAAAAGAAGTTTTTCATATAAAAATTTCAATTTTTTAGGTTTTGGGTGGATTTTTCAATTTTTTGAGGGTGGTCACGAATTAAAGTCCTTTTCGCTCTAGGACGCATATTTAAGGAGATATGGGCAAAAGAAGTTTTTCATATAAAAATTTCATTTTTTTTAGGTTTTGGGTGGATTTTTGAATTTTTGAGGGTGGTCACGAATTAAAGTCCTTTTCGCTCTAGGACGCATATTTAGGGAGATATGGGCAAAAGAAGTTTTTCATATAAAAATTTCAATTTTTTTAGGTTTTGGGTGGATTTTTCAATTTTTTTGGGGTGGTCACGAAATAAAGTCCTTTTCGCTCTAGGACGCTTAGTTTAGGAGATATGGGCAAAAGAAGTTTTTCATATAAAAATTTCAATTTTTTTAGGTTTTGGGTGGATTTTTCAATTTTTTGAGGGTGGTCACAAATTAAAGTCCTTTTCGCTCTAGGACGCATATTTAAGGAGATATGGGCAAAAGAAGTTTTTCATATAAAAATTTAAATTTTTTTAGGTTTTGGGTGGATTTTTCAATTTTTTGAGAGTGGTCACGAATTAAAGTCCTTTTCGCTCTAGGACGCATATTTAAGGAGATATGGACAAAAGAAGTTTTTCATATAAAAATTTAAATTTTTCTAGGTTTTGGGTGGATTTTTCAATTTTTTGAGGGTGGTCACGAATTAAAGTCCTTTTCGCTCTAGGACGCATATTTAAGGAGATATAGCCAAAAGAAGTTTTTCATATAAAAATTTCAATTTTTTTAGGTTTTGGGTGGATTTTTCAATTTTTTTAGGGTGGTCACGAATTAAAGTCCTTTTCGCTCTAGGACGCTTAGTTTAGGAGATATGGGCAAAAGAAGTTTTTCGTATAAAAATTTCAATTTTGCTAGGCTTTGGGTGGATTTTTCAATTTTTTGAGGGTGGTAACGAATTAAAGACCTTTTCGCTCTAGGACGCATATTTAAGGAGATATAGCCAAAAGAAGTTTTTCATATAAAAATTTCAATTTTTTTAGGTTTTGGGTGGATTTTTCAATTTTTGGAGGGTTGTCACGAATTAAAGTCCTTTTCGCTCTGGGACGCATATTTAAGGAGATATGGGCAAAAGAAGTTTTTCATATAAAAATTTCAATTTTTTTAGGTTTTGAGTGGATTTTTCAATTTTTTGAGGGTGGTCACGAATTAAAGTCCTTTTCGCTTTAGGACGCTTAGTTTAGGAGATATGGGCAAAAGAAGTTTTTCATATAAAAATTTCAATTTTTCTAGGCTTTGGGTGGATTTTTCAATTCTTTGAGGGTGGTCACGAATTAAAGACCTTTTCGCTCTAGGACGCATATTTAAGGAGATATAGCCAAAAGAAGTTTTTCATATAAAAATTTAAATTTTTTTAGGTTTTGAGTGGACTTTTCAATTTTTTGGGGGTGGTCACGAATTAAAGTCATTTTCGCTCTAGGACGTATATTTAAGGAGATATGGCCAAAAGAAGTTTTTCATATAAAAATTTCAATTTTTTTAGGTTTTGGGTGGATTTTTCAATTTTTTGTGGGTGGTCACGAATTATCATCCTTTTCGCTCTAGGACGCATATTTAAGGAGATATATGCAAAAGAAGTTTTTCATATAAAAATTTCAATTTTTTTTAGGTTTTGGGTGGATTTTTCAATTTTTTTGGGGTGGTCACGAATTAAAGTCCTTTTCGCTCTAGGACGCTTAGTTTAGGAGATATGGGCAAAAGAAGTTTTTCATATAAAAATTTCAATTTTTTTAGGTTTTGGGTGGATTTTTCAATTTTTTTAGGGTGGTCACGAATTAAAGTCCTTTTCGCTCTAGGACGCATATTTAAGGAGATATGGGCAAAAGAAGTTTTTCATATAAAAATTTCAATTTTTTTAGGTTTTGGGTGGATTTTTGAATTTTTTGAGGGTGGTCACGAATTAAAGTCCTTTTCGCCCTAGGACGCATATTTAAGGAGATATGGGCAAAAGAAATTTTTCATATAAAAATTTCAATTTTTTAGGTTTTGGGTGGATTTTTCAATTTTTTGAGGGTGGTCACGAATTAAAGTCCTTTTCGCTCTAGGACGCATATTTAAGGAGATATGGGCAAAAGAAGTTTTTCATATAAAAATTTCATTTTTTTTAGGTTTTGAGTGGATTTTTCAATTTTTTGGGGGTGGTCACGAATTAAAGTCCTTTTCGCTCTAGGACGCATATTTAAGGAGATATGGGCAAAAGAAGTTTTTCATATAAAAATTTCAATTTTTTTAGGTTTTGGGAGGATTTTTCAATTTTTTTAGGGTGGTCACGAATTAAAGTCCTTTTCGCTCTAGGACGCTTAGTTTAGGAGATATGGGCAAAAGAAGTTTTTCATATAAAAATGTAAATTTTTTTAGGTTTTGGGTGGATTTTTCAATTTTTTGAGGGTGGTCACGAATTAAAGTCCTTTTCGCTCTAGGACGCATATTTAAGGAGATATGGGCAAAAGAATTTTTTCATATAAAAATTTCAATTTTTTTAGGTTTTGGGTGGATTTTTCAATTTTTTTGTGGTGGTCACGAATTGAAGTCCTTTTCGCTCTAGGACGCATATTTAAGGAGATATGGGCAAAAGAAGTTTTTCATATAAAAATTTCATTTTTTTTAGGTTTTGGGTGGATTTTTGAATTTTTGAGGGTGGTCACGAATTAAAGTCCTTTTCGCTCTAGGACGCATATTTAGGGAGATATGGGCAAAAGAAGTTTTTCATATAAAAATTTCAATTTTTTTAGGTTTTGGGTGGATTTTTCAATTTTTTTTGGGGTGGTCACGAAATAAAGTGCTTTTCGCTCTAGGACGCATATTTAAGGAGATATGGGCAAAACAAGTTTTTCATATAAAAATTTCAATTTTTTTAGGTTTTGAGTGGATTTTTCAATTTTTTGGGGGTGGTCACGAATTAAAGCCCTTTTCGCTCTAGGACGCATATTTAAGGAGATATGGGCAAAAGAAGTTTTTCATATAAAAATTTCAATTTTTTTAGGTTTTGGGTGGATTTTTCAATTTTTTTAGGGTGGTCACGAATTAATGTCCTTTTCGCTCTAGGACGCTTAGTTTAGGAGATATGGGCAAAAGAAGTTTTTCATAAAAAAATGTAAATTTTTTTAGGTTTTGGGTGGATTTTTGAATTTTTTGAGGGTGGTCACGAATTAAAGTCCTTTTCGCTCTAGGACGCATATTTAAGGAGATATGGGCAAAATAAGTTTTTCATATAAAAATTTCAATTTTTTTAGGTTTTGGGTGGATTTTTCAATTTTTTGAGGGTGGTCACGAATTAAAGTCATTTTCGCTCTAGGACGCATATTTAAGGAGATATGGGCAAAAGAAGTTTTTCATATAAAAATTTCAATTTTTTTAGGTTTTGGGTGGATTTTTCAATTTTTTGAGGGTGGTCACGAATTAAAGTCCTTTTCGCTCTAGGACGCATATTTAAGGAGATATGGGCAAAAGAAGTTTTTCATATAAAAATTTCAATTTTTTTAGGTTTTGGGTGGATTTTTCAATTTTTTGAGGGTGGTCACGAATTAAAGTCCTTTTCGCTCTAGGACGCTTAATTTAGGAGATATGGGCAAAAGAAGTTTTTCATATAAAAATTTCAAATTTTCTAGGCTTTGGGTGGATTTTTCAATTTTTTGAGGGTGGTCACGAATTAAAGTCCTTTTCGCTCTAGGACGCATATTTAAGGAGATATAGCCAAAAGAAGTTGTTCATATAAAAATTTCAATTTTTTTAGGTTTTGGGTGGATTTTTCAATTTTTTGAGGGTGGTCACGAATTAAAGTCCTTTTCGCTCTAGGACGCATATTTAAGGAGATATGGGCAAAAGAAGTTTTTCATATAAAAATTTCAATTTTTTTAGGTTTTGGGTGGATTTTTCAATTTTTTGGGGGTGGTCACGAATTAAAGTCATTTTCGCTCTAGGACGCATAGTTAGGGAGATATAGCCAAAAGAAGTTTTTCATATAAAAATTTCAATTTTTTTAGGTTTTGGGTGGATTTTTCAATTTTTTGAGGGTGGTCACGAAATAAAGTCCTTTTCGCTCTAGGACGCATATTTAAGGAGATATGGGCAAAAGAAGTTTTTCATATAAAAATTTCAATTTTTTTAGGTTTTGGGTGGATTTTTCAATTTTTTTAGGGTGGTCACGAATTAAAGTCCTTTTCGCTCTAGGACGCTTAGTTTAGGAGATATGGCCAAAAGAAGTTTTTCATATAAAAATTTCAATTTTTTTAGGTTTTGGGTGGATTTTTCAATTTTTTGAGGGTGGTCACGAATTAAAGTCCTTTTCGCTCTAGGACGCATATTTAAGGAGATATGGGCAAAAGAAGTTTTTCATATAAAAATTTCAATTTTTTTAGGTTGTGGGTGGATTTTTCAATTTTTTTAGGGTGGTCACGAATTAAAGTCCTTTTCGCTCTAGGACGCATATTTAAGGAGATATGGGCAAAAGAAGTTTTTCATATAAAAATTTAAATTTTTTTAGGTTTTGAGTGCACTTTTCAATTTTTTGGGGGTGGTCACGAATTAAAGTCATTTTCGCTCTAGGACGTATATTTAAGGAGATATGGCCAAAAGAAGTTTTTCATATAAAAATTTCAATTTTTTTAGGTTTTGGGTGGATTTTTCAATTTTTTTGTGGTGGTCACGAATTGAAGTCCTTTTCGCTCTAGGACGCATATTTAAGGAGATATGGGCAAAATAAGTTTTTCATATAAAAATTTCATTTTTTTTAGGTTTTGGGTGGATTTTTGAATTTTTTGAGGGTGGTCACGAATTAAAGTCCTTTTCGCCCTAGGACGCATATTTAAGGAGATATGGGCAAAAGAAGTTTTTCATATAAAAATTTCAATTTTTTTAGGTTTTGGGTGGATTTTTCAATTTTTTGAGGGTGGTCACGAATTAAAGTCCTTTTGGCTCTAGGACGCATATTTAAGGAGATATGGGCAAACGAAGTTTTTCATATAAAAATTTCAATTTTTTTAGGTTTTGGGTGGATTTTTCAATTTTTTTAGGGTGGTCACGAATTAAAGTCTTTTTCGCTCTAGGACGCTTAGTTTAGGAGATATGGCCAAAAGAAGTTTTTCATATAAAAATTTCAATTTTTTAGGTTTTGGGTGGATTTTTCAATTTTTTGAGGGTGGTCACGAATTAAAGTCCTTTTCGCTCTAGGACGCATATTTAAGGAGATATGGGCAAAATAAGTTTTTCATATAAAAATTTCAATTTTTTTAGGTTGTGGGTGGATTTTTGAATTTTTTGAGGGTGGTCACGAATTAAAGTCCTTTTCGCTCTAGGACGCATATTTAAGGAGATATGGGCAAAAGAAGTTTTTCATATAAAAATTTAAATTTTTTTAGGTTTTGAGTGGACTTTTCAATTTTTTGGGGGTGGTCACGAATTAAAGTCACTTTCGCTCTAGGACGTATATTTAAGGAGATATGGCCAAAGAAGTTTTTCATATAAAAATTTCAATTTTTTTAGGTTTTGGGTGGATTTTTCAATTTTTTGAGGGTGGTCACGAATTATCATCCTTTTCGCTCTAGGACGCATATTTAAGGAGATATGGGCAAAAGAAGTTTTTCATATAAAAATTTCAATTTTTTTAGGTTTTGGATAGATTTTTCAATTTTTTTGGGGTGGTCACGAATTAAAGTCCTTTTCGCTCTAGGACGCTTAGTTTAGGAGATATGGGCAAAAGAAGTTTTTCATATAAAAATTTAAATTTTTTTAGGTTTTGGGTGGATTTTTCAATTTTTTTAGGGTGGTCACGAATTAAAGTCCTTTTCGCTCTAGGACGCATATTTAAGGAGATATGGGCAAAAGAAGTTTTTCATATAAAAATTTCAATTTTTTTAGGTTTTGGGTGGATTTTTCAATTTTTTTAGGGTGGTCACGAATTAAAGTCTTTTTCGCTCTAGGACGCTTAGTTTAGGAGATATGGCCAAAAGAAGTTTTTCACATAAAAATTTCAATTTTTTAGGTTTTGGGTGGATTTTTCAATTTTTTGAGGGTGGTCACGAATTAAAGTCCTTTTCGCTCTAGGACGCATATTTAAGGAGATATAGCCAAAAGAAGTTTTTCATATAAAAATTTCAATTTTTTTAGGTTTTGGGTGGATTTTTCAATTTTTTTGTGGTGGTCACGAATTGAAGTCCTTTTCGCTCTAGGACGCATATTTAAGGAGATATGGGCAAAAGAAGTTTTTCATATAAAAATTTCATTTTTTTTAGGTTTTGGGTGGATTTTTGAATTTTTGAGGGTGGTCACGAATTAAAGTCCTTTTCGCTCTAGGACGCATATTTAGGGAGATATGGGCAAAAGAAGTTTTTCATATAAAAATTTCAATTTTTTTAGGTTTTGGGTGGATTTTTCAATTTTTTTTGGGGTGGTCACGAAATAAAGTGCTTTTCGCTCTAGGACGCATATTTAAGGAGATATGGGCAAAACAAGTTTTTCATATAAAAATTTCAATTTTTTTAGGTTTTGAGTGGATTTTTCAATTTTTTGGGGGTGGTCACGAATTAAAGTCCTTTTCGCTCTAGGACGCATATTTAAGGAGATATGGGCAAAAGAAGTTTTTCATATAAAAATTTCAATTTTTTTAGGTTTTGGGTGGATTTTTCAATTTTTTTAGGGTGGTCACGAATTAATGTCCTTTTCGCTCTAGGACGCTTAGTTTAGGAGATATGGGCAAAAGAAGTTTTTCATAAAAAAATGTAAATTTTTTTAGGTTTTGGGTGGATTTTTGAATTTTTTGAGGGTGGTCACGAATTAAAGTCCTTTTCGCTCTAGGACGCATATTTAAGGAGATATGGGCAAAATAAGTTTTTCATATAAAAATTTCAATTTTTTTAGGTTTTGGGTGGATTTTTCAATTTTTTGAGGGTGGTCACGAATTAAAGTCATTTTCGCTCTAGGACGCATATTTAAGGAGATATGGGCAAAAGAAGTTTTTCATATAAAAATTTCAATTTTTTTAGGTTTTGGGTGGATTTTTCAATTTTTTGAGGGTGGTCACGAATTAAAGTCCTTTTCGCTCTAGGACGCATATTTACGGAGATATGGGCAAAAGAAGTTTTTCATATAAAAATTTCAATTTTTTTAGGTTTTGGGTGGATTTTTCAATTTTTTGAGGGTGGTCACGAATTAAAGTCCTTTTCGCTCTAGGACGCTTAATTTAGGAGATATGGGCAAAAGAAGTTTTTCATATAAAAATTTCAAATTTTCTAGGCTTTGGGTGGATTTTTCAATTTTTTGAGGGTGGTCACGAATTAAAGTCCTTTTCGCTCTAGGACGCATATTTAAGGAGATATAGCCAAAAGAAGTTGTTCATATAAAAATTTCAATTTTTTTAGGTTTTGGGTGGATTTTTCAATTTTTTGAGGGTGGTCACGAATTAAAGTCCTTTTCGCTCTAGGACGCATATTTAAGGAGATATGGGCAAAAGAAGTTTTTCATATAAAAATTTCAATTTTTTTAGGTTTTGGGTGGATTTTTCAATTTTTTGGGGGTGGTCACGAATTAAAGTCATTTTCGCTCTAGGACGCATAGTTAGGGAGATATAGCCAAAAGAAGTTTTTCATATAAAAATTTCAATTTTTTTAGGTTTTGGGTGGATTTTTCAATTTTTTGAGGGTGGTCACGAAATAAAGTCCTTTTCGCTCTAGGACGCATATTTAAGGAGATATGGGCAAAAGAAGTTTTTCATATAAAAATTTCAATTTTTTTAGGTTTTGGGTGGATTTTTCAATTTTTTTAGGGTGGTCACGAATTAAAGTCCTTTTCGCTCTAGGACGCTTAGTTTAGGAGATATGGCCAAAAGAAGTTTTTCATATAAAAATTTCAATTTTTTTAGGTTTTGGGTGGATTTTTCAATTTTTTGAGGGTGGTCACGAATTAAAGTCCTTTTCGCTCTAGGACGCATATTTAAGGAGATATGGGCAAAAGAAGTTTTTCATATAAAAATTTCAATTTTTTTAGGTTGTGGGTGGATTTTTCAATTTTTTTAGGGTGGTCACGAATTAAAGTCCTTTTCGCTCTAGGACGCATATTTAAGGAGATATGGGCAAAAGAAGTTTTTCATATAAAAATTTAAATTTTTTTAGGTTTTGAGTGCACTTTTCAATTTTTTGGGGGTGGTCACGAATTAAAGTCATTTTCGCTCTAGGACGTATATTTAAGGAGATATGGCCAAAAGAAGTTTTTCATATAAAAATTTCAATTTTTTTAGGTTTTGGGTGGATTTTTCAATTTTTTTGTGGTGGTCACGAATTGAAGTCCTTTTCGCTCTAGGACGCATATTTAAGGAGATATGGGCAAAATAAGTTTTTCATATAAAAATTTCATTTTTTTTAGGTTTTGGGTGGATTTTTGAATTTTTTGAGGGTGGTCACGAATTAAAGTCCTTTTCGCCCTAGGACGCATATTTAAGGAGATATGGGCAAAAGAAGTTTTTCATATAAAAATTTCAATTTTTTTAGGTTTTGGGTGGATTTTTCAATTTTTTGAGGGTGGTCACGAATTAAAGTCCTTTTGGCTCTAGGACGCATATTTAAGGAGATATGGGCAAACGAAGTTTTTCATATAAAAATTTCAATTTTTTTAGGTTTTGGGTGGATTTTTCAATTTTTTTAGGGTGGTCACGAATTAAAGTCTTTTTCGCTCTAGGACGCTTAGTTTAGGAGATATGGCCAAAAGAAGTTTTTCATATAAAAATTTCAATTTTTTAGGTTTTGGGTGGATTTTTCAATTTTTTGAGGGTGGTCACGAATTAAAGTCCTTTTCGCTCTAGGACGCATATTTAAGGAGATATGGGCAAAATAAGTTTTTCATATAAAAATTTCAATTTTTTTAGGTTGTGGGTGGATTTTTGAATTTTTTGAGGGTGGTCACGAATTAAAGTCCTTTTCGCTCTAGGACGCATATTTAAGGAGATATGGGCAAAAGAAGTTTTTCATATAAAAATTTAAATTTTTTTAGGTTTTGAGTGGACTTTTCAATTTTTTGGGGGTGGTCACGAATTAAAGTCATTTTCGCTCTAGGACGTATATTTAAGGAGATATGGCCAAAGAAGTTTTTCATATAAAAATTTCAATTTTTTTAGGTTTTGGGTGGATTTTTCAATTTTTTGAGGGTGGTCACGAATTATCATCCTTTTCGCTCTAGGACGCATATTTAAGGAGATATGGGCAAAAGAAGTTTTTCATATAAAAATTTCAATTTTTTTAGGTTTTGGATAGATTTTTCAATTTTTTTGGGGTGGTCACGAATTAAAGTCCTTTTCGCTCTAGGACGCTTAGTTTAGGAGATATGGGCAAAAGAAGTTTTTCATATAAAAATTTAAATTTTTTTAGGTTTTGGGTGGATTTTTCAATTTTTTTAGGGTGGTCACGAATTAAAGTCCTTTTCGCTCTAGGACGCATATTTAAGGAGATATGGGCAAAAGAAGTTTTTCATATAAAAATTTCAATTTTTTTTGTTTTGGGTGGATTTTTCAATTTTTTGAGGGTGGTCACGAATTAAAGTCCTTTTCGCTCTAGGACGCTTAGTTTAGGAGATATGGGCAAAAGAATTTTTTCATATAAAAATTTCAATTTTTTTAGGTTTTGGGTGGATTGTTCAATTTTTTAGGGGTGGTCACGAATTAAAGTCCTTTTCGCTCTAGGACGTATATTTAAGGAGATATGGCCAAAGAAGTTTTTCATATAAAAATTTCAATTTTTTTAGGTTTTGGGTGGATTTTTCAATTTTTTGGGGGTGGTCACGAATTAAAGTCCTTTTCGCTCTAGGACGCATATTTAAGGAGATATAGCCAAAAGAAGTTTTTCATATAAAAATTTAAATTTTTTTAGGTTTTGGGTGGATTTTTCAATTTTTTTGGGGTGGTCACGAAATAAAGTCCTTTTCGCTCTAGGACGCATATTTAAGGAGATATGGGCAAAAGAAGTTTTTCATATAAAAATTTCAATTTTTTTAGGTTTTGGATGGATTTTTCAATTTTTTTAGGGTGGTCACGAATTAAAGTCCTTTTCGCTCTAGGACGCTTAGTTTAGGAGATATGGCCAAAAGAAGTTTTTCATATAAAAATTTCAATTTTTATATGAGGGTGGTCACGAATTAAAGTCCTTTTCGCTCTAGGACGCATATTTAAGGAGATATGGGCAAAAGAAGTTTTTCATATAAAAATTTAAATTTTGTTAGGGTTTGAGTGCACTTTTCAATTTTTTGGGGGTGGTCACGAATTAAAGTCATTTTCGCTCTAGGACGTATATTTAAGGAGATATGGCCAAAAGAAGTTTTTCATATAAAAATTTCAATTTTTTTAGGTTTTGGGTGGATTTTTCAATTTTTTTGTGGTGGTCACGAATTGAAGTCCTTTTCGCTCTAGGACGCATATTTAAGGAGATATGGGCAAAAGAAGTTTTTCATATTAAAATTTAATTTTTTTTAGGTTTTGGGTGGATTTTTGAATTTTTTGAGGGTGGTCACGAATTAAAGTCCTTTTCGCCCTAGGACGCATATTTAAGGAGATATGGGCAAAAGAAGTTTTTCATATAAAAATTTCAATTTTTTTAGGTTTTGGGTGGATTTTTCAATTTTTTGAGGGTGGTCACGAATTAAAGTCCTTTTGGCTCTAGGACGCATATTTAAGGAGATATGGGCAAACGAAGTTTTTCATATAAAAATTTCAATTTTTTTAGGTTTTGGGTGGATTTTTCAATTTTTTTAGGGTGGTCACGAATTAAAGTCTTTTTCGCTCTAGGACGCTTAGTTTAGGAGATATGGCCAAAAGAAGTTTTTCATATAAAAATTTCAATTTTTTTAGGTTTTGGGTGGATTTTTCACGAATTAAAGTCCTTTTCGCTCTAGGACGCATATTTAAGGAGATATGGGCAAAAGAAGTTTTTCATATAAAAATTTAAATTTTTTTAGGTTGTGGGTGGATTTTTGAATTTTTTGAGGGTGGTCACGAATTAAAGTCCTTTTCGCTCTAGGACGCATATTTAAGGAGATATGGGCAAAAGAAGTTTTTCATATAAAAATTTAAATTTTTTTAGGTTTTGAGTGGACTTTTCAATTTTTTGGGGGTGGTCACGAATTAAAGTCATTTTCGCTCTAGGACGTATATTTAAGGAGATATGGCCAAAGAAGTTTTTCATATAAAAATTTCAATTTTTTTAGGTTTTGGGTGGATTTTTCAATTTTTTGAGGGTGGTCACGACTTAAAGTCCTTTTCGCTCTAGGACGCTTAGTTCAGGAGATATGGGCAAAAGAAGTTTTTCATATAAAAATTTCAATTTTTTTAGGTTTTGGATAGATTTTTCAATTTTTTTGGGGTGGTCACGAATTAAAGTCCTTTTCGCTCTAGGACGCTTAGTTTAGGAGATATGGGCAAAAGAAGTTTTTCATATAAAAATTTCAATTTTTTTAGGTTTTGGGTGGATTTTTCAATTTTTTTGGGGTGGTCACGAATTAAAGTCCTTTTCGCTCTAGGACGCATATTTAAGGAGATATGGGCAAAAGAAGTTTTTCATATAAAAATTTAAATTTTTTTAGGTTTTGGGTGGATTTTTCAATTTTTTGAGGGTGGTCACGAGTAAAAGTCCTTTTCGCTCTAGGACGCTTAGTTTAGGAGATACGGGCAAAAGAATTTTTTCATATAAAAATTTCAATTGTTTTAGGTTTTGGGTGGATTTTTCAATTTTTTGAGGGTGGTCACGAATTAAAGTCCTTTTCGCTCTAGGACGCATATTTAAGGAGATATGGGCAAAAGAAGTTTTTCATATAAAAATTTAAATTTTTTTAGGTTTTGGGTGGATTTTTCAATTTTTTGGGGGTGGTCACGAATTAAAGTCCTTTTCGCTCTAGGACGCATATTTAAGGAGATATAGCCAAAAGAAGTTTTTCATATAAAAATTTCAATTGTTTTAGGTTTTGGGTGGATTTTTCAATTTTTTGGGGTGGTCACGAAATAAAGTCCTTTTCGCTCTAGGACGCATATTTAAGGAGATATGGGCAAAAGAAGTTTTTCATATAAAAATTTCAATTTTTTTAGGTTTTGGGTGGATTTTTCAATTTTTTTAGGGTGGTCACGAATTAAAGTCCTTTTCGCTCTAGGACGCATATTTAAGGAGATATGGGCAAAAGAATTTTTTCATATAAAAATTTCAATTTTTTTAGGTTTTGGGTGGATTTTTCAATTTTTTGAGGGTGGTCACGAATTAAAGTCCTTTTCGCTCTAGGACGCATATTTAGGGAGATATGGGCAAAAGAAGTTTTTCATATAAAAATTTTAATTTTTTTAGGTTTTGGGTGGATTTTTCAATTTTTTGGGGTGGTCACGAAATAAAGTCCTTTTCGCTCTAGGACGCATATTTAAGGAGATATGGGCAAAAGAAGTTTTTCATATAAAAATTTCAATTTTTTTAGGTTTTGGGTGGATTTTTGAATTTTTTGAGGGTGGTCACGAATAAAAGTCCTTTTCGCCCTAGGACGCATATTTAAGGAGATATGGGCAAAAGAAGTTTTTCATATAAAAATTTCAATTTTTTTAGGTTTTGAGTGGATTTTTCAATTTTTTGGGGGTGGTCACGAATTAAAGTCCTTTTCGCTCTAGGACGCATATTTAAGGAGATATGGGCAAAAGAAGTTTTTCATATAAAAATTTCAATTTTTTTAGGTTTTGGGTGGATTTTTCAATTTTTTTAGGGTGGTCACGAATTAAAGTCCTTTTCGCTCTAGGACGCATAGTTTAGGAGATATGGGCAAAAGAAGTTTTTCATATAAAAATGTCAATTTTTTTAGGTTTTGGGTGGATTTTTCAATTTTTTTAGGGTGGTCACGAATTAAAGTCCTTTTCGCTCTAGGACGCATATTTAAGGAGATATGGGCAAAAGAATTTTTTCATATAAAAATTTCAATTTTTTTAGGTTTTGGGTGGATTTTTCAATTTTTTGGGGGTGGCCACGAATTAAAGTCCTTTTCGCTCTAGGACGCATATTTAGGGAGATATGGGCAAAAGAAGTTTTTCATATAAAAATTTCAATTTTTTTAGGTTTTGGGTGGATTTTTCAATTTTTTGAGGGTGGTCACGAATTAAAGTCCTTTTCGGTCTAGGACGCATATTTAAGGAGATATGGGCAAAAGAAGTTTTTCATATAAAATTTCAATTTTTTTAGGTTTTGGGTGGATTTTTCAATTTTTTTGGGGTGGTCACGAAATAAAGTCCTTTTCGCTCTAGAACGCTTAGTTTAGGAGATATGGGCAAAAGAAGTTTTTCATATAAAAATTTCAATTTTTTTAGGTTTTGGGTGGATTTTTCAATTTTTTGAGGGTGGTCACGAATTAAAGTCCTTTTCGCTCTAGGACGCTTAGTTTAGGAGATATGGGCAAAAGAAGTTTTTCATATAAAAATTTCAATTTTTTAGGTTTTGGGTGGATTTTTCAATTTTTTGAGGGTGGTCACGAATTAAAGTCCTTTTCGCTCTAGGACGCATATTTAAGGAGATATGGGCAAAAGAAGTTTTTCATATAAAAATTTCATTTTTTTTAGGTTTTGGGTGGATTTTTGAATTTTTGAGGGTGGTCACGAATTAAAGTCCTTTTCGCTCTAGGACGCATATTTAGGGAGATATGGGCAAAAGAAGTTTTTCATATAAAAATTTCAATTTTTTTAGGTTTTGGGTGGATTTTTCAATTTTTTTGGGGTGGTCACGAAATAAAGTCCTTTTCGCTCTAGGACGCTTAGTTTAGGAGATATGGGCAAAAGAAGTTTTTCATATAAAAATTTCAATTTTTTTAGGTTTTGGGTGGATTTTTCAATTTTTTGAGGGTGGTCACAAATTAAAGTCCTTTTCGCTCTAGGACGCATATTTAAGGAGATATGGGCAAAAGAAGTTTTTCATATAAAAATTTAAATTTTTTTAGGTTTTGGGTGGATTTTTCAATTTTTTGAGAGTGGTCACGAATTAAAGTCCTTTTCGCTCTAGGACGCATATTTAAGGAGATATGGACAAAAGAAGTTTTTCATATAAAAATTTAAATTTTTCTAGGTTTTGGGTGGATTTTTCAATTTTTTGAGGGTGGTCACGAATTAAAGTCCTTTTCGCTCTAGGACGCATATTTAAGGAGATATAGCCAAAAGAAGTTTTTCATATAAAAATTTCAATTTTTTTAGGTTTTGGGTGGATTTTTCAATTTTTTTAGGGTGGTCACGAATTAAAGTCCTTTTCGCTCTAGGACGCTTAGTTTAGGAGATATGGGCAAAAGAAGTTTTTCGTATAAAAATTTCAATTTTGCTAGGCTTTGGGTGGATTTTTCAATTTTTTGAGGGTGGTAACGAATTAAAGACCTTTTCGCTCTAGGACGCATATTTAAGGAGATATAGCCAAAAGAAGTTTTTCATATAAAAATTTCAATTTTTTTAGGTTTTGGGTGGATTTTTCAATTTTTGGAGGGTTGTCACGAATTAAAGTCCTTTTCGCTCTGGGACGCATATTTAAGGAGATATGGGCAAAAGAAGTTTTTCATATAAAAATTTCAATTTTTTTAGGTTTTGAGTGGATTTTTCAATTTTTTGAGGGTGGTCACGAATTAAAGTCCTTTTCGCTCTAGGACGCTTAGTTTAGGAGATATGGGCAAAAGAAGTTTTTCATATAAAAATTTCAATTTTTCTAGGCTTTGGGTGGATTTTTCAATTCTTTGAGGGTGGTCACGAATTAAAGACCTTTTCGCTCTAGGACGCATATTTAAGGAGATATAGCCAAAAGAAGTTTTTCATATAAAAATTTAAATTTTTTTAGGTTTTGAGTGGACTTTTCAATTTTTTGGGGGTGGTCACGAATTAAAGTCATTTTCGCTCTAGGACGTATATTTAAGGAGATATGGCCAAAAGAAGTTTTTCATATAAAAATTTCAATTTTTTTAGGTTTTGGGTGGATTTTTCAATTTTTTGTGGGTGGTCACGAATTATCATCCTTTTCGCTCTAGGACGCATATTTAAGGAGATATATGCAAAAGAAGTTTTTCATATAAAAATTTCAATTTTTTTTAGGTTTTGGGTGGATTTTTCAATTTTTTTGGGGTGGTCACGAATTAAAGTCCTTTTCGCTCTAGGACGCTTAGTTTAGGAGATATGGGCAAAAGAAGTTTTTCATATAAAAATTTCAATTTTTTTAGGTTTTGGGTGGATTTTTCAATTTTTTTAGGGTGGTCACGAATTAAAGTCCTTTTCGCTCTAGGACGCATATTTAAGGAGATATGGGCAAAAGAAGTTTTTCATATAAAAATTTCAATTTTTTTAGGTTTTGGGTGGATTTTTGAATTTTTTGAGGGTGGTCACGAATTAAAGTCCTTTTCGCCCTAGGACGCATATTTAAGGAGATATGGGCAAAAGAAATTTTTCATATAAAAATTTCAATTTTTTAGGTTTTGGGTGGATTTTTCAATTTTTTGAGGGTGGTCACGAATTAAAGTCCTTTTCGCTCTAGGACGCATATTTAAGGAGATATGGGCAAAAGAAGTTTTTCATATAAAAATTTCAATTTTTTTAGGTTTTGAGTGGATTTTTCAATTTTTTGGGGGTGGTCACGAATTAAAGTCCTTTTCGCTCTAGGACGCATATTTAAGGAGATATGGGCAAAAGAAGTTTTTCATATAAAAATTTCAATTTTTTTAGGTTTTGGGAGGATTTTTCAATTTTTTTAGGGTGGTCACGAATTAAAGTCCTTTTCGCTCTAGGACGCTTAGTTTAGGAGATATGGGCAAAAGAAGTTTTTCATATAAAAATGTAAATTTTTTTAGGTTTTGGGTGGATTTTTCAATTTTTTGAGGGTGGTCACGAATTAAAGTCCTTTTCGCTCTAGGACGCATATTTAAGGAGATATGGGCAAAAGAATTTTTTCATATAAAAATTTCAATTTTTTTAGGTTTTGGGTGGATTTTTCAATTTTTTGAGGGTGGTCACGAATTAAAGTCCTTTTCGCTCTAGGACGCATATTTAGGGAGATATAGCCAAAAGAAGTTTTTCATATAAAATGTCAATTTTTTTAGGTTTTGGGTGGATTTTTCAATTTTTTTGGGGTGGTCACGAATTAAAGTCCTTTTCGCTCTAGGACGCATATTTAAGGAGATATGGGCAAAAGAAGTTTTTCATATAAAAATTTAAATTTTTTTAGGTTTTGGGTGGATTTTTCAATTTTGTGAGGGTGGTCACGAATAAAAGTCCTTTTCGCTCTAGGACGCTTAGTTTAGGAGATATGGGCAAAAGAATTTTTTCATATAAAAATTTCAATTTTTTTAGGTTTTGGGTGGATTTTTCAATTTTTTGGGGGTGGCCACGAATTAAAGTCCTTTTCGCTCTAGGACGCATATTTAAGGAGATATAGCCAAAAGAAGTTTTTCATATAAAAATTTCAATTTTTTTAGGTTTTGGGTGGATTTTTCACTTTTTTGGGGTGGTCACGAAATAAAGTCCTTTTCGCTCTAGGACGCATATTTAAGGAGATATGGGCAAAAGAAGTTTTTCATATAAAAATTTCAATTTTTTTAGGTTTTGGGTGGATTTTTCAATTTTTTTAGGGTGGTCACGAATTAAAGTCCTTTTCGCTCTAGGACGCATATTTAAGGAGATATGGGCAAAAGAATTTTTTCATATAAAAATTTCAATTTTTTTAGGTTTTGGGTGGATTTTTAAATTTTTTGAGGGTGGTCACGAATTAAAGTCCTTTTCGCTCTAGGACGCATATTTAAGGAGATATGGGCAAAAGAATTTTTTCATATAAAAATTTCAATTTTTTTAGGTTTTGGGTGGATTTTTCAATTTTTTGAGGGTGGTCACGAATTAAAGTCCTTTTCGCTCTAGGACGCATATTTAGGGAGATATGGGCAAAAGAAGTTTTTCATATAAAAATTTCAATTTTTTTAGGTTTTGGGTGGATTTTTCAATTTTTTGGGGTGGTCACGAAATAAAGTCCTTTTCGCTCTAGGACGCATATTTAAGGAGATATGGGCAAAAGAAGTTTTTCATATAAAAATTTCAATTTTTTTAGGTTTTGGGTGGATTTTTGAATTTTTTGAGGGTGGTCACGAATTAAAGTCCTTTTCGCTCTAGGACGCATATTTAAGGAGATATGGGCAAAAGAAGTTTTTCATATAAAAATTTCAATTTTTTTAGGTTTTGAGTGGATTTTTCAATTTTTTGAGGGTGGTCACGAATTAAAGTCCTTTTCGCTCTAGGACGCTTAGTTTAGGAGATATGGGCAAAAGAAGTTTTTCATATAAAAATTTAAATTTTTCTAGGCTTTGGGTGGATTTTTCAATTTTTTGAGGGTGGTCACGAATTAAAGACCTTTTCGCTCTAGGACGCATATTTAAGGAGATATAGCCAAAAGAAGTTTTTCATATAAAAATTTAAATTTTTTTAGGTTTTGAGTGGACTTTTCAATTTTTTGGGGGTGGTCACGAATTAAAGTCATTTTCGCTCTAGGACGTATATTTAAGGAGATATGGCCAAAAGAAGTTTTTCATATAAAAATTTCAATTTTTTTAGGTTTTGGGTGGATTTTTCAATTTTTTTGTGGTGGTCACGAATTGAAGTCCTTTTCGATCTAGGACGCATATTTAAGGAGATATGGGCAAAAGAAGTTTTTCATATTAAAATTTAATTTTTTTTAGGTTTTGGGTGGATTTTTCAATTTTTTTGGGGTGGTCACGAATTAAAGTCCTTTTCGCTCTAGGACGCTTAGTTTAGGAGATATGGGCAAAAGAAGTTTTTCATATAAAAATTTCAATTTTTTTAGGTTTTGGGTGGATTTTTCAATTTTTTTAGGGTGGTCACGAATTAAAGTCCTTTTCGCTCCAGGACGCATATTTAAGGAGATATGGGCAAAAGAAGTTTTTCATATAAAAATTTCAATTTTTTTAGGTTTTGGGTGGATTTTTGAATTTTTTGAGGGTGGTCACGAATTAAAGTCCTTTTCGCCCTAGGACGCATATTTAAGGAGATATGGGCAAAAGAAATTTTTCATATAAAAATTTCAATTTTTTAGGTTTTGGGTGGATTTTTCAATTTTTTGAGGGTGGTCACGAATTAAAGTCCTTTTCGCTCTAGGACGCATATTTAAGGAGATATGGGCAAAAGAAGTTTTTCATATAAAAATTTCAATTTTTTTAGGTTTTGAGTGGATTTTTCAATTTTTTGGGGGTGGTCACGAATTAAAGTCCTTTTCGCTCTAGGACGCATATTTAAGGAGATATGGGCAAAAGAAGTTTTTCATATAAAAATTTCAATTTTTTTAGGTTTTGGGAGGATTTTTCAATTTTTTTAGGGTGGTCACGAATTAAAGTCCTTTTCGCTCTAGGACGCTTAGTTTAGGAGATATGGGCAAAAGAAGTTTTTCATATAAAAATGTAAATTTTTTTAGGTTTTGGGTGGATTTTTCAATTTTTTGAGGGTGGTCACGAATTAAAGTCCTTTTCGCTCTAGGACGCATATTTAGGGAGATATGGGCAAAAGAAGTTTTTCATATAAAAATTTCAATTTTTTTAGGTTTTGGGTGGATTTTTCAATTTTTTGAGGGTGGTCACGAAATAAAGTCCTTTTCGCTCTAGGACGCTTAGTTTAGGAGATATGGGCAAAAGAATTTTTTCATATAAAAATTTCAATTTTTTTAGGTTTTGGGTGGATCTTTCAATTTTTTAGGGGTGGTCACGAAATAAAGTCCTTTTCGATCTAGGACGCATATTTAAGTAGATATGGGCAAAAGAAGTTTTTCATATAAAAATTTCAATTTTTTTAGGTTTTGGGTGGATTTTTCAATTTTTTGGGGGTGGTCACGAATTAAAGTCCTTTTCGCTCTAGGACGCATATTTAGGGAGATATGGGCAAAAGAAGTTTTTCATATAAAAATTTCAATTTTTTTAGGTTTTTGGTGGATTTTTGAATTTTTTGAGGGTGGTCACGAATTAAAGTCCTTTTCGCCCTAGGACGCATATTTAAGGAGATATGGGCAAAAGAAGTTTTTCATATAAAAATTTCAATTTTTTTAGGTTTTGGGTGGATTTTTCAATTTTTTGAGGGTGGTCACGAATTAAAGTCCTTTTCGCTCTAGGACGCATATTTAAGGAGATATGGGCAAAAGAAGTTTTTCATATAAAAATTTCAATTTTTTTAGGTTTTGGGTGGATTTTTCAATTTTTTTAGGGTGGTCACGAATTAAAGTCCTTTTCGCTCTAGGACGCTTAGTTTAGGAGATATGGGCAAAAGAAGTTTTTCATATAAAAATGTCAATTTTTTTAGGTTTTGGGTGGATTTTTCAATTTTTTGAGGGTGGTCACGAATTAAAGTCCTTTTCGCTCTAGGACGCATATTTAAGGAAATATGGGCAAAAGAAGTTTTTCATATAAAAATTTCAATTTTTTTAGGTTTTGGGTGGATTTTTGAATTTTTTGAGGGTATTCACGAATTAAAGTCCTTTTCGCTCTAGGACGCATATTTAAGGAAATATGGGCAAAATAAGTTTTTCATATAAAAATTTCAATTTTTTTAGGTTTTGGGAGGATTTTTCAATTTTTTGAGGGTGGTCACGAATTAAAGTCATTTTCGCTCTAGGACGCATATTTAAGGAGATATGGGCAAAAGAAGTTTTTCATATAAAAATTTAAATTTTTTTAGGTTTTGGGTGGATTTTTCAATTTTTTGAGGGTGGTCACGAGTTAAAGTCCTTTTCGCTCTAGGACGCTTAGTTTAGGAGATATGGGCAAAAGAATTTTTTCATATAAAAATTTCAATTTTTTTTAGGTTTTGGGTGGATTTTTCAATTTTTTGAGGGTGGTCACGAATTAAAGTCCTTTTCGCTCTAGGACGCATATTTAGGGAGATATGGGCAAAAGAAGTTTTTCATATAAAAATTTAAATTTTTTTAGGTTTTGGGTGGATTTTTCAATTTTTTTGGGGTGGTCACGAAATAAAGTCCTTTTCGCTCTAGGACGCATATTTAAGGAGATATGGGCAAAATAAGTTTTTCATATAAAAATTTCAATTTTTTTAGGTTTTGGGTGGATTTTTCATTTTTTTGGGGGTGGTCACGAATTAAAGTCCTTTTCGCTCTAGGACGCATATTTAGGGAGATATGGGCAAAAGAAGTTTTTCATATAAAAATTTCAATTTTTTTAGGTTTTGGGTGGATTTTTGAATTTTTTGAGGGTGTCCACGAATTAAAGTCCTTTTCGCCCTAGGACGCATATTTAAGGAGATATGGGCAAAAGAAGTTTTTCATATAAAAATTTCAATTTTTTTAGGTTTTGGGTGGATTTTTCAATTTTTTGAGGGTGGTCACGAATTAAAGTCCTTTTCGCTCTAGGGCGCATATTTAAGGAGATATGGGCAAAAGAAGTTTTTCATATAAAAATTTCAATTTTTTTAGGTTTTGAGTGGATTTTTCAATTTTTTGGGGGTGGTCACGAATTAAAGTCCTTTTCGCTCTAGGACGCATATTTAAGGAGATATGGGCAAAAGAAGTTTTTCATATAAAAATTTCAATTTTTTTAGGTTTTGGGTGGATTTTTCAATTTTTTTAGGGTGGTCACGAATTAAAGTTCTTTTCGCTCTAGGACGCTTAGTTTAGAAGATATGGGCAAAAGAAGTTTTTCATATAAAAATTTCAATTTTTTTAGGTTTTGGGTGGATTTTTAAATTTTTTGAGGGTGGTCACGAATTAAAGTCCTTTTCGCTCTAGGACGCATATTTAAGGAAATATGGGCAAAAGAAGTTTTTCATATAAAAATTTCAATTTTTTTAGGTTTTGGGTGGATTTTTCAATTTTTTGAGGGTGGTCACGAATTAAAGTCCTTTTCGCTCTAGGACGCATATTTAAGGAGATATGGGCAAAATAAGTTTTTCATATAAAAAATTCAATTTGTTTAGGTTTTGGGTGGATTTTTCAATTTTTTGAGGGTGGTCACGAATTAAAGTCATTTTCGCTCTAGGACGCATATTTAAGGAGATATGGGCAAAAGAAGTTTTTCATATAAAAATTTCAATTTTTTTAGGTTTTGGGTGGATTTTTCAATTTTTTGAGGGTGGTCACGAATTAAAGTCATTTTCGCTCTAGGACGCATATTTAAGGAGATATGGGCAAAAGAAGTTTTTCATATAAAAATTTAAATTTTTTTAGGTTTTGGGTGGATTTTTCAATTTTTTGAGGGTGGTCACGAATTAAAGTCCTTTTCGCTCTAGGTTAGTTTAGGAGATATGGGCAAAAGAATTTTTTCATATAAAAATTTCAATTTTTTTAGGTTTTGGGTGGATTTTTCAATTTTTTGGGGGTGGTCACGAATTAAAGTCCTTTTCGCTCTAGGACGCATATTTAGGGAGATATGGGCAAAAGAAGTTTTTCATATAAAAATTTCAATTTTTTTAGGTTTTGGGTGGATTTTTCAATTTTTTTGGGGTGGTCACGAAATAAAGTCCTTTTCGCTCTAGGACGCATATTTAAGGAGATATGGGCAAAAGAAGTTTCTCATATAAAAATTTCAATTTTTTTAGGTTTTGGGTGGATTTTTCAATTTTTTGAGGGTGGTCACGAATTAAAGTCCTTTTCGCTCTAGGACGCATATTTAAGGAGATATGGGCAAAAGAAGTTTTTCATATAAAAATTTCAAATTTTTTAGGTTGTGGGTGGATTTTTCAATTTTTTTGGGGTGGTCACGAATTAAAGTCCTTTTCGCTCTAGGACGTTTAGTTTAGGAGATATGGGCAAAAGAAGTTTTTCATATAAAAATTTCAATTTTTTTAGGTTTTGGGTGGATTTATCAATTTTTTTTAGGGTGGTCACGAATTAAAGTCCTTTTCGCTCTAGGACGCATATTTAAGGAGATATGGGCAAAAGAAGTTTTTCATATAAAAATTTCAATTTTTTTAGGTTTTGGGTGGATTTTTGAATTTTTTGAGGGTGGTCACGAATTAAAGTCCTTTTCGCCCTAGGACGCATATTTAAGGAGATATGGGCAAAAGAAGTTTTTCATATAAAAATTTCAATTTTTTTAGGTTTTGGGTGGATTTTTCAATTTTTTGAGGGTGGTCACGAATTAAAGTCATTTTCGCTCTAGGACGCATATTTAAGGAGATATGGGCAAAAGAAGTTTTTCATATAAAAATTTCAATTTTTTTAGGTTTTGGGTGGATTTTTCAATTTTTTTAGGGTGGTCACGAATTAAAGTCCTTTTCGCTCTAGGACGCTTAGTTTAGGAGATATGGGCAAAAGAAGTTTTTCATATAAAAATGTCAATTTTTTTAGGTTTTGGGTGGATTTTTCAATTTTTTGAGGGTGGTCACGAATTAAAGTCCTTTTCGCTCTAGGACGCATATTTAAGGAGATATGGGCAAAATAAGTTTTTCATATAAAAATTTCAATTTTTTTAGGTTTTGGGTGGATTTTTCAATTTTTTGAGGGTGGACACGAATTAAAGTCCTTTTCGCTCTAGGACGCATATTTAAGGAGATATGGGCAAAAGAATTTTTTCATATAAAAATTTCAATTTTTTTAGGTTTTGGGTGGATTTTTCAATTTTTTGGGGGTGGCCACGAATTAAAGTCCTTTTCGCTCTAGGACGCATATTTAGGGAGATATGGGCAAAAGAAGTTTTTCATATAAAAATTTCAATTTTTTTAGGTTTTGGGTGGATTTTTCAATTTTTTTGGGGTGGTCACGAAATAAAGTCCTTTTCGCTCTAGGACGCATAGTTTAGGAGATATGGGCAAAAGAAGTTTTTCATATAAAAATTTCAATTTTTCTAGGCTTTGGGTGGATTTTTGAATTTTTTGAGGGTGGTCACGAAATAAAGTCCTTTTCGCTCTAGGACGCATAGTTTAGGAGATATGGGCAAAAGAAGTTTTTCATATAAAAATTTCAATTTTTCTAGGCTTTGGGTGGATTTTTCAATTTTTTGAGGGTGGTCACGAATTAAAGTCCTTTTCGCTCTAGGACGCATATTTAAGGAAATATGGGCAAAAGAAGTTTTTCATATAAAAATTTCAATTTTTTTAGGTTTTGGGTGGATTTTTCAATTTTTTTGGGGTGGTCACGAAATAAAGTCCTTTTCGCTCTAGGACGCTTAGTTTAGGAGATATGGGCAAAAGAAGTTTTTCATATAAAAATTTCAATTTTTTTAGGTTTTGGGTGGATTTTTCAATTTTTTGAGGGTGGTCACGAATTAAAGTCCTTTTCGCTCTAGGACGCATATTTAAGGAGATATGGGCAAAAGAAGTTTTTCATATAAAAATTTCAATTTTTTTAGGTTTTGGGTGGATTTTTCAATTTTTTTGGGGTGGTCACGAAATAAAGTCCTTTTCGCTCTAGGACGCTTAGTTTAGGAGATATGGGCAAAAGAAGTTTTTCATATAAAAATTTCAATTTTTTTAGGTTTTGGGTGGATTTTTGAATTGTTTGAGGGTGGTCACGAATTAAAGTCCTTTTCGCTCTAGGACGCATATTTAAGGAGATATGGGCAAAAGAAGTTTTTCATATAAAAATTTAAATTTTTGTAGGTTTTGGGTGGATTTTTTAATTTTTTGTGAGTGGTCACGAATTAAAGTCCTTTTCGCTCTAGGACGCTTAGTTTAGGAGATATGGGCAAAAGAAGTTTTTCATATAAAAATTTAAATTTTTCTAGGTTTTGGGTGGATTTTTCAATTTTTTGAGGGTGGTCACGAATTAAAGTCCTTTTCGCTCTAGGACACATATTTAAGGAGATATAGCCAAAAGAAGTTTTTCTTATAAAAATTTCAATTTTTTTAGGTTTTGGGTGGATTTTTCAATTTTTTGAGGGTGGTCACGAATTAAAGTCCTTTTCGCTCTAGGACGCTTAGTTTAGGAGATATGGGCAAAAGAAGTTTTTCATATAAAAATTTTAAATTTTCTAGGCTTTGGGTGGATTTTTCAATTTTTTGAGGGTGGTCACGAATTAAAGACCTTTTCGCTCTAGGACGCATATTTAAGGAGATATAGCCAAAAGAAGTTTTTCATATAAAAATTTCAATTTTTTTAGGTTTTGGGTGGATTTTTGAATTTTTTGAGGGTGGTCACGAATTAAAGTCCTTTTCGCTCTAGGACGCATACTTAAGGAGATATGAGCAAAAGAAGTTTTTCATATAAAAATTTCACTTTTTTTAGGTTTTGGGTGGATTTTTCAATTTTTTGAGGGTGGTCACGAATTAAAGTCCTTTTCGCTCTAGGACGCTTAGTTTAGGAGATATGGGCAAAAGAAGTTTTTCATAT
Organism: Haematobia irritans; assembly: GCF_050003625.1. Classification (NCBI taxonomy): domain Eukaryota; kingdom Metazoa; phylum Arthropoda; class Insecta; order Diptera; family Muscidae; genus Haematobia; species Haematobia irritans. Next base: position 73,917,285 of record NC_134399.1, on the reverse strand, counting down.
AAAAATTTCAATTTTTCTAGGCTTTGGGTGGATTTTTCAATTTTTTGAGGGTGGTCACGAATTAAAGTCCTTTTCGCTCTAGGACGCATATTTAAGGAGATATAGCCAAAAGAAGTTTTTCATATAAAAATTTAAATTTTTTTAGGTTTTGGGTGGATTTTTCAATTTTTTGAGGGTGGTCACGAATTAAAGTCCTTTTCGCTCTAGGACGCATATTTAAGGAGATTTGGGCAAAAGAATTTTTTCATATAAAAATTTCAATTTTTTTAGGTTTTGGGTGGATTTTTCAATTTTTTGAGGGTGGTCACGAATTAAAGTCCTTTTCGCTCTAGGACGCTTAGTTTAGGAGATATGGGCAAAAGAAGTTTTTCATATAAAAATTTCAATTTTTCTAGGCTTTGGGTGGATTTTTCAATTTTTTGAGGGTGGTCACGAATTAAAGTCCTTTTCGCTCTAGGACGCATATTTAAGGAGATATAGCCAAAAGAAGTTTTTCATATAAAAATTTAAATTTTTTTAGGTTTTGGGTGGATTTTTCAATTTTTTGAGGGTGGTCACGAATTAAAGTCCTTTTCGCTCTAGGACGCATATTTAAGGAGATTTGGGCAAAATAATTTTTTCATATAAAAATTTCAATTTTTTTAGGTTTTGGGTGGATTTTTCAATTTTTTGAGGGTGGTCACGAATTAAAGTCCTTTTCGCTCTAGGACGCATATTTAAGGAGATTTGGGCAAAAGAATTTTTTCATATAAAAATTTCAATTTTTTTAGGTTTTGGGTGGATTTTTCAATTTTTTGAGGGTGGTCACGAATTAAAGTCCTTTTCGCTCTAGGACGCTTAGTTTAGGAGATATGGGCAAAAGAATTTTTTCATTTAAAAATTTCAATTTTTTTAGGTTTTGGGTGGATTTTTCAATTTTTTGGGGTGGTCACGAAATAAAGTCCTTTTCGCTCTAGGACGCATATTTAAGGAGATATGGGCAAAAGAAGTTTTTCATATATAAATTTCTATTTTTTTAGGTTTTAGGTGGATTTTTCAATTTTTTGGGGGTGGTCACGAATTAAAGTCCTTTTCGCTCTAGGACGCATATTTAAGGAGATATGGGCAAAAGAAGTTTTTCATATATAAATTTCAATTTTTTTAGGTTTTAGGTGGATTTTTAAATTTTTTGGGGGTGGTCACGAATTAAAGTCCTTTTCGCTCTAGGACGCATATTTAGGGAGATATGGGCAAAAGAAGTTTTTCATATAAAAATTTAAATTTTTTTAGGTTTTGAGTGGATTTTTCAATTTTTTGGGGGTGGTCACGAATTAAAGTCCTTTTCGCTCTAGGACGCATATTTAAGGAGATATGGGAAAAAGAAGTTTTTCTTATAAAAATTTCAAATTTTTTAGGTTTTGGGTGGATTTTTCAATTTTTTTAGGGTGGTCACGAATTAAAGTCCTTTTCGCTCTAGGACGCTTAGTTTAGGAGATATGGGCAAAAGAAGTTTTTCATATAAAAATGTCAATTTTTTTAGGTTTTGGGTGGATTTTTCAATTTTTTGAGGGTGGTCACGAATTAAAGTCCTTTTCGCTCTAGGACGCATATTTAAGGAGATATGGGCAAAAGAAGTTTTTCATATAAAAATTTCAATTTTTCTAGGCTTTGGGTGGATTTTTGAGGGTGGTCACGAAATAAAGTCCTTTTCGCTCTAGGACGCATAGTTTAGGAGATATGGGCAAAAGAAGTTTTTCATATAAAAATTTCAATTTTTCTAGGCTTTGGGTGGATTTTTCAATTTTTTGAGGGTGGTCACGAATTAAAGTCCTTTTCGCTCTAGGACGCTTAGTTTAGGAGATATGGGCAAACGAAGTTTTTCATATAAAAATTTCAATTTTTTTAGGTTTTGGGTGGATTTTTCAATTTTTTGAGGGTGGTCACGAATTAAAGTCCTTTTCGCTCTAGGACGCATATTTAAGGAGATATGGGCAAAAGAAGTTTTTCATATAAAAATTTCAATTTTTTTAGGTTTTGGGTGGATTTTTCAATTTTTTTGGGGTGGTCACGAAATAAAGTCCTTTTCGCTCTAGAACGCTTAGAATAGGAGATATGGGCAAAAGAAGTTTTTCATATAAAAATTTCAATTTTTCTATGTTTTGGGTGGATTTTTCAATTTTTTGAGGGTGGTCACGAATTAAAGTCCTTTTCGCTCTAGGACGCATATTTAAGGAGATATAGCCAAAAGAAGTTTTTCATATAAAAATTTCAATTTTTTTAGGATTTGGGTGGATTTTTCAATTTTTTGAGGGTGGTCACGAATTAAAGTCCTTTTCGGTCTAGGACGCTTAGTTCAGGAGATATGGGCAAAAGAAGTTTTTCATATAAAAATTTCAATTTTTCTAGGCTTTGGGTGGATTTTTCAATTTTTTGAGGGTGGTCACGAATTAAAGACCTTTTCGCTCTAGGACGCATATTTAAGGAGATATAGCAAAAAGAAGTTTTTCATATAAAAATTTCAATTTTTTTAGGTTTTGGGTGGATTTTTCAATTTTTTGAGGGTGGTCACGAATTAAAGTCCTTTTCGCTCTAGGACGCATATTTAAGGAGATATGGGCAAAAGAAGTTTTTCATATAAAAATTTCAATTTTTTTAGATTTGGGTGGATTTTTCAATTTTTTGAGGGTGGTCACGAATTAAAGTCCTTTTCGCTCTAGGACGCTTAGTTTAGGAGATATGGGCAAAAGAAGTTTTTCATATAAAAATTTAAATTTTTCTAGGCTTTGGGTGGATTTTTCAATTTTTTGAGGGTGGTCACGAATTAAAGTCCTTTTCGCTCTAGGACGCATATTTAAGGAGATATAGCCAAAAGAAGTTTTTCATATAAAAATTTAAATTTTTTTAGGTTTTGGGTGGATTTTTCAATTTTTTGAGGGTGGTCACGAATTAAAGTCCTTTTCGCTCTAGGACGCATATTTAAGGAGATATGGGCAAAAGAATTTTTTCATATAAAAATTTCAATTTTTTTAGGTTTTGGGTGGATTTTTCAATTTTTTGAGGGTGATCACGAATTAAAGTCCGTTTCGCTCTAGGACGCATATTTAGGGAGATATGGGCAAAAGAAGTTTTTCATATAAAAATTTCAATTTTTTTAGGTTTTGGGTGGATTTTTCAATTTTTTGGGGTGGTCACGAAATAAAGTCCTTTTCGCTCTAGGACGCTTAGTTTAGGAGATATGGGCAAAAGAATTTTTTCATATAAAAATTTCAATTTTTTTAGGTTTGGGTGGATTTTTCAATTTTTTGGGGGTGGTCACGAATTAAAGTCCTTTTCGCTCTAGGACGCATATTTAGGGAGATATGGGCAAAAGAAGTTTTTCATATAAAAATTTCAATTTTTTTAGGTTTTGGGTGGATTTTTCAATTTTTTTGGGGTGGTCACGAAATAAAGTCCTTTTCGCTCTAGGACGCTTAGTTTAGGAGATATGGCCAAAAGAAGTTTTTCATATAAAAATTTCAATTTTTTTAGGTTTTGGGTGGATTTTTCAATTTTTTGAGGGTGGTCACGAATTAAAGTCCTTTTCGATCTAGGACGCATATTTAAGGAGATATGGGCAAAAGAAGTTTTTCATATAAAAATTTAAATTTTTTTAGGTTTTGGGTGGATTTTTCAATTTTTTGAGGGTGGTCACGAATTAAAGTCATTTTCGCTCTAGGACGTATATTTAAGGAGATATGGCCAAAAGAAGTTTTTCATATAAAAATTTAAATTTTTTTAGGTTTTGGGTGGATTTTTCAATTTTTTGAGGGTGGTCACGACTTATCATCCTTTTCGCTCTAGGACGCATATTTAAGGAGATATGGCCAAAAGAAGTTTTTCATATAAAAATTTCAATTTTTTTAGGTTTTGGGTGGATTTTTCAAATTTTTTGGGGTGATCACGAAATAAAGTCCTTTTCGCTCTAGGACGCTTAGTATAGGAGATATGGGCAAAAGAAGTTTTTCATATAAAAATTTAAATTTTTTTAGGTTTTGGGTGGATTTTTCAATTTTTTGAGGGTGGTCACGAATTAAAGTCATTTTCGCTCTAGGACGTATATTTAAGGAGATATGGCCAAAAGAAGTTTTTCATATAAAAATTTAAATTTTTTTTAGGTTTTGAGTGGATTTTTCAATTTTTTGGGGGTGGTCACGAATTAAAGTCCTTTTCGCTCTAGGACGCATATTTAAGGAGATATGGGCAAAAGAATTTTTTCATGTAAAAATTTCAATTTTTTTAGGTTTTGGGTGGATTTTTCAATTTTTTGGGGGTGGTCACGAATTAAAGTCCTTTTCGCTCTAGGACGCATATTTAAGGAGATATAGCCAAAAGAAGTTTTTCATATAAAAATTTCAATTTTTTTAGGTTTTGGGTGGATTTTTCAATTTTTTTGGGGTGGTCACGAAATAAAGTCCTTTTCGCTCTAGGACGCATAGTTTAGGAGATATGGGCAAAAGAAGTTTTTCATATAAAAATTTCAATTTTTCTAGGCTTTGGGTGGATTTTTCAATTTTTTGAGGGTGGTCACGAATTAAAGTCCTTTTCGCTCTAGGACGCATATTTAAGGAGATATGGGCAAACGAAGTTTTTCATATAAAAATTTCAATTTTTTTAGGTTTTGGGTGGATTTTTAAATTTTTTGAGGGTGGTCACGAATTAAAGTCCTTTTCGCTCTAGGACGCATATTTAGGGAGATATGGGCAAAAGAAGTTTTTCATATAAAAATTTCAATTTTTTTAGGTTTTGGGTGGATTTTTCAATTTTTTTGGGGTGGTCACGAAATAAAGTCCTTTTCGCTCTAGGACGCATAGTTTAGGAGATATGGGCAAAAGAAGTTTTTCATATAAAAATTTCAATTTTTCTAGGCTTTGGGTGGATTTTTGAATTTTTTGAGGGTGGTCACGAAATAAAGTCCTTTTCGCTCTAGGACGCATAGTTTAGGAGATATGGGCAAAAGAAGTTTTTCATATAAAAATTTCAATTTTTCTAGGCTTTGGGTGGATTTTTCAATTTTTTGAGGGTGGTCACGAATTAAAGTCCTTTTCGCTCTAGGACGCATATTTAAGGAAATATGGGCAAAAGAAGTTTTTCATATAAAAATTTCAATTTTTTTAGGTTTTGGGTGGATTTTTCAATTTTTTTGGGGTGGTCACGAAATAAAGTCCTTTTCGCTCTAGGACGCTTAGTTTAGGAGATATGGGCAAAAGAAGTTTTTCATATAAAAATTTCAATTTTTTTAGGTTTTGGGTGGATTTTTCAATTTTTTGAGGGTGGTCACGAATTAAAGTCCTTTTCGCTCTAGGACGCATATTTAAGGAGATATGGGCAAAAGAAGTTTTTCATATAAAAATTTCAATTTTTTTAGGTTTTGGGTGGATTTTTCAATTTTTTTGGGGTGGTCACGAAATAAAGTCCTTTTCGCTCTAGGACGCTTAGTTTAGGAGATATGGGCAAAAGAAGTTTTTCATATAAAAATTTCAATTTTTTTAGGTTTTGGGTGGATTTTTGAATTGTTTGAGGGTGGTCACGAATTAAAGTCCTTTTCGCTCTAGGACGCATATTTAAGGAGATATGGGCAAAAGAAGTTTTTCATATAAAAATTTAAATTTTTGTAGGTTTTGGGTGGATTTTTTAATTTTTTGTGAGTGGTCACGAATTAAAGTCCTTTTCGCTCTAGGACGCTTAGTTTAGGAGATATGGGCAAAAGAAGTTTTTCATATAAAAATTTAAATTTTTCTAGGTTTTGGGTGGATTTTTCAATTTTTTGAGGGTGGTCACGAATTAAAGTCCTTTTCGCTCTAGGACACATATTTAAGGAGATATAGCCAAAAGAAGTTTTTCTTATAAAAATTTCAATTTTTTTAGGTTTTGGGTGGATTTTTCAATTTTTTGAGGGTGGTCACGAATTAAAGTCCTTTTCGCTCTAGGACGCTTAGTTTAGGAGATATGGGCAAAAGAAGTTTTTCATATAAAAATTTTAAATTTTCTAGGCTTTGGGTGGATTTTTCAATTTTTTGAGGGTGGTCACGAATTAAAGACCTTTTCGCTCTAGGACGCATATTTAAGGAGATATAGCCAAAAGAAGTTTTTCATATAAAAATTTCAATTTTTTTAGGTTTTGGGTGGATTTTTGAATTTTTTGAGGGTGGTCACGAATTAAAGTCCTTTTCGCTCTAGGACGCATACTTAAGGAGATATGGGCAAAAGAAGTTTTTCATATAAAAATTTCACTTTTTTTAGGTTTTGGGTGGATTTTTCAATTTTTTGAGGGTGGTCACGAATTAAAGTCCTTTTCGCTCTAGGACGCTTAGTTTAGGAGATATGGGCAAAAGAAGTTTTTCATATAAAAATTTCAATTTTTCTAGGCTTTGGGTGGATTTTTCAATTTTTTGAGGGTGGTCACGAATTAAAGTCCTTTTCGCTCTAGGACGCATATTTAAGGAGATATAGCCAAAAGAAGTTTTTCATATAAAAATTTAAATTTTTTTAGGTTTTGGGTGGATTTTTCAATTTTTTGAGGGTGGTCACGAATTAAAGTCCTTTTCGCTCTAGGACGCATATTTAAGGAGATTTGGGCAAAAGAATTTTTTCATATAAAAATTTCAATTTTTTTAGGTTTTGGGTGGATTTTTCAATTTTTTGAGGGTGGTCACGAATTAAAGTCCTTTTCGCTCTAGGACGCTTAGTTTAGGAGATATGGGCAAAAGAAGTTTTTCATATAAAAATTTCAATTTTTCTAGGCTTTGGGTGGATTTTTCAATTTTTTGAGGGTGGTCACGAATTAAAGTCCTTTTCGCTCTAGGACGCATATTTAAGGAGATATAGCCAAAAGAAGTTTTTCATATAAAAATTTAAATTTTTTTAGGTTTTGGGTGGATTTTTCAATTTTTTGAGGGTGGTCACGAATTAAAGTCCTTTTCGCTCTAGGACGCATATTTAAGGAGATTTGGGCAAAAGAATTTTTTCATATAAAAATTTCAATTTTTTTAGGTTTTGGGTGGATTTTTCAATTTTTTGAGGGTGGTCACGAATTAAAGTCCTTTTCGCTCTAGGACGCATATTTAGGGAGATATGGGCTAATGAAGTTTTTCATATAAAAATTTCAATTTTTTTAGGTTTTGGGTGGATTTTTCAATTTTTTGGGGTGGTCACGAAATAAAGTCCTTTTCGCTCTAGGACGCTTAGTTTAGGAGATATGGGCAAAAGAATTTTTTCATATAAAAATTTCAATTTTTTTAGGTTTTGGGTGGATTTTTCAATTTTTTGGGGTGGTCACGAAATAAAGTCCTTTTCGCTCTAGGACGCATATTTAAGGAGATATGGGCAAAAGAAGTTTTTCATATATAAATTTCAATTTTTTTAGGTTTTAGGTGGATTTTTCAATTTTTTGGGGGTGGTCACGAATTAAAGTCCTTTTCGCTCTAGGACGCATATTTAAGGAGATATGGGCAAAAGAAGTTTTTCATATATAAATTTCAATTTTTTTAGGTTTTAGGTGGATTTTTAAATTTTTTGGGGGTGGTCACGAATTAAAGTCCTTTTCGCTCTAGGACGCATATTTAGGGAGATATGGGCAAAAGAAGTTTTTCATATAAAAATTTAAATTTTTTTAGGTTTTGAGTGGATTTTTCAATTTTTTGGGGGTGGTCACGAATTAAAGTCCTTTTCGCTCTAGGACGCATATTTAAGGAGATATGGGCAAAAGAAGTTTTTCATATAAAAATTTCAAATTTTTTAGGTTTTGGGTGGATTTTTCAATTTTTTTAGGGTGGTCACGAATTAAAGTCCTTTTCGCTCTAGGACGCTTAGTTTAGGAGATATGGGCAAAAGAAGTTTTTCATATAAAAATGTCAATTTTTTTAGGTTTTGGGTGGATTTTTCAATTTTTTGAGGGTGGTCACGAATTAAAGTCCTTTTCGCTCTAGGACGCATATTTAAGGAGATATAGCCAAAAGAAGTTTTTCATATAAAAATTTCAATTTTTTTAGGTTTTGGGTGGATTTTTCAATTTTTTGAGGGTGGTCACGAATTAAAGTCCTTTTCGCTCTAGGACGCATATTTAAGGAGATATGGGCAAAAGAAGTTTTTCATATAAAAATTTCAATTTTTCTAGGCTTTGGGTGGATTTTTGAGGGTGGTCACGAAATAAAGTCCTTTTCGCTCTAGGACGCATAGTTTAGGAGATATGGGCAAAAGAAGTTTTTCATATAAAAATTTAAATTTTTCTAGGCTTTGGGTGGATTTTTCAATTTTTTGAGGGTGGTCACGAATTAAAGTCCTTTTCGCTCTAGGACGCTTAGTTTAGGAGATATGGGCAAACGAAGTTTTTCATATAAAAATTTCAATTTTTTTAGGTTTTGGGTGGATTTTTCAATTTTTTGAGGGTGGTCACGAATTAAAGTCCTTTTCGCTCTAGGACGCATATTTAAGGAGATATGGGCAAAAGAAGTTTTTCATATAAAAATTTCAATTTTTTTAGGTTTTGGGTGGATTTTTCAATTTTTTTGGGGTGGTCACGAAATAAAGTCCTTTTCGCTCTAGAACGCTTAGTATAGGAGATATGGGCAAAAGAAGTTTTTCATATAAAAATTTCAATTTTTCTATGTTTTGGGTGGATTTTTCAATTTTTTGAGGGTGGTCACGAATTAAAGTCCTTTTCGCTCTAGGACGCATATTTAAGGAGATATAGCCAAAAGAAGTTTTTCATATAAAAATTTCAATTTTTTTAGGATTTGGGTGGATTTTTCAATTTTTTGAGGGTGGTCACGAATTAAAGTCCTTTTCGGTCTAGGACGCTTAGTTCAGGAGATATGGGCAAAAGAAGTTTTTCATATAAAAATTTCAATTTTTCTAGGCTTTGGGTGGATTTTTCAATTTTTTGAGGGTGGTCACGAATTAAAGACCTTTTCGCTCTAGGACGCATATTTAAGGAGATATAGCAAAAAGAAGTTTTTCATATAAAAATTTCAATTTTTTTAGGTTTTGGGTGGATTTTTCAATTTTTTGAGGGTGGTCACGAATTAAAGTCCTTTTCGCTCTAGGACGCATATTTAAGGAGATATGGGCAAAAGAAGTTTTTCATATAAAAATTTCAATTTTTTTAGATTTGGGTGGATTTTTCAATTTTTTGAGGGTGGTCACGAATTAAAGTCCTTTTCGCTCTAGGACGCTTAGTTTAGGAGATATGGGCAAAAGAAGTTTTTCATATAAAAATTTAAATTTTTCTAGGCTTTGGGTGGATTTTTCAATTTTTTGAGGGTGGTCACGAATTAAAGTCCTTTTCGCTCTAGGACGCATATTTAAGGAGATATAGCCAAAAGAAGTTTTTCATATAAAAATTTAAATTTTTTTAGGTTTTGGGTGGATTTTTCAATTTTTTGAGGGTGGTCACGAATTAAAGTCCTTTTCGCTCTAGGACGCATATTTAAGGAGATATGGGCAAAAGAATTTTTTCATATAAAAATTTCAATTTTTTTAGGTTTTGGGTGGATTTTTCAATTTTTTGAGGGTGATCACGAATTAAAGTCCGTTTCGCTCTAGGACGCATATTTAGGGATATATGGGCAAAAGAAGTTTTTCATATAAAAATTTCAATTTTTTTAGGTTTTGGGTGGATTTTTCAATTTTTTGGGGTGGTCACGAAATAAAGTCCTTTTCGCTCTAGGACGCTTAGTTTAGGAGATATGGGCAAAAGAATTTTTTCATATAAAAATTTCAATTTTTTTAGGTTTGGGTGGATTTTTCAATTTTTTGGGGGTGGTCACGAATTAAAGTCCTTTTCGCTCTAGGACGCATATTTAGGGAGATATGGGCAAAAGAAGTTTTTCATATAAAAATTTCAATTTTTTTAGGTTTTGGGTGGATTTTTCAATTTTTTTGGGGTGGTCACGAATTAAAGTCCTTTTCGCTCTAGGACGCATATTTAAGGAGATATAGCCAAAAGAAGTTTTTCATATAAAAATTTAAATTTTTTTAGGTTTTGGGTGGATTTTTCAATTTTTTGAGGGTGGTCACGAATTAAAGTCCTTTTCGCTCTAGGACGCATATTTAAGGAGATTTGGGCAAAAGAATTTTTTCATATAAAAATTTCAATTTTTTTAGGTTTTGGGTGGATTTTTCAATTTTTTGAGGGTGGTCACGAATTAAAGTCCTTTTCGCTCTAGGACGCATATTTAGGGAGATATGGGCTAATGAAGTTTTTCATATAAAAATTTCAATTTTTTTAGGTTTTGGGTGGATTTTTCAATTTTTTGGGGTGGTCACGAAATAAAGTCCTTTTCGCTCTAGGACGCTTAGTTTAGGAGATATGGGCAAAAGAATTTTTTCATATAAAAATTTCAATTTTTTTAGGTTTTGGGTGGATTTTTCAATTTTTTGGGGTGGTCACGAAATAAAGTCCTTTTCGCTCTAGGACGCATATTTAAGGAGATATGGGCAAAAGAAGTTTTTCATATATAAATTTCAATTTTTTTAGGTTTTAGGTGGATTTTTCAATTTTTTGGGGGTGGTCACGAATTAAAGTCCTTTTCGCTCTAGGACGCATATTTAAGGAGATATGGGCAAAAGAAGTTTTTCATATATAAATTTCAATTTTTTTAGGTTTTAGGTGGATTTTTAAATTTTTTGGGGGTGGTCACGAATTAAAGTCCTTTTCGCTCTAGGACGCATATTTAGGGAGATATGGGCAAAAGAAGTTTTTCATATAAAAATTTAAATTTTTTTAGGTTTTGAGTGGATTTTTCAATTTTTTGGGGGTGGTCACGAATTAAAGTCCTTTTCGCTCTAGGACGCATATTTAAGGAGATATGGGCAAAAGAAGTTTTTCATATAAAAATTTCAAATTTTTTAGGTTTTGGGTGGATTTTTCAATTTTTTTAGGGTGGTCACGAATTAAAGTCCTTTTCGCTCTAGGACGCTTAGTTTAGGAGATATGGGCAAAAGAAGTTTTTCATATAAAAATGTCAATTTTTTTAGGTTTTGGGTGGATTTTTCAATTTTTTGAGGGTGGTCACGAATTAAAGTCCTTTTCGCTCTAGGACGCATATTTAAGGAGATATAGCCAAAAGAAGTTTTTCATATAAAAATTTCAATTTTTTTAGGTTTTGGGTGGATTTTTCAATTTTTTGAGGGTGGTCACGAATTAAAGTCCTTTTCGCTCTAGGACGCATATTTAAGGAGATATGGGCAAAAGAAGTTTTTCATATAAAAATTTCAATTTTTCTAGGCTTTGGGTGGATTTTTGAGGGTGGTCACGAAATAAAGTCCTTTTCGCTCTAGGACGCATAGTTTAGGAGATATGGGCAAAAGAAGTTTTTCATATAAAAATTTCAATTTTTCTAGGCTTTGGGTGGATTTTTCAATTTTTTGAGGGTGGTCACGAATTAAAGTCCTTTTCGCTCTAGGACGCTTAGTTTAGGAGATATGGGCAAACGAAGTTTTTCATATAAAAATTTCAATTTTTTTAGGTTTTGGGTGGATTTTTCAATTTTTTGAGGGTGGTCACGAATTAAAGTCCTTTTCGCTCTAGGACGCATATTTAAGGAGATATGGGCAAAAGAAGTTTTTCATATAAAAATTTCAATTTTTTTAGGTTTTGGGTGGATTTTTCAATTTTTTTGGGGTGGTCACGAAATAAAGTCCTTTTCGCTCTAGAACGCTTAGTATAGGAGATATGGGCAAAAGAAGTTTTTCATATAAAAATTTCAATTTTTCTATGTTTTGGGTGGATTTTTCAATTTTTTGAGGGTGGTCACGAATTAAAGTCCTTTTCGCTCTAGGACGCATATTTAAGGAGATATAGCCAAAAGAAGTTTTTCATATAAAAATTTCAATTTTTTTAGGATTTGGGTGGATTTTTCAATTTTTTGAGGGTGGTCACGAATTAAAGTCCTTTTCGGTCTAGGACGCTTAGTTCAGGAGATATGGGCAAAAGAAGTTTTTCATATAAAAATTTCAATTTTTCTAGGCTTTGGGTGGATTTTTCAATTTTTTGAGGGTGGTCACGAATTAAAGACCTTTTCGCTCTAGGACGCATATTTAAGGAGATATAGCAAAAAGAAGTTTTTCATATAAAAATTTCAATTTTTTTAGGTTTTGGGTGGATTTTTCAATTTTTTGAGGGTGGTCACGAATTAAAGTCCTTTTCGCTCTAGGACGCATATTTAAGGAGATATGGGCAAAAGAAGTTTTTCATATAAAAATTTCAATTTTTTTAGATTTGGGTGGATTTTTCAATTTTTTGAGGGTGGTCACGAATTAAAGTCCTTTTCGCTCTAGGACGCTTAGTTTAGGAGATATGGGCAAAAGAAGTTTTTCATATAAAAATTTAAATTTTTCTAGGCTTTGGGTGGATTTTTCAATTTTTTGAGGGTGGTCACGAATTAAAGTCCTTTTCGCTCTAGGACGCATATTTAAGGAGATATAGCCAAAAGAAGTTTTTCATATAAAAATTTAAATTTTTTTAGGTTTTGGGTGGATTTTTCAATTTTTTGAGGGTGGTCACGAATTAAAGTCCTTTTCGCTCTAGGACGCATATTTAAGGAGATATGGGCAAAAGAATTTTTTCATATAAAAATTTCAATTTTTTTAGGTTTTGGGTGGATTTTTCAATTTTTTGAGGGTGATCACGAATTAAAGTCCGTTTCGCTCTAGGACGCATATTTAGGGAGATATGGGCAAAAGAAGTTTTTCATATAAAAATTTCAATTTTTTTAGGTTTTGGGTGGATTTTTCAATTTTTTGGGGTGGTCACGAAATAAAGTCCTTTTCGCTCTAGGACGCTTAGTTTAGGAGATATGGGCAAAAGATTTTTTTCATATAAAAATTTCAATTTTTTTAGGTTTGGGTGGATTTTTCAATTTTTTGGGGGTGGTCACGAATTAAAGTCCTTTTCGCTCTAGGACGCATATTTAGGGAGATATGGGCAAAAGAAGTTTTTCATATAAAAATTTCAATTTTTTTAGGTTTTGGGTGGATTTTTCAATTTTTTTGGGGTGGTCACGAAATAAAGTCCTTTTCGCTCTAGGACGCTTAGTTTAGGAGATATGGCCAAAAGAAGTTTTTCATATAAAAATTTCAATTTTTTTAGGTTTTGGGTGGATTTTTCAATTTTTTGAGGGTGGTCACGAATTAAAGTCCTTTTCGATCTAGGACGCATATTTAAGGAGATATGGGCAAAAGAAGTTTTTCATATAAAAATTTAAATTTTTTTAGGTTTTGGGTGGATTTTTCAATTTTTTGAGGGTGGTCACGAATTAAAGTCATTTTCGCTCTAGGACGTATATTTAAGGAGATATGGCCAAAAGAAGTTTTTCATATAAAAATTTAAATTTTTTTAGGTTTTGGGTGGATTTTTCAATTTTTTGAGGGTGGTCACGACTTATCATCCTTTTCGCTCTAGGACGCATATTTAAGGAGATATGGCCAAAAGAAGTTTTTCATATAAAAATTTCAATTTTTTTAGGTTTTGGGTGGATTTTTCAATTTTTTTGGGGTGGTCACGAAATAAAGTCCTTTTCGCTCTAGGACGCTTAGTATAGGAGATATGGGCAAAAGAAGTTTTTCATATAAAAATTTAAATTTTTTTAGGTTTTGGGTGGATTTTTCAATTTTTTGAGGGTGGTCACGAATTAAAGTCATTTTCGCTCTAGGACGTATATTTAAGGAGATATGGCCAAAAGAAGTTTTTCATATAAAAATTTAAATTTTTTTTAGGTTTTGAGTGGATTTTTCAATTTTTTGGGGGTGGTCACGAATTAAAGTCCTTTTCGCTCTAGGACGCATATTTAAGGAGATATGGGCAAAAGAATTTTTTCATGTAAAAATTTCAATTTTTTTAGGTTTTGGGTGGATTTTTCAATTTTTTGGGGGTGGTCACGAATTAAAGTCCTTTTCGCTCTAGGACGCATATTTAAGGAGATATAGCCAAAAGAAGTTTTTCATATAAAAATTTCAATTTTTTTAGGTTTTGGGTGGATTTTTCAATTTTTTTGGGGTGGTCACGAAATAAAGTCCTTTTCGCTCTAGGACGCATAGTTTAGGAGATATGGGCAAAAGAAGTTTTTCATATAAAAATTTCAATTTTTCTAGGCTTTGGGTGGATTTTTCAATTTTTTGAGGGTGGTCACGAATTAAAGTCCTTTTCGCTCTAGGACGCATATTTAAGGAAATATGGGCAAAAGAAGTTTTTCATATAAAAATTTCAATTTTTTTAGGTTTTGGGTGGATTTTTCAATTTTTTTGGGGTGGTCACGAAATAAAGTCCTTTTCGCTCTAGGACGCTTAGTTTAGGAGATATGGGCAAAAGAAGTTTTTCATATAAAAATTTCAATTTTTTTAGGTTTTGGGTGGATTTTTCAATTTTTTGAGGGTGGTCACGAATTAAAGTCCTTTTCGCTCTAGGACGCATATTTAAGGAGATATGGGCAAAAGAAGTTTTTCATATAAAAATTTCAATTTTTTTAGGTTTTGGGTGGATTTTTCAATTTTTTTGGGGTGGTCACGAAATAAAGTCCTTTTCGCTCTAGGACGCTTAGTTTAGGAGATATGGGCAAAAGAAGTTTTTCATATAAAAATTTCAATTTTTTTAGGTTTTGGGTGGATTTTTGAATTGTTTGAGGGTGGTCACGAATTAAAGTCCTTTTCGCTCTAGGACGCATATTTAAGGTGATATGGGCAAAAGAAGTTTTTCATATAAAAATTTAAATTTTTGTAGGTTTTGGGTGGATTTTTTAATTTTTTGTGAGTGGTCACGAATTAAAGTCCTTTTCGCTCTAGGACGCTTAGTTTAGGAGATATGGGCAAAAGAAGTTTTTCATATAAAAATTTAAATTTTTCTAGGTTTTGGGTGGATTTTTCAATTTTTTGAGGGTGGTCACGAATTAAAGTCCTTTTCGCTCTAGGACACATATTTAAGGAGATATAGCCAAAAGAAGTTTTTCTTATAAAAATTTCAATTTTTTTAGGTTTTGGGTGGATTTTTCAATTTTTTGAGGGTGGTCACGAATTAAAGTCCTTTTCGCTCTAGGACGCTTAGTTTAGGAGATATGGGCAAAAGAAGTTTTTCATATAAAAATTTTAAATTTTCTAGGCTTTGGGTGGATTTTTCAATTTTTTGAGGGTGGTCACGAATTAAAGACCTTTTCGCTCTAGGACGCATATTTAAGGAGATATAGCCAAAAGAAGTTTTTCATATAAAAATTTCAATTTTTTTAGGTTTTGGGTGGATTTTTGAATTTTTTGAGGGTGGTCACGAATTAAAGTCCTTTTCGCTCTAGGACGCATACTTAAGGAGATATGGGCAAAAGAAGTTTTTCATATAAAAATTTCACTTTTTTTAGGTTTTGGGTGGATTTTTCAATTTTTTGAGGGTGGTCACGAATTAAAGTCCTTTTCGCTCTAGGACGCTTAGTTTAGGAGATATGGGCAAAAGAAGTTTTTCATATAAAAATTTCAATTTTTCTAGGCTTTGGGTGGATTTTTCAATTTTTTGAGGGTGGTCACGAATTAAAGTCCTTTTCGCTCTAGGACGCATATTTAAGGAGATATAGCCAAAAGAAGTTTTTCATATAAAAATTTAAATTTTTTTAGGTTTTGGGTGGATTTTTCAATTTTTTGAGGGTGGTCACGAATTAAAGTCCTTTTCGCTCTAGGACGCATATTTAAGGAGATTTGGGCAAAAGAATTTTTTCATATAAAAATTTCAATTTTTTTAGGTTTTGGGTGGATTTTTCAATTTTTTGAGGGTGATCACGAATTATCATCCTTTTCGCTCTAGGACGCATAGTTTAGGAGATATGGGAAAAAGAAGTTTTTCATATAAAAATTTCAATTTTGTTAGGTTTTGGGTGGATTTTTCAATTTTTTGAGGGTGGTCACGAATTAAAGTCCTTTTCGCTCTAGGACGCATATTTAAGGAGATATAGCCAAAAGAAGTTTTTCATATAAAAATTTAAATTTTTTTAGGTTTTGGGTGGATTTTTCAATTTTTTGAGGGTGGTCACGAATTAAAGTCCTTTTCGCTCTAGGACGCATATTTAAGGAGATTTGGGCAAAAGAATTTTTTCATATAAAAATTTCAATTTTTTTAGGTTTTGGGTGGATTTTTCAATTTTTTGAGGGTGGTCACGAATTAAAGTCCTTTTCGCTCTAGGACGCATATTTAGGGAGATATGGGCAAATGAAGTTTTTCATATAAAAATTTCAATTTTTTTAGGTTTTGGGTGGATTTTTCAATTTTTTGGGGTGGTCACGAAATAAAGTCCTTTTCGCTCTAGGACGCTTAGTTTAGGAGATATGGGCAAAAGAATTTTTTCATATAAAAATTTCAATTTTTTTAGGTTTTGGGTGGATTTTTCAATTTTTTGGGGTGGTCACGAAATAAAGTCCTTTTCGCTCTAGGACGCATATTTAAGGAGATATGGGCAAAAGAAGTTTTTCATATATAAATTTCAATTTTTTTAGGTTTTAGGTGGATTTTTCAATTTTTTGGGGGTGGTCACGAATTAAAGTCCTTTTCGCTCTAGGACGCATATTTAAGGAGATATGGGCAAAAGAAGTTTTTCATATAAAAATTTAAATTTTTTTAGGTTTTAGGTGGATTTTTAAATTTTTTGGGGGTGGTCACGAATTAAAGTCCTTTTCGCTCTAGGACGCATATTTAGGGAGATATGGGCAAAAGAAGTTTTTCATATAAAAATTTAAATTTTTTTAGGTTTTGAGTGGATTTTTCAATTTTTTGGGGGTGGTCACGAATTAAAGTCCTTTTCGCTCTAGGACGCATATTTAAGGAGATATGGGCAAAAGAAGTTTTTCATATAAAAATTTCAAATTTTTTAGGTTTTGGGTGGATTTTTCAATTTTTTTAGGGTGGTCACGAATTAAAGTCCTTTTCGCTCTAGGACGCTTAGTTTAGGAGATATGGGCAAAAGAAGTTTTTCATATAAAAATGTCAATTTTTTTAGGTTTTGGGTGGATTTTTCAATTTTTTGAGGGTGGTCACGAATTAAAGTCCTTTTCGCTCTAGGACGCATATTTAAGGAGATATAGCCAAAAGAAGTTTTTCATATAAAAATTTCAATTTTTTTAGGTTTTGGGTGGATTTTTCAATTTTTTGAGGGTGGTCACGAATTAAAGTCCTTTTCGCTCTAGGACGCATATTTAAGGAGATATGGGCAAAAGAAGTTTTTCATATAAAAATTTCAATTTTTCTAGGCTTTGGGTGGATTTTTGAGGGTGGTCACGAAATAAAGTCCTTTTCGCTCTAGGACGCATAGTTTAGGAGATATGGGCAAAAGAAGTTTTTCATATAAAAATTTCAATTTTTCTAGGCTTTGGGTGGATTTTTCAATTTTTTGAGGGTGGTCACGAATTAAAGTCCTTTTCGCTCTAGGACGCTTAGTTTAGGAGATATGGGCAAACGAAGTTTTTCATATAAAAATTTCAATTTTTTTAGGTTTTGGGTGGATTTTTCAATTTTTTGAGGGTGGTCACGAATTAAAGTCCTTTTCGCTCTAGGACGCATATTTAAGGAGATATGGGCAAAAGAAGTTTTTCATATAAAAATTTCAATTTTTTTAGGTTTTGGGTGGATTTTTCAATTTTTTTGGGGTGGTCACGAAATAAAGTCCTTTTCGCTCTAGAACGCTTAGTATAGGAGATATGGGCAAAAGAAGTTTTTCATATAAAAATTTCAATTTTTCTATGTTTTGGGTGGATTTTTCAATTTTTTGAGGGTGGTCACGAATTAAAGTCCTTTTCGCTCTAGGACGCATATTTAAGGAGATATAGCCAAAAGAAGTTTTTCATATAAAAATTTCAATTTTTTTAGGATTTGGGTGGATTTTTCAATTTTTTGAGGGTGGTCACGAATTAAAGTCCTTTTCGGTCTAGGACGCTTAGTTCAGGAGATATGGGCAAAAGAAGTTTTTCATATAAAAATTTCAATTTTTCTAGGCTTTGGGTGGATTTTTCAATTTTTTGAGGGTGGTCACGAATTAAAGACCTTTTCGCTCTAGGACGCATATTTAAGGAGATATAGCAAAAAGAAGTTTTTCATATAAAAATTTCAATTTTTTTAGGTTTTGGGTGGATTTTTCAATTTTTTGAGGGTGGTCACGAATTAAAGTCCTTTTCGCTCTAGGACGCATATTTAAGGAGATATGGGCAAAAGAAGTTTTTCATATAAAAATTTCAATTTTTTTAGATTTGGGTGGATTTTTCAATTTTTTGAGGGTGGTCACGAATTAAAGTCCTTTTCGCTCTAGGACGCTTAGTTTAGGAGATATGGGCAAAAGAAGTTTTTCATATAAAAATTTAAATTTTTCTAGGCTTTGGGTGGATTTTTCAATTTTTTGAGGGTGGTCACGAATTAAAGTCCTTTTCGCTCTAGGACGCATATTTAAGGAGATATGGAAAAAGAAGTTTTTCATATAAAAATTTAAATTTTTTTAGGTTTTGGGTGGATTTTTCAATTTTTTGAGGGTGGTCACGAATTAAAGTCCTTTTCGCTCTAGGACGCATATTTAAGGAGATATGGGCAAAAGAATTTTTTCATATAAAAATTTCAATTTTTTTAGGTTTTGGGTGGATTTTTCAATTTTTTGAGGGTGATCACGAATTAAAGTCCGTTTCGCTCTAGGACGCATATTTGGGGAGATATGGGCAAAAGAAGTTTTTCATATAAAAATTTCAATTTTTTTAGGTTTTGGGTGGATTTTTCAATTTTTTGGGGTGGTCACGAAATAAAGTCCTTTTCGCTCTAGGACGCTTAGTTTAGGAGATATGGGCAAAAGAATTTTTTCATATAAAAATTTCAATTTTTTTAGGTTTGGGTGGATTTTTCAATTTTTTGGGGGTGGTCACGAATTAAAGTCCTTTTCGCTCTAGGACGCATATTTAGGGAGATATGGGCAAAAGAAGTTTTTCATATAAAAATTTCAATTTTTTTAGGTTTTGGGTGGATTTTTCAATTTTTTTTGGGTGGTCACGAAATAAAGTCCTTTTCGCTCTAGGACGCTTAGTTTAGGAGATATGGCCAAAAGAAGTTTTTCATATAAAAATTTCAATTTTTTTAGGTTTTGGGTGGATTTTTCAATTTTTTGAGGGTGGTCACGAATTAAAGTCCTTTTCGATCTAGGACGCATATTTAAGGAGATATGGGCAAAAGAAGTTTTTCATATAAAAATTTAAATTTTTTTAGGTTTTGGGTGGATTTTTCAATTTTTTGAGGGTGGTCACGAATTAAAGTCATTTTCGCTCTAGGACGTATATTTAAGGAGATATGGCCAAAAGAAGTTTTTCATATAAAAATTTAAATTTTTTTAGGTTTTGGGTGGATTTTTCAATTTTTTGAGGGTGGTCACGACTTATCATCCTTTTCGCTCTAGGACGCATATTTAAGGAGATATGGCCAAAAGAAGTTTTTCATATAAAAATTTCAATTTTTTTAGGTTTTGGGTGGATTTTTCAATTTTTTTGGGGTGGTCACGAAATAAAGTCCTTTTCGCTCTAGGACGCTTAGTATAGGAGATATGGGCAAAAGAAGTTTTTCATATAAAAATTTAAATTTTTTTAGGTTTTGGGTGGATTTTTCAATTTTTTGAGGGTGGTCACGAATTAAAGTCATTTTCGCTCTAGGACGTATATTTAAGGAGATATGGCCAAAAGAAGTTTTTCATATAAAAATTTAAATTTTTTTTAGGTTTTGAGTGGATTTTTCAATTTTTTGGGGGTGGTCACGAATTAAAGTCCTTTTCGCTCTAGGACGCATATTTAAGGAGATATGGGCAAAAGAATTTTTTCATGTAAAAATTTCAATTTTTTTAGGTTTTGGGTGGATTTTTCAATTTTTTGGGGGTGGTCACGAATTAAAGTCCTTTTCGCTCTAGGACGCATATTTAAGGAGATATAGCCAAAAGAAGTTTTTCATATAAAAATTTCAATTTTTTTAGGTTTTGGGTGGATTTTTCAATTTTTTTGGGGTGGTCACGAAATAAAGTCCTTTTCGCTCTAGGACGCATAGTTTAGGAGATATGGGCAAAAGAAGTTTTTCATATAAAAATTTCAATTTTTCTAGGCTTTGGGTGGATTTTTCAATTTTTTGAGGGTGGTCACGAATTAAAGTCCTTTTCGCTCTAGGACGCTTAGTTTAGGAGATATGGGCAAACGAAGTTTTTCATATAAAAATTTCAATTTTTTTAGGTTTTGGGTGGATTTTTAAATTTTTTGAGGGTGGTCACGAATTAAAGTCCTTTTCGCTCTAGGACGCATATTTAAGGAGATATGGGCAAAAGAAGTTTTTCATATAAAAATTTCAATTTTTTTAGGTTTTGGGTGGATTTTTCAATTTTTTTGGGGTGGTCACGAAATAAAGTCCTTTTCGCTCTAGGACGCTTAGTTTAGGAGATATGGGCAAAAGAAGTTTTTCATATAAAAATTTCACTTTTTTTAGGTTTTGGGTGGATTTTTCAATTTTTTGAGGGTGGTCACGAATTAAAGTCCTTTTCGCTCTAGGACGCATATTTAAGGATATATGGGCAAAAGAAGTTTTTCATATAAAAATTTAAATTTTTTTAGGTTTTGGGTGGTTTTTTTAATTTTTTGAGAGTGGTCACGAATTAAAGTCCTTGTCGCTCTAGGACGCATATTTAAGGAGATATGGACAAAAGAAGTTTTTCATATAAAAATTTAAATTTTTCTAGGTTTTGGGTGGATTTTTCAATTTTTTGAGGGTGGTCACGAATTAAAGTCCTTTTCGCTCTAGGACGCATATTTAAGGAGATATAGCCAAAAGCAGTTTTTCATATAAAAATGTCAATTTTTTTAAGGTTTTGGGTGGATTTTTCAATTTTTTGAGGGTGGTCACGAATTAAAGTCCTTTTCGCTCTAGGACGCATATTTAAGGAGATATGGGCAAAAGAAGTTTTTCATATAAAAATTTAATTTTTTTTAGGTTTTGAGTGGACTTTTCAATTTTTTAGGGGTGGTCACGAATTAAAGTCCTTTTCGCTCTAGGACGCATATTTAAGGAGATATGGCCAAAAGAAGTTTTTTATATAAAAATTTCAATTTTTTTAGGTTTTGGGTGGATTTTTCAATTTTTTGAGAGTGGTCACGAATTAAAGTCCTTTTCGCTCTAGGACGTATATTTAAGGAGATATGGACAAAAGAAGTTTTTCATATAAAAATTTAAATTTTTCTAGGTTTTGGGTGGATTTTTCAATTTTTTGAGGGTGGTCACGAATTAAAGTCCTTTTCGATCTAGGACGCATATTTAAGGAGATATAGCCAAAAGAAGTTTTTCAAAAAAAAATTTAAATTTTTTTAGGTTTTGGTGGATTTTTCAATTTTTTGAGGGTGGTTACGAATTAAAGTCCTTTTCGCTCTAGGACGCATATTTAAGGAGATATGGGCAAAAGAATTTTTTCATATAAAAATTTCAATTTTTTTAGGTTTTGAGTGGACTTTTCAATTTTTTGGGGGTGGTCACGAATTAAAGTCCTTTTCGCTCTAGGACGCATATTTAAGGAGATATGGCCAAAAGAAGTTTTTCATATAAAAATTTCAATTTTTTTAGGTTTTGGGTGGATTTTTCAATTTTTTGGGGGTGGTCACGAATTAAAGTCCTTTTCGCTCTAGGACGCATATTTAGGGAGATATGGGCAAAAGAAGTTTTTCATATAAAAATTTCAATTTTTTTAGGTTTTGGGTGGATTTTTCATTTTTTTGGGGGTGGTCACGAATTAAAGTCCTTTTCGCTCTAGGACGCATATTTAGGGAGATATGGGCAAAAGAAGTTTTTCATATAAAAATTTCAATTTTTTTAAGGTTTTGGGTGGATTTTTCAATTTTTTGAGGGTGGTCACGAATTAAAGTCCTTTTCGCTCTAGGACGCATATTTAAGGAGATATGGGCAAAAGAAGTTTTTCATATAAAAATTTAAATTTTTTTAGGTTTAGAGTGGACTTTTCAATTTTTTGGGGGTGGTCACGAATTAAAGTCCTCTTCGCTCTAGGACGCATATTTAAGGAGATATGGCCAAAAGAAGTTTTTCATATAAAAATTTCAATTTTTTTAGGTTTTGGGTGGATATTTCAATTTTTTGAGGGTGGTCACGAATTATCATCCTTTTCGCTCTAGGACGCATATTTAAGGAGATATAGCCAAAAGAAGTTTTCATATAAAAATTTCAATTTTTCTAGGTTTTGGGTGGATTTTTCAATTTTTTGAGGGTGGTCACGAATTAAAGTTATTTTCGCTCTAGGACGCTTAGTTTAGGAGATATGGGCAAAAGAAGTTTTTCATATAAAAATTTCAATTTTTTTAGGTTTTGGGTGGATTTTTCAATTTTTTGAGGGTGGTCACGAATTAAAGTCCTTTTCGCTCTAGGACGCTTAGTTTAGGAGATATGGGCAAAAGAAGTTTTTCATATAAAAATTTCAATTTTTCTAGGCTTTGGGTGGATTTTTCAATTTTTTGAGGGTGGTCACGAATTAAAGTCCTTTTCGCTCTAGGACGCATATTTAAGGAGATATAGCCAAAAGAAGTTTTTCATATAAAAATTTCAATTTTTTTAGGTTTTGGGTGGATTTTTAAATTTTTTGAGGGTGGTCACGAATTAAAGTCCTTTTCGCTCTAGGACGCATATTTAAGGAGATATGGGCAAAAGAATTTTTTCATATAAAAATTTCAATTTTTTTAGGTTTTGGGTGGATTTTTCAATTTTTTGGGGGTGGTCACGAATTAAAGTCCTTTTCGCTCTAGGACGCATATTTAGGGAGATATGGG
This sequence comes from Haematobia irritans, assembly GCF_050003625.1. Lineage (NCBI taxonomy): Eukaryota > Metazoa > Arthropoda > Insecta > Diptera > Muscidae > Haematobia > Haematobia irritans. The sequence goes on along the minus strand of NC_134399.1, from coordinate 73,894,482 downwards.
CAAAAGAAGTTTTTCATATAAAAATTTTAATTTTTTAGGTTTTGAGTGGATTTTTCAATTTTTTTTGGGTGGTCACGAAATAAAGTCCTTTTCGCTCTAGGACGCATAGTTTAGGAGATATGGGCAAAAGAAGTTTTTCATATAAAAATTTCAATTTTTCTAGGCTTTGGGTGGATTTTTCAATTTTTTTGGGGTGGTCACGATATAAAGTCCTTTTCGCTCTAGGACGCATAGTATAGGAGATATGGGCAAAAGAAGTTTTTCATATAAAAATTTCAATTTTTCTAGGCTTTGGGTGGATTTTTCAATTTTTTGAGGGTGGTCACGAATTAAAGTCCTTTTCGCTCTAGGACGCATATTTAAGGAGATATGGGCAAAAGAAGTTTTTCATATAAAAATTTCAATTTTTTTAGGTTTTGGGTGCATTTTTAAATTTTTTTGGGGTGGTCGCGAAATAAAGTCCTTTTCGCTCTAGGACGCTTAGTTTAGGAGATATGGGCAAAAGAAGTTTTTCATATAAAAATTTCAATTTTTTTAGGGTTTGGGTGGATTTTTCAATTTTTTGAGGGTGGTCACGAATTAAAGTCCTTTTCGCTCTAGGACGCATATTTAAGGAGATATGGGCAAAAGAAGTTTTTCATATAAAAATTTAAATTTTTCTAGGTTTTGGGTGGATTTTTCAATTTTTTGAGGGTGGTCACGAATTAAAGTCCTTTTCGCTCTAGGACGCATATTTAAGGAGATATGGGCAAAAGAAATTTTTCATATAAAAATTTCAATTTTTCTAGGCTTTGGGTGGATTTTTCAATTTTTTGAGGGTGGTCACGAATTAAAGTCCTTTTCGCTCTAGGGCGCATATTTAAGGAGATATAGCCAAAAGAAGTTTTTCATATAAAAATTTCAATTTTTTTAGGTTTTGGGTGGATTTTTCAATTTTTTGAGGGTGGTCACGAATTAAAGTCCTTTTCGCTCTAGGACGCATAGTTTAGGAGATATGGGCAAAAGAAGTTTTTCATATAAAAATTTCAATTTTTTTAAGGTTTTGGGTGGATTTTTCAATTTTTTGAGGGTGGTCACGAATTAAAGTCCTTTTCGCTCTAGGACGCATATTTAAGGAGATATGGGCAAAAGAAGTTTTTCATATAAAAATTTACATTTTTTTAGGTTTTGAGTGGACTTTTCAATTTTTTCGGGGTGGTCACGAATTAAAGTCCTTTTCGCTCTAGGACGCATATTTAAGGAGATATGGCCAAAAGAAGTTTTTCATATAAAAATTTCAATTTTTTTAGGTTTTGGGTGGATATTTCAATTTTTTGAAGGTGGTCACGAATTATCATCCTTTTCGCTCTAGGACGCATATTTAAGGAGATATAGCCAAAAGAAGCTCTTCATATAAAAATTTCAATTTTTCTAGGTTTTGGGTGGATTTTTCAATTTTTTGAGGGTGGTCACGAATTAAAGTTCTTTTCGCTCTAGGACGCTTAGTTTAGGAGATATGGGCAAACGAAATTTTTCATATAAAAATTTCAATTTTTTTAGGTTTTGGGTGGATTTTTAAATTTTTTGAGGGTGGTCACGAATTAAAGTCCTTTTCGCTCTAGGACGCTTAGTTTAGGAGATATGGGCAAAAGAAGTTTTTCATATAAAAGTTTCAATTTTTTTAGGTTTTGGGTGGATTTTTCAATTTTTTTGGGATGGTCACGAAATAAAGTCCTTTTCGCTCTAGGACGCATAGTTTAGGAGATATGGGCAAAAGAAGTTTTTCATATAAAAATTTCAATTTTTTTAAGGTTTTGGGTGGATTTTTCAATTTTTTGAGGGTGGTCACGAATTAAAGTCCTTTCCGCTCTAGGACGCATATTTAAGGAGATATGGGCAAAAGAAGTTTTTCATATAAAAATTTCAATTTTTTTAGGTTTTGGGTGGATTTTTCAATTTTTTGGGGGTGGTCACGAATTAAAGTCCTTTTCGCTCTAGGACGCATATTTAGGAAGATATGGGCAAAAGAAGTTTTTCATATAAAAATTTCAATTTTTTAGGTTTTGGGTGGATTTTTCAATTTTTTTGGGGTGGTCACGAAATAAAGTCCTTTTCGCTCTAGGACGCATAGTTTAGGAGATATGGGCAAAAGAAGTTTTTCATATAAAAATTTCAATTTTTCTAGGCTTTGGGTGGATTTTTAAATTTTTTTGGGGTGGTCACGATATAAAGTCCTTTTCGCTCTAGGACGCATAGTATAGGAGATATGGGCAAAAGAAGTTTTTCATATAAAAATTTCAATTTTTCTAGGCTTTGGGTGGATTTTTCAATTTTTTGAGGGTGGTCACGAATTAAAGTAATTTTCGCTCTAGGACGCATATTTAAGGAGATATGGGCAAAAGAAATTTTTCATATAAAAATTTCAATTTTTTTAGGTTTTGGGTGGATTTTTCAAATTTTTGAGGGTGGTCACGAATTAAAGTCCTTTTCGCTCTAGGACGCATATTTAAGGAGATATGGGCAAAAGAAGTTTTTCATATAAAAATTTAAATTTTTCTAGGGTTTGGGTGGAGTATGGGTGGAGATATGGGCAAAAGAAGTTTTTCATATAAAAATTTAAATTTTTCTAGGTTTTGGGTGGATTTTTCAATTTTTTGAGGGTGGTCACGAATTAAAGTCCTTTTCGCTCTAGGACGCATATTTAAGGAGATATAGCCAAAAGAAGTTTTTCATATAAAAATTTAAATTTTTTTAGGTTTTGGGTGGATTTTTCAATTTTTTGAGGGTGATCACGAATTAAAGTCCTTTTCGCTCTAGGACGCTTAGTTTAGGAGATATGGCCAAAAGAAGTTTTTCATATAAAAATTTCAATTTTTTAGGTTTTGGGTGGATTTTTCAATTTTTAAGGAGATATAGCCAAAAGAAGTTTTTCATATAAAAATTTCAATTTTTTTAGGTTTTAGGTGGATTTTTCAATTTTTTGAGGGTGGTCACGAATTAATGTCCTTTTCGCTCTAGGACGCATATTTAAGGAGATATGGGCAAAAGAATTTTTTCATATAAAAATTTCAATTTTTTTAGGTTTAGGTTTTCAATTTTTTGGGGGTGGTCACGAATTAAAGTCCTTTTCGCTCTAGGACGCATATTTAGGGAGATATGGGCAGAAGAAGTTTTTCATATAAAAATTTCAATTTTTTAGGTTTTGGGTGGATTTTTCAATTTTTTTGGGGTGGTCACGAAATAAAGTCCTTTTCGCTCTAGGACGCATAGTTTAGGAGATATGGGCAAAAGAAGTTTTTCATATAAAAATTTCAATTTTTTTAGGCTTTGGGTGGATTTTTCAATTTGTTGAGGGTGGTCACGAATTAAAGGCAAAAGAAGTTTTTCATATAAAAATTTCAATTTTTTAGGTTTTGGGTGGATTTTTCAATTTTTTTGGGGTGGTCACGAAATAAAGTCCTTTTCGCTCTAGGACGCTTAGTTTAGGAGATATGGGCAAAAGAATTTTTTCATATAAAAATTTCAATTTTTTTAGGTTTAGGTTTTCAATTTTTTGGGGGTGGTCACGAATTAAAGTCCTTTTCGCTCTAGGACGCATAGTTTAGGAGATATGGGCAAAAGAAGTTTTTCATATAAAAATTTCAATTTTTCTAGGCTTTGGGTGGATTTTTCAATTTTTTTGGGGTGGTCACGAAATAAAGTCCTTTTCGCTCTAGGACGCATAGTTTAGGAGATATGGGCAAAAGAAGTTTTTCATATAAAAATTTCAATTTTTCTAGGCTTTGGGTGGATTTTTCAATTTTTTGAGGGTGGTCACGAATTAAAGTCCTTTTCGCTCTAGGACGCTTAGTTTAGGAGATATGGGCAAACGAAGTTTTTCATATAAAAATTTCAATTTTTTTAGGTTTTGGGTGGATTTTTCAATTTGTTGAGGGTGGTCACGAATTAAAGGCAAAAGAAGTTTTTCATATAAAAATTTCTATTTTTTAGGTTTTGGGTGGATTTTTCAATTTTTTTGGGGTGGTCACGAAATAAAGTCCTTTTCGCTCTAGGACGCTTAGTTTAGGAGATATGGGCAAAAGAAGTTTTTCATATAAAAATTTCAATTTTTTTAGGTTTTGGGTGGATTTTTCAATTTGTTGAGGGTGGTCACGAATTAAAGTCCTTTTCGCTCTAGGACGCATATTTAAGGAGATATGGGCAAAAGAAGTTTTTCATATAAAAATTTAAATTTTTTTAGGTTTTGGGTGGATTTTTTAATTTTTTGAGAGTGGTCACGAATTAAAGTCCTTTTCGCTCTAGGACGCATATTTAAGGAGATATGGACAAAAGAAGTTTTTCATATAAAAATTTAAATTTTTCTAGGTTTTGGGTGGATTTTTCAATTTTTTGAGGGTGGTCACGAATTAAAGTCCTTTTCGCTCTAGGACGCATATTTAAGGAGATATAGCCAAAAGAAGTTTTTCATATAAAAATTTCAATTTTTTTAGGTTTTGGGTGGATTTTTCAATTTTTTGAGGGTGGTCACGAATTAAAGTCCTTTTCGCTCTAGGACGCTTAGTTTAGGAGATATGGGCAAAAGAAGTTTTTCATATAAAAATTTCAATTTTTCTAGGCTTTGGGTGGATTTTTCAATTTTTTGAGGGTGGTCACGAATTAAAGTCCTTTTCGCTCTAGGACGCATATTTAAGGAGATATAGCCAAAAGAAGTTTTTCATATAAAAATTTCAATTTTTTTAGGTTTTGGGTGGATTTGTCAATTTTTTGAGGGTGGTCACGAATTAAAGTCCTTTTCGCTCTAGGACGCATATTTAAGGAGATATGGGCAAAAGAATTTTTTCATATAAAAATTTCAATTTTTTTTGGTTTAGGTTTTCAATTTTTTGGGGGTGGTCATGAATTAAAGTCCTTTTCGCTCTAGGACGCATATTTAGGGAGATATGGGCAGAAGAAGTTTTTCATATAAAAATTTCAATTTTTTAGGTTTTGGGTGGATTTTTCAATTTTTTGAGGGTGGTCACGAATTAAAGTCCTTTTCGCTCTAGGACGCTTAGTTTAGGAGATATGGGCAAACGAAGTTTTTCATATAAAAATTTCAATTTTTTTAGGTTTTGGGTGGATTTTTCAATTTGTTGAGGGTGGTCACGAATTAAAGGCAAAAGAAGTTTTTCATATAAAAATTTCTATTTTTTAGGTTTTGGGTGGATTTTTCAATTTTTTTGGGGTGGTCACGAAATAAAGTCCTTTTCGCTCTAGGACGCTTAGTTTAGGAGATATGGGCAAAAGAAGTTTTTCATATAAAAATTTCAATTTTTCTAGGTTTTGGGTGGATTTTTCAATTTGTTGAGGGTGGTCACGAATTAAAGTCCTTTTCGCTCTAGGACGCATATTTAAGGAGATATGGGCAAAAGAAGTTTTTCATATAAAAATTTAAATTTTTTTAGGTTTTGGGTGGATTTTTTAATTTTTTGAGAGTGGTCACGAATTAAAGTCCTTTTCGCTCTAGGACGCATATTTAAGGAGATATGGACAAAAGAAGTTTTTCATATAAAAATTTAAATTTTTCTAGGTTTTGGGTGGATTTTTCAATTTTTTGAGGGTGGTCACGAATTAAAGTCCTTTTCGCTCTAGGACGCATATTTAAGGAGATATAGCCAAAAGAAGTTTTTCATATAAAAATTTCAATTTTTTTAGGTTTTGGGTGGATTTTTCAATTTTTTGAGGGTGGTCACGAATTAAAGTCCTTTTCGCTCTAGGACGCTTAGTTTAGGAGATATGGGCAAAAGAAGTTTTTCATATAAAAATTTCAATTTTTCTAGGCTTTGGGTGGATTTTTCAATTTTTTGAGGGTGGTCACGAATTAAAGTCCTTTTCGCTCTAGGACGCATATTTAAGGAGATATAGCCAAAAGAAGTTTTTCATATAAAAATTTCAATTTTTTTAGGTTTTGGGTGGATTTGTCAATTTTTTGAGGGTGGTCACGAATTAAAGTCCTTTTCGCTCTAGGACGCATATTTAAGGAGATATGGGCAAAAGAATTTTTTCATATAAAAATTTCAATTTTTTTAGGTTTTTGGGTGGATTTTTCAATTTTTTGGGGGTGGTCACGAATTAAAGTCCTTTTCGCTCTAGGACGATTAGTTTAGGAGATATGGGCAAAAGAAGTTTTTCATATAAAAATTTCAATTTTTTTAGGTTTTGGGTGGATTTTTCAATTTTTTGAGGGTGGTCACGAATTAAAGTCCTTTTCGCTCTAGGACGCATATTTAAGGAGATATGGCCAAAAGAAGTTTTTCATATAAAAATTTCAATTTTTTAAGGTTTAGGTTTTCAATTTTTTGGGGGTGGTCACGAATTAAAGTCCTTTTCGCTCTAGGACGCATATTTAGGGAGATATGGGCAAAAGAAGTTTTTCATATAAAAATTTCAATTTTTTAGGTTTTGGGTGGATTTTTCAATTTTTTTGGGGTGGTCACGAAATAAAGTCCTTTTCGCTCTAGGACGCATAGTTTAGGAGATATGGGCAAAAGAAGTTTTTCATATAAAAATTTCAATTTTTTTAGGTTTTGGGTGGATTTTTCAATTTGTTGAGGGTGGTCACGAATTAAAGGCAAAAGAAGTTTTTCATATAAAAATTTCAATTTTTTAGGTTTTGGGTGGATTTTTCAATTTTTTTGGGGTGGTCACGAAATAAAGTCCTTTTCGCTCTAGGACGCTTAGTTTAGGAGATATGGGCAAAAGAATTTTTTCATATAAAAATTTCAATTTTTATAGGTTTAGGTTTTCAATTTTTTGGGGGTGGTCACGAATTAAAGTCCTTTTCGGTCTAGGACGCATAGTTTAGGAGATATGGGCAAACGAAGTTTTTCATATAAAAATTTCAATTTTTTTAGGTTTTGGGTGGATTTTTCAATTTGTTGAGGGTGGTCACGAATTAAAGGCAAAAGAAGTTTTTCATATAAAAATTTCAATTTTTTAGGTTTTGGGTGGATTTTTCAATTTTTTTGGGGTGGTCACGAAATAAAGTCTTTTTCGCTCTAGGACGCTTAGTTTAGGAGATATGGGCAAAAGAAGTTTTTCATATAAAAATTTCAATTTTTTTAGGTTTTGGGTGGATTTTTCAATTTGTTGAGGGTGGTCACGAATTAAAGTCCTTTTCGCTCTAGGACGCATATTTAAGGAGATATGGGCAAAAGAAGTTTTTCATATAAAAATTTAAATTTTTTTAGGTTTTGGGTGGATTTTTTAATTTTTTGAGAGTGGTCACGAATTAAAGTCCTTTTCGCTCTAGGACGCATATTTAAGGAGATATGGACAAAAGAAGTTTTTCATATAAAAATTTAAATTTTTCTAGATTTTGGGTGGATTTTTCAATTTTTTGAGGGTGGTCACGAATTAAAGTCCTTTTCGCTCTAGGACGCATATTTAAGGAGATATAGCCAAAAGAAGTTTTTCATATAAAAATTTCAATTTTTTTAGGTTTTGGGTGGATTTTTCAATTTTTTGAGGGTGGTCACGAATTAAAGTCCTTTTCGCTCTAGGACGCTTAGTTTAGGAGATATGGGCAAAAGAAGTTTTTCATATAAAAATTTCAATTTTTCTAGGCTTTGGGTGGATTTTTCAATTTTTTGAGGGTGGTCACGAATTAAAGTCCTTTTCGCTCTAGGACGCATATTTAAGGAGATATAGCCAAAAGAAGTTTTTCATATAAAAATTTCAATTTTTTTAGGTTTTGGGTGGATTTGTCAATTTTTTGAGGGTGGTCACGAATTAAAGTCCTTTTCGCTCTAGGACGCATATTTAAGGAGATATGGGCAAAAGAATTTTTTCATATAAAAATTTCAATTTTTTTAGGTTTTGGGTGGATTTTTCAATTTTTTGGGGGTGGTCACGAATTAAAGTCCTTTTCGCTCTAGGACGCTTAGTTTAGGAGATATGGGCAAAAGAAGTTTTTCATATAAAAATTTCAATTTTTTTAGGTTTTGGGTGGATTTTTCAATTTTTTGAGGGTGGTCACGAATTAAAGTCCTTTTCGCTCTAGGACGCATATTTAAGGAGATATGGACAAAAGAAGTTTTTCATATAAAAATTTAAATTGTTCTAGGTTTTGGGTGGATTTTTCAATTTTTTGAGGGTGGTCACGAATTAAAGTCCTTTTCGCTCTAGGACGCATATTTAAGGAGATATAGCCAAAAGAAGTTTTTCATATAAAAATTTCAATTTTTTTAGGTTTTGGGTGGATTTTTCAATTTTTTGAGGGTGGTCACGAATTAAAGTCCTTTTCGCTCTAGGACGCTTAGTTTAGGAGATATGGGCAAAAGAAGTTTTTCATATAAAAATTTCAATTTTTTTAAGGTTTTGGGTGGATTTTTCAATTTTTTGAGGGTGGTCACGAATTAAAGTCCTTTTCGCTCTAGGACGCATATTTAAGGAGATATGGGCAAAAGAAGTTTTTCATATAAAAATTTAAATTTTTTTAGGTTTTGAGTGGACTTTTCAATTTTTTGGGGGTGGTCACGAATTAAAGTCCTTTTCGCTCTAGGACGCATATTTAAGGAGATATGGCCAAAAGAAGTTTTTCATATAAAAATTTCAATTTTTTTAGGTTTTGGGTGGATATTTCAATTTTTTGAGGGTGGTCACGAATTATCATCCTTTTCGCTCTAGGACGCATATTTAAGGAGATATAGCCAAAAGAAGCTTTTCATATAAAAATTTCAATTTTTCTAGGTTTTGGGTGGATTTTTCAATTTTTTGAGGGTGGTCACGAATTAAAGTCCTTTTCGCTCTAGGACGCTTAGTTTAGGAGATATGGGCAAAAGAAGTTTTTCATATAAAAATTTCACTTTTTTTAGGTTTTGGGTGGATTTTTCAATTTTTTGAGGGTGGTCACGAATTAAAGTCCTTTTCGCTCTAGGACGCATATTTAAGGATATATGGGCAAAATAAGTGTTTCATATAAAAATTTCAATTTTTCTAGGCTTTGGGTGGATTTTTCAATTTTTTGAGGGTGGTCAAGAATTAAAGTACTTTTCGCTCTAGGACGCATATTTAAGGAGATATAGCCAAAAGAAGCTTTTCATATAAAAATTTCAATTTTTTTAGGTTTTAGGTGAATTTTTCAATTTTTTGAGGGTGGTCACGAATTAAAGTCCTTTTCGCTCTAGGACGCATATTTAAGGATATATGGGCAAAATAAGTGTTTCATATAAAAATTTCAATTTTTCTAGGCTTTGGGTGGATTTTTCAATTTTTTGAGGGTGGTCAAGAATTAAAGTACTTTTCGCTCTAGGACGCATATTTAAGGAGATATGGGCAAAAGAATTTTTTCATATAAAAATTTCAATTTTTTTAGGTTTAGGTTTTAGGTTTTCAATTTTTTGGGGGTGGTCACGAATTAAAGTCCTTTTCGCTCTAGGACGCATATTTAGGGAGATATGGGCAAAAGAAGTTTTTCATATAAAAATTTCAATTTTTTAGGTTTTGGGTGGATTTTTCAATTTTTTTGGGGTGGTCACGAAATAAAGTCCTTTTCGCTCTAGGACGCATAGTTTAGGAGATATGGGCAAAAGAAGTTTTTCATATAAAAATTTCCATTTTTCTAGGCTTTGGGTGGATTTTACAATTTTTTGGGGTGGTCACGAAATAAAGTCCTTTTCGCTCTAGGACGCATATTTAAGGAGATATGGGCAAAAGAAGTTTTTCATATAAAAATTTCAATTTTTCTAGGCTTTGGGTGGATTTTGCAATTTTTTGAGGGTGGTCACGAATTAAAGTCCTTTTCGCTCTAGGACGCTTAGTTTAGGAGATATGGGCAAACGAAGTTTTTCATATAAAAATTTCAATTTTTTTAGGTTTTGGGTGGATTTTTCAATTTTATGAGGGTGGTCACGAATTAAAGTCCTTTTCGCTCTAGGACGCTTAGTTTAGGAGATATGGGCAAAAGAAGTTTTTCATATAAAAATTTCAATTTTTCTAGGCTTTGGGTGGATTTTTCAATTTTTTGGGGGTGGTCACGAATTAAAGTCCTTTTCGCTCTAGGACGCATATTTAAGGAGATATAGCCAAAAGAAGTTTTTCATATAAAAATTTCAATTTTTTTAGGTTTTGGGTGGATTTGTCAATTTTTTGAGGGTGGTCACGAATTAAAGTCCTTTTCGCTCTAGGACGCATATTTAAGGAGATATGGGCAAAAGAATTTTTTCATATAAAAATTTCAATTTTTTTAGGTTTTGGGTGTATTTTTCAATTTTTTGGGGGTGGTCACGAATTAAAGTCCTTTTCGCTCTAGGACGCATATTTAGGGAGATATGGGCAAAAGAAGTTTTTCATATAAAAATTTCAATTTTTCTAGGCTTTGGGTGGATTTTTCAATTTTTTGAGGGTGGTCACGAATTAAAGTCCTTTTCGCTCTAGGACGCATATTTAAGGAGATATGGGCAAAAGAAGTTTTTCATATAAAAATTTCAATTTTTTTAGGTTTTGGGTGGATTTTTCAATTTTTTTGGGGTGGTCACGAAATAAAGTCCTTTTCGCTCTAGGACGCTTAGTTTAGGAGATATGGGCAAAAGAAGTTTTTCATATAAAAATTTCAATTTTTTTAGGTTTTGGGTGGATTTTTCAATTTTTTGAGGGTGGTCACGAATTAAAGTCCTTTTCGCTCTAGGACGCATATTTAAGGAGATATGGGCAAAAGAAGTTTTTCATATAAAAGTTTAAATTTTTTTAGGTTTTGGGTGGATTTTTCAATTTTTTTGGGGTGGTCACGAAATAAAGTCCTTTTCGCTCTAGGACGCTTAGTTTAGGAGATATGGGCAAAAGAAGTTTTTCATATAAAAATTTCAATTTTTTTAGGTTTTGGGTGGATTTTTCAATTTTTTGAGGGTGGTCACGAATTAAAGTCCTTTTCGCTCTAGGACGCATATTTAAGGAGATATGGGCAAAAGAAGTTTTTCATATAAAAATTTAAATTTTTTTAGGTTTTGGGTGGATTTTTTAATTTTTTGAGAGTGGTCCTTTTCGCTCTAGGACGCATATTTAAGGAGATATGGACAAAAGAAGTTTTTCATATAAAAATTTAAATTTTTCTAGGTTTTGGGTGGATTTTTCAATTTTTTGAGGGTGGTCACGAATTAAAGTCCTTTTCGCTCTAGGACGCATATTTAAGGAGATATAGCCAAAAGAAGTTTTTCATATAAAAATTTCAATTTTTTTAGGTTTTGGGTGGATTTTTCAATTTTTTGAGGGTGGTCACGAATTAAAGTCCTTTTCGCTCTAGGACGCATATTTAAGGAGATATGGGCAAAAGAATTTTTTCAAATAAAAATTTAAATTTTTTTAGGTTTTGGGTGGATTTTTCAATTTTTTGGGGGTGGTCACGAATTAAAGTCCTTTTCGCTCTAGGACGCATATTTAGGGAGATATGGACAAAAGAAGTTTTTCATATAAAAGTTTCAATTTTTTTAGGTTTTGGGTGGATTTTTCAATTTTTTTTGGGTGGTCACGAAATAAAGTCCTTTTCGCTCTAGGACGCATAGTTTAGGAGATATGGGCAAAAGAAGTTTTTCATATAAAAATTTCAATTTTTCTAGGCTTTGGGTGGATTTTTCAATTTTTTGAGGGTGGTCACGAATTAAAGTCCTTTTCGCTCTAGGACGCATATTTAAGGAGATATAGCCAAAAGAAGTTTTTCATATAAAAATTTCAATTTTTTTAGGTTTTGGGTGGATTTTTCAATTTTTTGGGGGTGGTCACGAAATAAAGTCCTTTTCGCTCTAGGACGCATATTTAGGGAGATATGGGCAAAAGAAGTTTTTCATATAAAAATTTCACTTTTTAGGTTTTGGGTGGATTTTTCAATTTTTTTGGGGTGGTCACGAAATAAAGTCCTTTTCGCTCTAGGACGCATAGTTTAGGAGGTATGGGCAAAAGAAGTTTTTCATATAAAAATTTCAATTTTTCTAGGCTTTGGGTGGATTTTTCAATTTTTTGAGGGTGGTCACGAATTAAAATCCTTTTCGCTCTAGGACGCTTAGTTTAGGAGATATGGGCAAAAGAAGTTTTTCATATAAAAATTTCAATTTTTTTAGGTTTTGGGTGGATTTTTCAATTTTTTGAGGGTGGTCACGAATTAAAGTCCTTTTCGCTCTAGGACGCATATTTAAGGAGATATGGGCAAAAGAAGTTTTTCATATACAAATTTAAATTTTTTTAGGTTTTGGGTGGATTTTTTAATTTTTTGAGAGTGGTCACGAATTAAAGTCCTTTTCGCTCTAGGACGCATATTTAAGGAGATATGGACAAAAGAAGTTTTTCATATAAAAATTTAAATTTTTCTAGGTTTTGGGTGGGTTTTTCAATTTTTTGAGGGTGGTCACGAATTAAAGTCCTTTTCGCTCTAGGACGCATATTTAAGGAGATATAGCCAAAAGAAGTTTTTCATATAAAAATTTTATTTTTTTTAGGTTTTGGGTGGATTTTTCAATTTTTTGAGGGTGGTCACGAATTAAAGTCCTTTTCGCTCTAGGACGCATATTTAGGGAGATATGGGCAAAAGAAGTTTTTCATATAAAAGTTTCAATTTTTTTAGGTTTTGGGTGGATTTTTCAATTTTTTTGGGGTGGTCACGAAATAAAGTCCTTTTCGCTCTAGGACGCATAGTTTAGGAGATATAGCCAAAAGAAGTTTTTCATATAAAAATTTCAATTTTTCTAGGCTGTGGGTGGATTTTTCAATTTTTTGAGGGTGGTCACGAATTAAAGTCCTTTTCGCTCTAGGACGCATATTTAAGGAGATATAGCCAAAAGAAGTTTTTTATATAAAAATTTCAGTTTTTTTTTGGGTTTTGGGTGGATTTTTCAATTTTTTGAGGGTTGTCACGAATTAAATTCTTTTTCGCTCTAGGACGCATATTTAAGGAGATATAGCCAAAAGAAGTTTTTCATATAAAAATTTCAATTTTTTTAGGTTTTGGGTGGATTTTTCAATTTTTTGAGGGTGGTCACGAATTAAAGTCCTTTTCGCTCTAGGACGCATATTTAAGGAGATATGGGCAAAAGAATTTTTTCATATAAAAATTTCAATTTTTTTAGGTTTTGGGTGGATTTTTCAATTTTTTGGGGGTGGTCACGAATTAAAGTCCTTTTCGCTCTAGGACGCATATTTAGGGAGATATGGGCAAAAGAAGTTTTTCATATAAAAATTTCAATTTTTTTAGGTTTTGGGTGGATTTTTCAATTGTTTTGGGGTGGTCACGAAATAAAGTCCTTTTCGCTCTAGGACGCATAGTTTAGGAGATATGGGCAAAAGAAGTTTTTCATATAAAAATTTCAATTTTTCTAGGCTTTGGGTGGATTTTTCAATTTTTTGAGGGTGGTCACGAATTAAAGTCCTTTTCGCTCTAGGACGCATATTTAAGGAGATATAGCCAAAAGAAGTTTTTCATATAAAAATTTCAATTTTTTTAGGTTTTGGGTGGATTTTTCAATTTTTTGAGGGTGGTTACGAATTAAAGTCCTTTTCGCTCTAGGACGCATATTTAAGGAGATATGGGCAAAAGAAGTTTTTCATATAAAAATTTCAATTTTTTTAGGTTTTGGGAGGATTTTTAAATTTTTTGGGGGTGGTCACGAATTAAAGTCCTTTTCGCTCTAGGACGCATATTTAAGGAGATATAGCCAAAAGAAGTTTTTCATATAAAAATTTCAGTTTTTTTGGGTTTTGGGTGGATTTTTCAATTTTTTGAGGGTGGTCACGAATTAAAGTCCTTTTCGCTCTAGGACGCATATTTAAGGAGATATGGGCAAAAGAAGTTTTTCATATAAAAATTTAAATTTTTTTAGGTTTTGAGTGGACTTTTCAATTTTTTGGGGGTGGTCACGAATTAAAGTCCTTTTCGCTCTAGGACGCATATTTAAGGAGATATGGCCAAAAGAAGTTTTTCATATAAAAATTTCAATTTTTTTAGGTTTTGGGTGGATTTTTCAATTTTTTGAGGGTGGTCACGAATTATCATCCTTTTCGCTCTAGGACGCATATTTAAGGAGATATAGCCAAAAGAAGTTTTTCATATAAAAATTTCAGTTTTTTTGGGTTTTGGGAGGATTTTTAAATTTTTTGAGGGTGGTAACGAATTAAAATCCTTTTCGCTCTAGGACGCTTAGTTTAGGAGATATGGGCAAACGAAGTTTTTCATATAAAAATTTCAATTTTTTTAGGTTTTGGGTGGATTTTTCAATTTTTTGAGGGTGGTCACGAATTAAAGTCCTTTTCGCTCTAGGACGCATATTTAAGGAGATATGGGCAAAAGAAGTTTTTCATATAAAAATTTAAATTTTTTTAGGTTTTGGGTGGGTTTTTCAATTTTTTGAGGGTGGTCACGAATTAAAGTCCTTTTCGCTCTAGGACGCATATTTAAGGAGATATAGCCAAAAGAAGTTTTTCATATAAAAATTTCATTTTTTTTAGGTTTTGGGTGGATTTTTCAATTTTTTGAGGGTGGTCACGAATTAAAGTCCTTTTCGCTCTAGGACGCATATTTAGGGAGATATGGGCAAAAGAAGTTTTTCATATAAAAGTTTCAATTTTTTTAGGTTTTGGGTGGATTTTTCAATTTTTTTGGGGTGGTCACGAAATAAAGTCCTTTTCGCTCTAGGACGCATAGTTTAGGAGATATAGCCAAAAGAAGTTTTTCATATAAAAATTTCAATTTTTCTAGGCTGTGGGTGGATTTTTCAATTTTTTGAGGGTGGTCACGAATTAAAGTCCTTTTCGCTCTAGGACGCATATTTAAGGAGATATAGCCAAAAGAAGTTTTTCATATAAAAATTTCAGTTTTTTTTGGGTTTTGGGTGGATTTTTCAATTTTTTGAGGGTTGTCACGAATTAAATTCTTTTTCGCTCTAGGACGCATATTTAAGGAGATATAGCCAAAAGAAGTTTTTCATATAAAAATTTCAATTTTTTTAGGTTTTGGGTGGATTTTTCAATTTTTTGAGGGTGGTAACGAATTAAAGTCCTTTTCGCTCTAGGACGCATATTTAAGGAGATATGGGCAAAAGAATTTTTTCATATAAAAATTTCAATTTTTTTAGGTTTTGGGTGGATTTTTCAATTTTTTGGGGGTGGTCACGAATTAAAGTCCTTTTCGCTCTAGGACGCATATTTAGGGAGATATGGGCAAAAGAAGTTTTTCATATAAAAATTTCAATTTTTTTAGGTTTTGGGTGGATTTTTCAATTGTTTTGGGGTGGTCACGAAATAAAGTCCTTTTCGCTCTAGGACGCATAGTTTAGGAGATATGGGCAAAAGAAGTTTTTCATATAAAAATTTCAATTTTTTTAAGGTTTTGGGTGGATTTTTCAATTTTTTTGGGGTGGTCACGAATTAAAGTCCTTTTCGCTCTAGGACGCATATTTAAGGAGATATGGGCAAAAGAAGTTTTTCATATAAAAATTTAAATTTTTTTAGGTTTTGAGTGGACTTTTCAATTTTTTGGGGGTGGTCACGAATTAAAGTCCTTTTCGCTCTAGGACGCATATTTAAGGAGATATGGCCAAAAGAAGTTTTTCATATAAAAATTTCAATTTTTTTAGGTTTTGGGTGGATTTTTCAATTTTTTGAGGGTGGTCACGAATTATCATCCTTTTCGCTCTAGGACGCATATTTAAGGAGATATAGCCAAAAGAAGTTTTTCATATAAAAATTTCAGTTTTTTTGGGTTTTGGGTGGATTTTTCAATTTTTTGAGGGTGGTCACGAATTAAAGTCCTTTTCGCTCTAGGACGCATATTTAAGGAGATATAGCCAAAAGAAGTTTTTCATATAAAAATTTCAATTTTTTTAGGTTTTGGGTGGATTTTTCAATTTTTTGAGGGTGGTTACGAATTAAAGTCCTTTTCGCTCTAGGACGCATATTTAAGGAGATATGGGCAAAAGAAGTTTTTCATATAAAAATTTCAATTTTTTTAGGTTTTGGGAGGATTTTTAAATTTTTTGGGGGTGGTCACGAATTAAAGTCCTTTTCGCTCTAGGACGCATATTTAAGGAGATATAGCCAAAAGAAGTTTTTCATATACAAATTTCAGTTTTTTTGGGTTTTGGGTGGATTTTCAATTTTTTGAGGGTTGTCACGAATTAAATTCTTTTTCGCTCTAGGACGCATATTTAAGGAGATATAGCCAAAAGAAG
This sequence comes from Haematobia irritans, assembly GCF_050003625.1. Lineage (NCBI taxonomy): Eukaryota > Metazoa > Arthropoda > Insecta > Diptera > Muscidae > Haematobia > Haematobia irritans. The sequence continues at coordinate 73,878,316 of NC_134399.1, read as the reverse complement.
TTTTTCATATAAAAATTTCAATTTTTTTAGGTTTTGGGTGGATTTTTCAATTTTTTGAGGGTGGTCACGAATTAAAGTCCTTTTCGCTCTAGGACGCATATTTAAGGAGATATGGGCAAAAGAATTTTTTCATATAAAAATTTCAATTTTTTTAGGTTTTGGGTGGATTTTTCAATTTTTTGGGGGTGGTCACGAATTAAAGTCCTTTTCGCTCTAGGACGCATATTTAGGGAGATATGGGCAAAAGAAGTTTTTCATATAAAAATTTCAATTTTTTTAGGTTTTGGGTGGATTTTTCAATTGTTTTGGGGTGGTCACGAAATAAAGTCCTTTTCGCTCTAGGACGCATAGTTTAGGAGATATGGGCAAAAGAAGTTTTTCATATAAAAATTTCAATTTTTCTAGGCTTTGGGTGGATTTTTCAATTTTTTGAGGGTGGTCACGAATTAAAGTCCTTTTCGCTCTAGGACGCATATTTAAGGAGATATAGCCAAAAGAAGTTTTTCATATAAAAATTTCAATTTTTTTAGGTTTTGGGTGGATTTTTCAATTTTTTGAGGGAGGTTACGAATTAAAGTCCTTTTCGCTCTAGGACGCATATTTAAGGAGATATGGGCAAAAGAAGTTTTTCATATAAAAATTTCAATTTTTTTAGGTTTTGGGAGGATTTTTAAATTTTTTGGGGGTGGTCACGAATTAAAGTCCTTTTCGCTCTAGGACGCATATTTAAGGAGATATAGCCAAAAGAAGTTTTTCATATAAAAATTTCAGTTTTTTTGGGTTTTGGGTGGATTTTTCAATTTTTTGAGGGTGGTCACGAATTAAAGTCCTTTTCGCTCTAGGACGCATATTTAAGGAGATATGGGCAAAAGAAGTTTTTCATATAAAAATTTAAATTTTTTTAGGTTTTGAGTGGACTTTTCAATTTTTTGGGGGTGGTCACGAATTAAAGTCCTTTTCGCTCTAGGACGCATATTTAAGGAGATATGGCCAAAAGAAGTTTTTCATATAAAAATTTCAATTTTTTTAGGTTTTGGGTGGATTTTTCAATTTTTTGAGGGTGGTCACGAATTATCATCCTTTTCGCTCTAGGACGCATATTTAAGGAGATATAGCCAAAAGAAGTTTTTCATATAAAAATTTCAGTTTTTTTGGGTTTTGGGAGGATTTTTAAATTTTTTGAGGGTGGTCACGAATTAAAATCCTTTTCGCTCTAGGACGCTTAGTTTAGGAGATATGGGCAAACGAAGTTTTTCATATAAAAATTTCAATTTTTTTAGGTTTTGGGTGGATTTTTCAATTTTTTGAGGGTGGTCACGAATTAAAGTCCTTTTCGCTCTAGGACGCATATTTAAGGAGATATGGGCAAAAGAAGTTTTTCATATAAAAATTTCAATTTTTTTAGGTTTTGGGTGGATTTTTCAATTTTTTGAGGGTGGTCACGAATTAAAGTCCTTTTCGCTCTAGGACGCATATTTAAGGAGATATGGGCAAAAGAAGTTTTTCATATACAAATTTAAATTTTTTTAGGTTTTGGGTGGATTTTTTAATTTTTTGAGAGTGGTCACGAATTAAAGTCCTTTTCGCTCTAGGACGCATATTTAAGGAGATATGGACAAAAGAAGTTTTTCATATAAAAATTTAAATTTTTCTAGGTTTTGGGTGGGTTTTTCAATTTTTTGAGGGTGGTCACGAATTAAAGTCCTTTTCGCTCTAGGACGCATATTTAAGGAGATATAGCCAAAAGAAGTTTTTCATATAAAAATTTCATTTTTTTTAGGTTTTGGGTGGATTTTTCAATTTTTTGAGGGTGGTCACGAATTAAAGTCCTTTTCGCTCTAGGACGCATATTTAGGGAGATATGGGCAAAAGAAGTTTTTCATATAAAAGTTTCAATTTTTTTAGGTTTTGGGTGGATTTTTCAATTTTTTTGGGGTGGTCACGAAATAAAGTCCTTTTCGCTCTAGGACGCATAGTTTAGGAGATATAGCCAAAAGAAGTTTTTCATATAAAAATTTCAATTTTTCTAGGCTGTGGGTGGATTTTTCAATTTTTTGAGGGTGGTCACGAATTAAAGTCCTTTTCGCTCTAGGACGCATATTTAAGGAGATATAGCCAAAAGAAGTTTTTCATATAAAAATTTCAATTTTTTTAGGTTTTGGGTGGATTTTTCAATTTTTTGAGGGTGGTTACGAATTAAAGTCCTTTTCGCTCTAGGACGCATATTTAAGGAGATATGGGCAAAAGAAGTTTTTCATATAAAAATTTCAATTTTTTTAGGTTTTGGGAGGATTTTTCAATTTTTTGGGGGTGGTCACGAATTAAAGTCCTTTTCGCTCTAGGACGCATATTTAGGGAGATATGGGCAAAAGAAGTTTTTCATATAAAAATTTCAATTTTTTTAGGTTTTGGGTGGATTTTTCAATTGTTTTGGGGTGGTCGCGAAATAAAGTCCTTTTCGCTCTAGGACGCATAGTTTAGGAGATATGGGCAAAAGAAGTTTTTCATATAAAAATTTCAATTTTTTTAAGGTTTTGGGTGGATTTTTCAATTTTTTTGGGGTGGTCACGAATTAAAGTCCTTTTCGCTCTAGGACGCATATTTAAGGAGATATGGGCAAAAGAAGTTTTTCATATAAAAATTTAAATTTTTTTAGGTTTTGAGTGGACTTTTCAATTTTTTGGGGGTGGTCACGAATTAAAGTCCTTTTCGCTCTAGGACGCATATTTAAGGAGATATGGCCAAAAGAAGTTTTTCATATAAAAATTTCAATTTTTTTAGGTTTTGGGTGGATTTTTCAATTTTTTGAGGGTGGTCACGAATTATCATCCTTTTCGCTCTAGGACGCATATTTAAGGAGATATAGCCAAAAGAAGTTTTTCATATAAAAATTTCAGTTTTTTTGGGTTTTGGGAGGATTTTTAAATTTTTTGGGGGTGGTCACGAATTAAAGTCCTTTTCGCTCTAGGACGCATATTTAAGGAGATATGGGCAAAAGAATTTTTTCATATAAAAATTTCAATTTTTTTAGGTTTTGGGTGGATTTTTCAATTTTTTGGGGGTGGTCACGAATTAAAGTCCTTTTCGCTCTAGGACGCATATTTAGGGAGATATGGGCAAAAGAATTTTTTCATATAAAAATTTCAATTTTTTTAGGTTTTGGGTGGATTTTTCAATTTTTTGGGGGTGGTCACGAATTATCATCCTTTTCGCTCTAGGACGCATATTTAAGGAGATATAGCCAAAAGAAGTTTTTCATATAAAAATTTCAGTTTTTTTGGGTTTTGGGAGGATTTTTAAATTTTTTGGGGGTGGTTACGAATTAAAGTCCTTTTCGCTCTAGGACGCATATTTAAGGAGATATGGGCAAAAGAAGTTTTTCATATAAAAATTTCAATTTTTTTAGGTTTTGGGAGGATTTTTAAATTTTTTGGGGGTGGTCACGAATTAAAGTCCTTTTCGCTCTAGGACGCATATTTAAGGAGATATAGCCAAAAGAAGTTTTTCATATACAAATTTCAGTTTTTTTGGGTTTTGGGTGGATTTTTCAATTTTTTGAGGGTTGTCACGAATTAAATTCTTTTTCGCTCTAGGACGCATATTTAAGGAGATATAGCCAAAAGAAGTTTTTCATATAAAAATTTCAATTTTTTTAGGTTTTGGGTGGATTTTTCAATTTTTTGAGGGTGGTCACGAATTAAAGTCCTTTTCGCTCTAGGACGCATATTTAAGGAGATATGGGCAAAAGAATTTTTTCATATAAAAATTTCAATTTTTTTAGGTTTTGGGTGGATTTTTCAATTTTTTGGGGGTGGTCACGAATTAAAGTCCTTTTCGCTCTAGGACGCATATTTAGGGAGATATGGGCAAAAGAAGTTTTTCATATAAAAATTTCAATTTTTTTAGGTTTTGGGTGGATTTTTCAATTGTTTTGGGGTGGTCACGAAATAAAGTCCTTTTCGCTCTAGGACGCATAGTTTAGGAGATATGGGCAAAAGAAGTTTTTCATATAAAAATTTCAATTTTTCTAGGCTTTGGGTGGATTTTTCAATTTTTTGAGGGTGGTCACGAATTAAAGTCCTTTTCGCTCTAGGACGCATATTTAAGGAGATATAGCCAAAAGAAGTTTTTCATATAAAAATTTCAATTTTTTTAGGTTTTGGGTGGATTTTTCAATTTTTTGAGGGTGGTTACGAATTAAAGTCCTTTTCGCTCTAGGACGCATATTTAAGGAGATATGGGCAAAAGAAGTTTTTCATATAAAAATTTCAATTTTTTTAGGTTTTGGGAGGATTTTTAAATTTTTTGGGGGTGGTCACGAATTAAAGTCCTTTTCGCTCTAGGACGCATATTTAAGGAGATATAGCCAAAAGAAGTTTTTCATATAAAAATTTCAGTTTTTTTGGGTTTTGGGTGGATTTTTCAATTTTTTGAGGGTGGTCACGAATTAAAGTCCTTTTCGCTCTAGGACGCATATTTAAGGAGATATGGGCAAAAGAAGTTTTTCATATAAAAATTTAAATTTTTTTAGGTTTTGAGTGGACTTTTCAATTTTTTGGGGGTGGTCACGAATTAAAGTCCTTTTCGCTCTAGGACGCATATTTAAGGAGATATGGCCAAAAGAAGTTTTTCATATAAAAATTTCATTTTTTTTAGGTTTTGGGTGGATTTTTCAATTTTTTGAGGGTGGTCACGAATTATCATCCTTTTCGCTCTAGGACGCATATTTAAGGAGATATAGCCAAAAGAAGTTTTTCATATAAAAATTTCAGTTTTTTTGGGTTTTGGGAGGATTTTTAAATTTTTTGAGGGTGGTCGCGAATTAAAATCCTTTTCGCTCTAGGACGCTTAGTTTAGGAGATATGGGCAAACGAAGTTTTTCATATAAAAATTTCAATTTTTTTAGGTTTTGGGTGGATTTTTCAATTTTTTGAGGGTGGTCACGAATTAAAGTCCTTTTCGCTCTAGGACGCATATTTAAGGAGATATGGGCAAAAGAAGTTTTTCATATAAAAATTTCAATTTTTTTAGGTTTTGGGTGGATTTTTCAATTTTTTGAGGGTGGTCACGAATTAAAGTCCTTTTCGCTCTAGGACGCATATTTAAGGAGATATGGGCAAAAGAAGTTTTTCATATACAAATTTAAATTTTTTTAGGTTTTGGGTGGATTTTTTAATTTTTTGAGAGTGGTCACGAATTAAAGTCCTTTTCGCTCTAGGACGCATATTTAAGGAGATATGGACAAAAGAAGTTTTTCATATAAAAATTTAAATTTTTCTAGGTTTTGGGTGGGTTTTTCAATTTTTTGAGGGTGGTCACGAATTAAAGTCCTTTTCGCTCTAGGACGCATATTTAAGGAGATATAGCCAAAAGAAGTTTTTCATATAAAAATTTCATTTTTTTTAGGTTTTGGGTGGATTTTTCAATTTTTTGAGGGTGGTCACGAATTAAAGTCCTTTTCGCTCTAGGACGCATATTTAGGGAGATATGGGCAAAAGAAGTTTTTCATATAAAAGTTTCAATTTTTTTAGGTTTTGGGTGGATTTTTCAATTTTTTTGGGGTGGTCACGAAATAAAGTCCTTTTCGCTCTAGGACGCATAGTTTAGGAGATATAGCCAAAAGAAGTTTTTCATATAAAAATTTCAATTTTTCTAGGCTGTGGGTGGATTTTTCAATTTTTTGAGGGTGGTCACGAATTAAAGTCCTTTTCGCTCTAGGACGCATATTTAAGGAGATATAGCCAAAAGAAGTTTTTCATATAAAAATTTCAGTTTTTTTGGGTTTTGGGTGGATTTTTCAATTTTTTGAGGGTTGTCACGAATTAAATTCTTTTTCGCTCTAGGACGCATATTTAAGGAGATATGTGCAAAAGAAGTTTTTCATATAAAAATTTCAATTTTTTTAGGTTTTGGGTGGATTTTTCAATTTTTTGAGGGTGGTCACGAATTAAAGTCCTTTTCGCTCTAGGACGCATATTTAAGGAGATATGGGCAAAAGAATTTTTTCATATAAAAATTTCAATTTTTTTAGGTTTTGGGTGGATTTTTCAATTTTTTGGGGGTGGTCACGAATTAAAGTCCTTTTCGCTCTAGGACGCATATTTAGGGAGATATGGGCAAAAGAAGTTTTTCATATAAAAATTTCAATTTTTTTAGGTTTTGGGTGGATTTTTCAATTGTTTTGGGGTGGTCACGAAATAAAGTCCTTTTCGCTCTAGGACGCATAGTTTAGGAGATATGGGCAAAAGAAGTTTTTCATATAAAAATTTCAATTTTTTTAAGGTTTTGGGTGGATTTTTCAATTTTTTTGGGGTGGTCACGAATTAAAGTCCTTTTCGCTCTAGGACGCATATTTAAGGAGATATGGGCAAAAGAAGTTTTTCATATAAAAATTTAAATTTTTTTAGGTTTTGAGTGGACTTTTCAATTTTTTGGGGGTGGTCACGAATTAAAGTCCTTTTCGCTCTAGGACGCATATTTAAGGAGATATGGCCAAAAGAAGTTTTTCATATAAAAATTTCAATTTTTTTAGGTTTTGGGTGGATTTTTCAATTTTTTGAGGGTGGTCACGAATTATCATCCTTTTCGCTCTAGGACGCATATTTAAGGAGATATAGCCAAAAGAAGTTTTTCATATAAAAATTTCAGTTTTTTTGGGTTTTGGGTGGATTTTTCAATTTTTTGAGGGTGGTCACGAATTAAAGTCCTTTTCGCTCTAGGACGCATATTTAAGGAGATATAGCCAAAAGAAGTTTTTCATATAAAAATTTCAATTTTTTTAGGTTTTGGGTGGATTTTTCAATTTTTTGAGGGTGGTTACGAATTAAAGTCCTTTTCGCTCTAGGACGCATATTTAAGGAGATATGGGCAAAAGAAGTTTTTCATATAAAAATTTCAATTTTTTTAGGTTTTGGGAGGATTTTTAAATTTTTTGGGGGTGGTCACGAATTAAAGTCCTTTTCGCTCTAGGACGCATATTTAAGGAGATATAGCCAAAAGAAGTTTTTCATATACAAATTTAAATTTTTTTAGGTTTTGGGTGGATTTTTTAATTTTTTGAGAGTGGTCACGAAATAAAGTCCTTTTCGCTCTAGGACGCATAGCTTAGGAGAATGGGCAAAAGAATTTTTTCATATAAAAATTTCAATTTTTTTAAGGTTTTGGGTGGATTTTTCAATTTTTTGAGGGTGGTCACGAATTAAAGTCCTTTTCGCTCTAGGACGCATATTTAAGGAGATATGGGCAAAAGAAGTTTTTCATATAAAAATTTCAATTTTTTTAGGTTTTGAGTGGACTTTTCAATTTTTTGGGGGTGGTCACGATAAAGTCCTTTTCGCTCTAGGACGCATATTTAAGGAGATATGGTCAAAAGAAGTTTTTCATATAAAAATTTCAATTTTTTTAGGCTTTGGGTGGATTTTTCAATTTTTTGAGGGTGGTCACGAATTATCATCCTTTTCGCTCTAGGACGCATATTTAAGGAGATATAGCCAAAAGAAGCTTTTCATATAAAAATTTCAATTTTTTTAGGTTTTGGGTGGATTTTTCAATTTTTTGAGAGTGGTCACGAAATAAAGTCCTTTTCGCTCTAGGACGCATAGCTTAGGAGAATGGGCAAAAGAATTTTTTCATATAAAAATTTCAATTTTTTTAAGGTTTTGGGTGGATTTTTCAATTTTTTGAGGGTGGTCACGAATTAAAGTCCTTTTCGCTCTAGGACGCATAGTTAAGGAGATATGGGCAAAAGAAGTTTTTCATATAAAAATTTCAATTTTTTTAGGTTTTGAGTGGACTTTTCAATTTTTTGGGGGTGGTCACGATAAAGTCCTTTTCGCTCTAGGACGCATATTTAAGGAGATATGGTCAAAAGAAGTTTTTCATATAAAAATTTCAATTTTTTTAGGCTTTGGGTGGATTTTTCAATTTTTTGAGGGTGGTCACGAATTAAAGTCCTTTTCGCTCTAGGACGCATATTTAAGGAGATATGGACAAAAGAAGTTTTTCATATAAAAATTTAAATTTTTCTAGGTTTTGGGTGGGTTTTTCAATTTTTTGAGGGTGGTCACGAATTAAAGTCCTTTTCGCTCTAGGACGCATATTTAAGGAGATATAGCCAAAAGAAGTTTTTCATATAAAAATTTCATTTTTTTTAGGTTTTGGGTGGATTTTTCAATTTTTTGAGGGTGGTCACGAATTAAAGTCCTTTTCGCTCTAGGACGCATATTTAGGGAGATATGGGCAAAAGAAGTTTTTCATATAAAAGTTTCAATTTTTTTAGGTTTTGGGTGGATTTTTCAATTTTTTTGGGGTGGTCACGAAATAAAGTCCTTTTCGCTCTAGGACGCATAGTTTAGGAGATATAGCCAAAAGAAGTTTTTCATATAAAAATTTCAATTTTTCTAGGCTGTGGGTGGATTTTTCAATTTTTTGAGGGTGGTCACGAATTAAAGTCCTTTTCGCTCTAGGACGCATATTTAAGGAGATATAGCCAAAAGAAGTTTTTCATATAAAAATTTCAGTTTTTTTGGGTTTTGGGTGGATTTTTCAATTTTTTGAGGGTTGTCACGAATTAAATTCTTTTTCGCTCTAGGACGCATATTTAAGGAGATATAGCCAAAAGAAGTTTTTCATATAAAAATTTCAATTTTTTTAGGTTTTGGGTGGATTTTTCAATTTTTTGAGGGTGGTCACGAATTAAAGTCCTTTTCGCTCTAGGACGCATATTTAAGGAGATATGGGCAAAAGAATTTTTTCATATAAAAATTTCAATTTTTTTAGGTTTTGGGTGGATTTTTCAATTTTTTGGGGGTGGTCACGAATTAAAGTCCTTTTCGCTCTAGGACGCATATTTAGGGAGATATGGGCAAAAGAAGTTTTTCATATAAAAATTTCAATTTTTTTAGGTTTTGGGTGGATTTTTCAATTGTTTTGGGGTGGTCACGAAATAAAGTCCTTTTCGCTCTAGGACGCATAGTTTAGGAGATATGGGCAAAAGAAGTTTTTCATATAAAAATTTCAATTTTTCTAGGCTTTGGGTGGATTTTTCAATTTTTTGAGGGTGGTCACGAATTAAAGTCCTTTTCGCTCTAGGACGCATATTTAAGGAGATATGGGCAAAAGAAGTTTTTCATATAAAAATTTCAATTTTTTTAGGTTTTGGGTGGATTTTTCAATTTTTTGGGGGTGGTCACGAATTAAAGTCATTTTCGCTCTAGGACGCATAGTTAGGGAGATATAGCCAAAAGAAGTTTTTCATATAAAAATTTCAATTTTTTTAGGTTTTGGGTGGATTTTTCAATTTTTTGAGGGTGGTCACGAAATAAAGTCCTTTTCGCTCTAGGACGCATATTTAAGGAGATATGGGCAAAAGAAGTTTTTCATATAAAAATTTCAATTTTTTTAGGTTTTGGGTGGATTTTTCAATTTTTTTAGGGTGGTCACGAATTAAAGTCCTTTTCGCTCTAGGACGCTTAGTTTAGGAGATATGGCCAAAAGAAGTTTTTCATATAAAAATTTCAATTTTTTTAGGTTTTGGGTGGATTTTTCAATTTTTTGAGGGTGGTCACGAATTAAAGTCCTTTTCGCTCTAGGACGCATATTTAAGGAGATATGGGCAAAAGAAGTTTTTCATATAAAAATTTCAATTTTTTTAGGTTGTGGGTGGATTTTTCAATTTTTTTAGGGTGGTCACGAATTAAAGTCCTTTTCGCTCTAGGACGCATATTTAGGGAGATATGGGCAAAAGAAGTTTTTCATATAAAAATTTCAATTTTTTTAGGTTTTGGGTGGATTTTTCAATTTTTTGAGGGTGGTCACGAATTATCATCCTTTTCGCTCTAGGACGCATATTTAAGGAGATAGTTGGGTGGATTTTTCAATTTTTTTGGGGTGGTCACGAATTAAAGTCCTTTTCGCTCTAGGACGCTTAGTTTAGGAGATATGGGCAAAAGAAGTTTTTCATATAAAAATGTAAATTTTTTTAGGTTTTGGGTGGATTTTTCAATTTTTTGAGGGTGGACACGAATTAAAGTCCTTTTCGCTCTAGGACGCATATTTAAGGAGATATGGGCAAAAAAATTTTTTCATATAAAAATTTCAATTTTTTTAGGTTTTGGGTGGATTTTTCAATTTTTTGAGGGTGGTCACGAATTAAAGTCCTTTTCGCTCTAGGACGCATATTTAGGGAGATATGGGCAAAAGAAGTTTTTCATATAAAAATTTCAATTTTTTTAGGTTTTGGGTGGATTTTTCAATTTTTTGAGGGTGGTCACGAAATAAAGTCCTTTTCGCTCTAGGACGCTTAGTTTAGGAGATATGGGCAAAAGAAGTTTTTCATATAAAAATTTCAATTTTTCTAGGCTTTGGGTGGATTTTTCAATTTTTTGAGGGTGGTCACGAATTAAAGTCCTTTTCGCTCTAGGACGCATATTTAAGGAGATATGTTCAAAAGAAGTTTTTCATATAAAAATTTCAATTTTTTTAGGTTTTGGGTGGATTTTTCAATTTTTTGAGGGTGGTCACGAATTATCATCCTTTTCGCTCTAGGACGCATATTTAAGGAGATAGTTGGGTGGATTTTTCAATTTTTTTGGGGTGGTCACGAATTAAAGTCCTTTTCGCTCTAGGACGCTTAGTTTAGGAGATATGGGCAAAAGAAGTTTTTCATATAAAAATGTAATTTTTTTTAGGTTTTGGGTGGATTTTTCAATTTTTTGAGGGTGGACACGAATTAAAGTCCTTTTCGCTCTAGGACGCATATTTAAGGAGATATGGGCAAAAGAATTTTTTCATATAAAAATTTCAATTTTTTTAGGTTTTGGGTGGATTTTTCAATTTTTTGAGGGTGGTCACGAATTAAAGTCCTTTTCGCTCTAGGACGCATATTTAGGGAGATATGGGCAAAAGAAGTTTTTCATATAAAAATTTCAATTTTTTTAGGTTTTGGGTGGATTTTTCAATTTTTTGAGGGTGGTCACGAATTAAAGTCATTTTCGCTCTAGGACGCATATTTAAGGAGATATGGGCAAAAGAAGTTTTTCATATAAAAATTTCAATTTTTTTAGGTTTTGGGTGGATTTTTCAATTTTTTGAGGGTGGTCACGAATTAAAGTCATTTTCGCTCTAGGACGCATATTTAAGGAGATATGGGCAAAAGAAGTTTTTCATATAAAAATTTAAATTTTTTTTAGGTTTTGGGTGGATTTTTCAATTTTTTGAGGGTGGTCACGAATTAAAGTCCTTTTCGCTCTAGGTTAGTTTAGGAGATATGGGCAAAAGAATTTTTTCATATAAAAATTTCAATTTTTTTAGGTTTTGGGTGGATTTTTCAATTTTTTGGGGGTGGTCACGAATTAAAGTCCTTTTCGCTCTAGGACGCATATTTAGGGAGATATGGGCAAAAGAAGTTTTTCATATAAAAATTTCAATTTTTTTAGGTTTTGGGTGGATTTTTCAATTTTTTTGGGGTGGTCACGAAATAAAGTCCTTTTCGCTCTAGGACGCATATTTAAGGAGATATGGGCAAAAGAAGTTTTTCATATAAAATTTTCAATTTTTTAGGTTTTGGGTGGATTTTTCAATTTTTTGGGGGTGGTCACGAATTAAAGTCCTTTTCGCTCTAGGACGCATATTTAAGGAGATATGGGCAAAAGAAGTTTTTCATATAAAAATTTCAATTTTTTTAGGTTTTGGGTGGATTTTTGAATTTTTTGAGGGTGGTCACGAATTAAAGTCCTTTTCGCCCTAGGACGCATATTTACGGAGATATGGGCAAAAGAAGTTTTTCATATAAAAATTTCAATTTTTTTAGGTTTTGGGTGGATTTTTGAATTTTTTGAGGGTGGTCACGAATTAAAGTCCTTTTCGCCCTAGGACGCATATTTAAGGAGATAGTTGGGTGGATTTTTCAATTTTTTTGGGGTGGTCACGAATTAAAGTCCTTTTCGCTCTAGGACGCTTAGTTTAGGAGATATGGGCAAAAGAAGTTTTTCATATAAAAATGTAATTTTTTTTAGGTTTTGGGTTGATTTTTCAATTTTTTGAGGGTGGACACGAATTAAAGTCCTTTTCGCTCTAGGACGCATATTTAAGGAGATATGGGCAAAAGAAGTTTTTCATATAAAATTTTCAATTTTTTAGGTTTTGGGTGGATTTTTCAATTTTTTGGGGGTGGTCACGAATTAAAGTCCTTTTCGCTCTAGGACGCATATTTAAGGAGATATGGGCAAAAGAAGTTTTTCATATAAAAATTTCAATTTTTTTAGGTTTTGGGTGGATTTTTGAATTTTTTGAGGGTGGTCACGAATTAAAGTCCTTTTCGCCCTAGGACGCATATTTACGGAGATATGGGCAAAAGAAGTTTTTCATATAAAAATTTCAATTTTTTTAGGTTTTGGGTGGATTTTTCAATTTTTTGAGGGTGGTCACGAATTAAAGTCCTTTTCGCTCTAGGACGCATATTTAAGGAGATATGGGCAAAAGAAGTTTTTCATATAAAAATTTCAATTTTTTTAGGTTTTGAGTGGATTTTTCAATTTTTTGGGGGTGGTCACGAATTAAAGTCCTTTTCGCTCTAGGACGCATATTTAGGGAGATATGGGCAAAAGAAGTTTTTCATATAAAAATTTAATTTTTTTTAGGTTTTGGGTGGATTTTTCAATTTTTTTGGGGTGGTCACGAAATAAAGTCCTTTTCGCTCTAGGACGCATATTTAAGGAGATATGTGCAAAAGAAGTTTTTCATATAAAAATTTCAATTTTTTTAGGTTTTGGGTGGATTTTTCAATTTTTTGAGGGTGGTCACGAATTATCATCCTTTTCGCTCTAGGACGCATATTTAAGGAGATAGTTGGGTGGATTTTTCAATTTTTTTGGGGTGGTCACGAATTAAAGTCCTTTTCGCTCTAGGACGCTTAGTTTAGGAGATATGGGCAAAATAAGTTTTTCATATAAAAATGTAATTTTTTTTAGGTTTTGGGTGGATTTTTCAATTTTTTGAGGGTGGACACGAATTAAAGTCCTTTTCGCTCTAGGACGCATATTTAAGGAGATATGGGCAAAAGAATTTTTTCATATAAAAATTTCAATTTTTTTAGGTTTTGGGTGGATTTTTCAATTTTTTGAGGGTGGTCACGAATTAAAGTCCTTTTCGCTCTAGGACGCATATTTAGGGAGATATGGGCAAAAGAAGTTTTTCATATAAAAATTTCAATTTTTTTAGGTTTTGGGTGGATTTTTCAATTTTTTGAGGGTGGTCACGAAATAAAGTCCTTTTCGCTCTAGGACGCTTAGTTTAGGAGATATGGGCAAAAGAAGTTTTTCATATAAAAATTTCAATTTTTCTAGGCTTTGGGTGGATTTTTCAATTTTTTGAGGGTGGTCACGAATTAAAGTCCTTTTCGCTCTAGGACGCATATTTAAGGAGATATGTTCAAAAGAAGTTTTTCATATAAAAATTTCAATTTTTTTAGGTTTTGGGTGGATTTTTCAATTTTTTGAGGGTGGTCACGAATTATCATCCTTTTCGCTCTAGGACGCATATTTAAGGAGATAGTTGGGTGGATTTTTCAATTTTTTTGGGGTGGTCACGAATTAAAGTCCTTTTCGCTCTAGGACGCTTAGTTTAGGAGATATGGGCAAAAGAAGTTTTTCATATAAAAATGTAATTTTTTTTAGGTTTTGGGTGGATTTTTCAATTTTTTGAGGGTGGACACGAATTAAAGTCCTTTTCGCTCTAGGACGCATATTTAAGGAGATATGGGCAAAAGAATTTTTTCATATAAAAATTTCAATTTTTTTAGGTTTTGGGTGGATTTTTCAATTTTTTGAGGGTGGTCACGAATTAAAGTCCTTTTCGCTCTAGGACGCATATTTAGGGAGATATGGGCAAAAGAAGTTTTTCATATAAAAATTTCAATTTTTTTAGGTTTTGGGTGGATTTTTCAATTTTTTGAGGGTGGTCACGAATTAAAGTCATTTTCGCTCTAGGACGCATATTTAAGGAGATATGGGCAAAAGAAGTTTTTCATATAAAAATTTCAATTTTTTTAGGTTTTGGGTGGATTTTTCAATTTTTTGAGGGTGGTCACGAATTAAAGTCATTTTCGCTCTAGGACGCATATTTAAGGAGATATGGGCAAAAGAAGTTTTTCATATAAAAATTTAAATTTTTTTTAGGTTTTGGGTGGATTTTTCAATTTTTTGAGGGTGGTCACGAATTAAAGTCCTTTTCGCTCTAGGTTAGTTTAGGAGATATGGGCAAAAGAATTTTTTCATATAAAAATTTCAATTTTTTTAGGTTTTGGGTGGATTTTTCAATTTTTTGGGGGTGGTCACGAATTAAAGTCCTTTTCGCTCTAGGACGCATATTTAGGGAGATATGGGCAAAAGAAGTTTTTCATATAAAAATTTCAATTTTTTTAGGTTTTGGGTGGATTTTTCAATTTTTTTGGGGTGGTCACGAAATAAAGTCCTTTTCGCTCTAGGACGCATATTTAAGGAGATATGGGCAAAAGAAGTTTTTCATATAAAATTTTCAATTTTTTAGGTTTTGGGTGGATTTTTCAATTTTTTGGGGGTGGTCACGAATTAAAGTCCTTTTCGCTCTAGGACGCATATTTAAGGAGATATGGGCAAAATAAGTTTTTCATATAAAAATTTCAATTTTTTAGGTTTTGGGTGGATTTTTGAATTTTTTGAGGGTGGTCACGAATTAAAGTCCTTTTCGCCCTAGGACGCATATTTACGGAGATATGGGCAAAAGAAGTTTTTCATATAAAAATTTCAATTTTTTTAGGTTTTGGGTGGATTTTTCAATTTTTTGAGGGTGGTCACGAATTAAAGTCCTTTTCGCTCTAGGACGCATATTTAAGGAGATATGGGCAAAAGAAGTTTTTCATATAAAAATTTCAATTTTTTTAGGTTTTGAGTGGATTTTTAAATTTTTTGGGGGTGGTCACGAATTAAAGTCCTTTTCGCTCTAGGACGCATATTTAAGGAGATATGGGCAAAAGAAGTTTTTCATATAAAAATTTCAATTTTTTTAGGTTTTGGGTGGATTTTTCAATTTTTTTAGGGTGGTCACGAATTAAAGTCCTTTTCGCTTAGGATTGGGAGCCACCGTGGTGCAATGGTTAGCATGCCCGCCTTGCATACACAAGGTCGTGGGTTCGATTCCTGCTTCGACCGAACACCAAAAAGTTTTTCAGCGGTGGATTATCCCACCTCAGTAATGCTGGTGACATTACTGAGGGTTTCAAAACTTCTCTAAGTGGTTTCATTGCAATGTGGAACGCCGTTCGGACTCGGCTATAAAAAGGAGGTCCCTTGTCATTGAGCTTAACATGGAATCGGGCAGCACTCAGTGATAAGAGAGAAGTTCACCAATGTGGTATCACAATGGACTGAATAGTCTAAGTGAGCCTGATACATCGGGCTGCCACCTACCCTAACCTAACCTAACCTAGGACGCTTAGTTTAGGAGATATGGGCAAAAGAAGTTTTTCATATAAAAATGTCAATTTTTTTAGGTTTTGGGTGGATTTTTCAATTTTTGGAGGGTGGTCACGAATTAAAGTCCTTTTCGCTCTAGGACGCATATTTAAGGA
This sequence comes from Haematobia irritans, assembly GCF_050003625.1. Lineage (NCBI taxonomy): Eukaryota > Metazoa > Arthropoda > Insecta > Diptera > Muscidae > Haematobia > Haematobia irritans. The sequence goes on along the minus strand of NC_134399.1, from coordinate 73,862,712 downwards.
GATATAGCCAAAGAAGTTTTTCATATAAAAATTTCAATTTTTTTAGGTTTTGGGTGGATTTTTCAATTTTTTGAGGGTGGTCACGAATTAAAGTCCTTTTCGCTCTAGGACGCATATTTAAGGAGATATGGGCAAAAGAATTTTTTCATGTAAAAATTTCAATTTTTTTAGGTTTTGGGTGGATTTTTCAATTTTTTGGGGGTGGCCACGAATTAAAGTCCTTTTCGCTCTAGGACGCATATTTAGGGAGATATGGGCAAAAGAAGTTTTTCATATAAAAATTTCAATTTTTTTAGGTTTTGGGTGGATTTTTCAATTTTTTTGGGGTGGTCACGAAATAAAGTCCTTTTCGCTCTAGGACGCATAGTTTAGGAGATATGGGCAAAAGAAGTTTTTCATATAAAAATTTCAATTGTTCTAGGCTTTGGGTGGATTTTTCAATTTTTTGAGGGTGGTCACGAATTAAAGTCCTTTTCGCTCTAGGACGCTTAGTTTAGGAGATATGGGCAAATTAAGTTTTTCATATAAAAATTTCAATTTTTTTAGGTTTTGGGTGGATTTTTCAATTTTTTGAGGGTGGTCACGAATTAAAGTCCTTTTCGCTCTAGGACGCATATTTAAGGAGATATGGGCAAAAGAAGTTTTTCATATAAAAATTTAAATTTTTTTAGGTTTTGGGTGGATTTTTCAATTTTTTTGGGGTGGTCACGAAATAAAGTCCTTTTCGCTCTAGGACGCTTAGTTTAGGAGATATGGGCAAAAGAAGTTTTTCATATAAAAATTTCAATTTTTTTAGGTTTTGGGTGGATATTTGAATTTTTTGAGGGTGGTCACGAATTAAAGTCCTTTTCGCTCTAGGACGCATATTTAAGGAGATATGGGCAAAAGAAGTTTTTCATATAAAAATTTAAATTTTTTTAGGTTTTGGGTGGATTTTTTAATTTTTTGTGAGTGGTCACGAATTAAAGTCCTTTTCGCTCTAGGACGCATATTTAAGGAGATATGGACAAAAGAAGTTTTTCATATAAAAATTTAAATTTTTCTAGATTTTGGGTGGATTTTTCAATTTTTTGAGGGTGGTCACGAATTAAAGTCCTTTTCGCTCTAGGACACATATTTAAGGAGATATAGCCAAAAGAAGTTTTTCATATAAAAATTTCAACTTTTTTAGGTTTTGGGTGGATTTTTCAATTTTTTGAGGGTGGTCACGAATTAAAGTCCTTTTCGCTCTAGGACGCTTAGTTTAGGAGATATGGGCAAAAGAAGTTTTTCATATAAAAATTTCAATTTTTCTAGGCTTTGGGTGGATTTTTCAATTTTTTGAGGGTGGTCACGAATTAAAGACCTTTTCGCTCTAGGACGCATATTTAAGGAGATATAGCCAAAAGAAGTTTTTCATATAAAAATTTCAATTTTTTTAGGTTTTGGGTGGATTTTTCAATTTTTTGAGGGTGGTCACGAATTAAAGTCCTTTTCGCTCTAGGACGCATATTTAAGGAGATATGGGCAAAAGAAGTTTTTCATATAAAAATTTCAATTTTTTTAGGTTTTGGGTGGATTTTTCAATTTTTTGAGGGTGGTCACGAATTAAAGTCCTTTTCGCTCTAGGACGCTTAGTTTAGGAGATATGGGCAAAAGAAGTTTTTCATATAAAAATTTCAATTTTTCTAGGCTTTGGGTGGATTTTTCAATTTTTTGATGGTGGTCACGAATTAAAGTCCTTTTCGCTCTAGGACGCATATTTAAGGAGATATAGCCAAAAGAAGTTTTTCATATAAAAATTTCAATTTTTTTAGGTTTTGGGTGGATTTCTCAATTTTTTGGGGGTGGTCACGAATTAAAGTCCTTTTCGCTCTAGGACGCATATTTAAGGAGATATGGGCAAAAGAATTTTTTCATATAAAAATTTCAATTTTTTTAGGTTTTGGGTGGATTTTTCAATTTTTTGAGGGTGGTCACGAATTAAAGTCCTTTTCGCTCTAGGACGCATATTTAGGGAGATATGGGCAAATGAAGTTTTTCATATAAAAATTTCAATTTTTTTAGGTTTTGGGTGGATTTTTCAATTTTTTGGGGTGGTCACGAAATAAAGTCCTTTTCGCTCTAGGACGCTTAGTTTAGGAGATATGGGCAAAAGATTTTTTCATATAAAAATTTCAATTTTTTTAGGTTTTGGGTGGATTTTTCAATTTTTTTGGGGTGGTCACGAAATAAAGTCCTTTTCGCTCTAGGACGCATATTTAAGGAGATATGGGCAAAAGAAGTTTTTCATATATAAATTTCAATTTTTTTAGGTTTTGGGTGGATTTTTCAATTTTTTGGGGGTGGTCACGAATTAAAGTCCCTTTCGCTCTAGGACGCATATTTAAGGAGATATGGGCAAAAGAAGTTTTTCATATATAAATTTCAATTTTTTTAGGTTTTGGGTGGATTTTTAAATTTTTTGGGGGTGGTCACGAATTAAAGTCCTTTTCGCTCTAGGACGCATATTTAGGGAGATATGGGCAAAAGAAGTTTTTCATATAAAAATTTAAATTTTTTTAGGTTTTGGGTGGATTTTTCAATTTTTTGGGGGTGGTCACGAATTAAAGTCCTTTTCGCTCTAGGACGCATATTTAAGGAGATATGGGCAAAAGAAGTTTTTCATATAAAAATTTCAAATTTTTTAGGTTTTGGGTGGATTTTTCAATTTTTTTAGGGTGGTCACGAATTAAAGTCCTTTTCGCTCTAGGACGCTTAGTTTAGGAGATATGGGCAAAAGAAGTTTTTCATATAAAAATGTCAATTTTTTTAGGTTTTGGGTGGATTTTTCAATTTTTTGAGGGTGGTCACGAATTAAAGTCCTTTTCGCTCTAGGACGCATATTTAAGGAGATATAGCCAAAAGAAGTTTTTCATATAAAAATTTCAATTTTTTTAGGTTTTGGGTGGATTTTTCAATTTTTTGAGGGTGGTCACGAATTAAAGTCCTTTTCGCTCTAGGACGCATATTTAAGGAGATATGGGCAAAAGAAGTTTTTCATATAAAAATTTCAATTTTTCTAGGCTTTGGGTACGCATATTTAAGGAGATATAGCCAAAAGAAGTTTTTCATATAAAAATTTCAATTTTTTAGGTTTTGGGTGGATTTTTCAATTTTTTGAGGGTGGTCACGAATTAAAGTCCTTTTCGCTCTAGGACGCTTAGTTCAGGAGATATGGGCAAAAGAAGTTTTTCATATAAAAATTTCAATTTTTCTAGGCTTTGGGTGGATTTTTCAATTTTTTGAGGGTGGTCACGAATTAAAGACCTTTTCGCTCTAGGACGCATATTTAAGGAGATATAGCCAAAAGAAGTTTTTCATATAAAAATTTCAATTTTTTTAGGTTTTGGGTGGATTTTTCAATTTTTTGAGGGTGGTCACGAATTAAAGTCCTTTTCGCTCTAGGACGCATATTTAAGGAGATATGGGCAAAAGAAGTTTTTCATATAAAAATTTCAATTTTTTTAGGTTTTGGGTGGATTTTTCAATTTTTTGGGGGTGGTCACGAATTAAAGTCCTTTTCGCTCAAGGACGCATATTTAAGGAGATATGGGCAAAAGAATTTTTTCATATAAAAATTTCAATTTTTTTAGGTTTTGGGTGGATTTTTCAATTTTTTGAGGGAGGTCACGAATTAAAGTCCTTTTCGCTCTAGGACGCATATTTAGGGAGATATGGGCAAATGAAGTTTTTCATATAAAAATTTCAATTTTTTTAGGTTTTGGGTGGATTTTTCAATTTTTTGGGGTGGTCACGAAATAAAGTCCTTTTCGCTCTAGGACGCTTAGTTTAGGAGATATGGGCAAAAGAATTTTTTAATATAAAAATTTCAATTTTTTTAGGTTTTGGGTGGATTTTTCATTTTTTTTGGGGTGGTCACGAAATAAAGTCCTTTTCGGTCTAGGACGCATATTTAAGAAGATATGGGCAAAAGAAGTTTTTCATATATAAATTTCAATTTTTTTAGGTTTTGGGTGGATTTTTCAATTTTTTGGGGGTGGTCACGAATTAAAGTCCTTTTCGCTCTAGGACGCATATTTAAGGAGATATGGGCAAAAGAAGTTTTTCATATATAAATTTCAATTTTTTTAGGTTTTGGGTGGATTTTTCAATTTTTTGGGGGTGGTCACGAATTAAAGTCCTTTTCGCTCTAGGACGCATATTTAGGGAGATATGGGCAAAAGAAGTTTTTCATATAAAAATTTCAATTTTTTTAGGTTTTGAGTGGATTTTTAAATTTTTTGGGGTTGGTCACGAATTAAAGTCCTTTTGGCTCTAGGACGCATATTTAAGGAGATATGGGCAAAAGAAGTTTTTCGTATAAAAATTTCAAATTTTTTAGGTTTTGGGTAGATTTTTCAATTTTTTTAGGGTGGTCACGAATTAAAGTCCTTTTCGCTCTAGGACGCTTAGTTTAGGAGATATGGGCAAAAGAAGTTTTTCATATAAAAATGTCAATTTTTTTAGGTTTTGGGTGGATTTTTCAATTTTTTGAGGGTAGTCACGAATTAAAGTCCTTTTCGCTCTAGGACGCATATTTAAGGAGATATAGCCAAAAGAAGTTTTTCATATAAAAATTTCAATTTTTTTAGGTTTTGGGTGGATTTTTCAATTTTTGGAGGGTGGTCACGAATTAAAGTCCTTTTCGCTCTAGGACGCATATTTAAGGAGATATGGGCAAAAGAATTTTTTCATATAAAAATTTCATTTTTTTTAGGTTTTGGGTGGATTTTTCAATTTTTTGGGGGTGGCCACGAATTAAAGTCCTTTTCGCTCTAGGACGCATATTTAGGGAGATATGGGCAAAAGAAGTTTTTCATATAAAAATTTCAATTTTTTTAGGTTTTGGGTGGATTTTTCATTTTTTTTGGGGTGGTCACGAAATAAAGTCCTTTTCGCTCTAGGACGCATAGTTTAGGAGATATGGGCAAAAGAAGTCTTTCATATAAAAATTTCAATTTTTCTAGGCTTTGGGTACGCATATTTAAGGAGATATAGCCAAAAGAAGTTTTTCATATAAAAATTTCAATTTTTTAGGTTTTGGGTGGATTTTTCAATTTTTTGAGGGTGGTCACGAATTGAAGTCCTTTTCGCTCTAGGACGCATATTTAAGGAGATATAGCCAAAAGAAGTTTTTCATATAAAAATTTCAATTTTTTTAGGTTTTGGGTGGATTTTTCAATTTTTTGAGGGTGATCACGAATTAAAGTCCTTTTCGCTCTAGGACGCATATTTAGGGAGATATGGGCAAAAGAAGTTTTTCATATAAAAATTTCAATTTTTTTAGGTTTTGGGTGGATTTTTCAATTTTTTGGGGTGGTCACGAAATAAAGTCCTTTTCGCTCTAGGACGCTTAGTTTAGGAGATATGGGCAAAAGAATTTTTTCATATAAAAATTTCAATTTTTTTAGGTTTTGGGTGGATTTTTCAATTTTTTGGGGGTGGTCACGAATTAAAGTCCTTTTCGCTCTAGGACGCATATTTAGGGAGATATGGGCAAAAGAAGTTTTTCATATAAAAATTTCAATTTTTTTAGGTTTTGGGTGGATTTTTCAATTTTTTTGGGGTGGTCATGAAATAAAGTCCTTTTCGCTCTAGGACGCTTAGTTTAGGATATATGGCCAAAAGAAGTTTTTCATATAAAAATTTCAATTTTTTTAGGTTTTGGGTGGATTTTTCAATTTTTTGGGGGTGGTCACGAATTAAAGTCCTTTTCGCTCTAGGACGCATATTTAAGGAGATATGGGCAAAAGAAGTTTTTCATATAAAAATTTCAATTTTTTTAGGTTGTGGGTGGATTTCTGAATTTTTTGAGGGTGGTCACGAATTAAAGTCCTTTTCGCTCTAGGACGCATATTTAAGGAGATATGGGCAAAAGAAGTTTTTCATATAAAAATTTAAATTTTTTTAGGTTTTGGGTGGATTTTTCAATTTTTTGGATTTTTCAATTTTTTGAGGTTGGTCACGAATTAAAGTCATTTTCGCTCTAGGACGTATATTTAAGGAGATATGGCCAAAAGAAGTTTTTCATATAAAAATTTAAATTTTTTTAGGTTTTGGGTGGATTTTTCAATTTTTTGAGGGTGGTCACGACTTATCATCCTTTTCGCTCTAGGACGCATATTTAAGGAGATATGGCCAAAAGAAGTTTTTCATATAAAAATTTCAATTTTTTTAGGTTTTGGGTGGATTTTTCAATTTTTTTGGGGTGTTCACGAAATAAAGTCCTTTTCGCTCTAGGACGTATATTTAAGGAGATATGGGCAAAAGAAGTTTTTCATATAAAAATTTAAATTTTTTTAGGTTTTGGGTGGATTTTTCAATTTTTTGAGGGTGGTCACGACTTATCATCCTTTTCGCTCTAGGACGCATATTTAAGGAGATATGGCCAAAAGAAGTTTTTCATATAAAAATTTCAATTTTTTTAGGTTTTGGGTGGTTTTTTCAATTTTTTTGGGGTGGTCACGATATAAAGTCCTTTTCGCTCTAGGACGCTTAGTATAGGAGATATGGGCAAAAGAAGTTTTTCATATAAAAATTTCAATTTTTTAGGTTTTGGGTGGATTTTTCAATTTTTTGAGGGTGGTCACGAATTAAAGTCATTTTCGCTCTAGGACGTATATTTAAGGAGATATGGCCAAAAGAAGTTTTTCATATAAAAATTTAAATTTTTTTTAGGTTTTGGGTGGATTTTTCAATTTTTTGGGGGTGGTCACGAATTAAAGTCCTTTTCGCTTTAGGACGCATATTTAAGGAGATATGGGCAAAAGAAGTTTTTCATATAAAAATTTCAAGTTTTTTAGGTTTTGGGTGGATTTTTGAATTTTTTGAGGGTGGTCACGAATTAAAGTCCTTTTCGCCCTAGGACGCATATTTAAGGAGATATGGGCAAAAGAAGTTTTTCATATAAAAATTTCAATTTTTTTAGGTTTTGGGTGGATTTTTCAATTTTTTGAGGGTGGTCACGAATTAAAGACCTTTTCGCTCTAGGACGCATATTTAAGGAGATATGGGCAAAAGAAGTTTTTCATATAAAAATTTCAATTTTTTAGGTTTTGAGTGGATTTTTCAATTTTTTGGGGGTGGTCACGAATTAAAGTCCTTTTCGCTCTAGGACACATATTTAAGGAGATATGGGCAAAAGAATTTTTTCATGTAAAAATTTCAATTTTTTTAGGTTTTGGGTGGATTTTTCAATTTTTTGGGGGTGGTCACGAATTAAAGTCCTTTTCGCTCTAGGACGCATATTTAAGGAGATATAGCCAAAAGAAGTTTTTTATATAAAAATTTCAATTTTTTTAGGTTTTGGGTGGATTTTTCAATTTTTTGGGGTGGTCACGAAATAAAGTCCTTTTCGCTCTAGGACGCATAGTTTAGGAGATATGGGCAAAAGAAGTTTTTCATATAAAAATTTCAATTTTTCTATGCTTTGGGTGGATTTTTCAATTTTTTGAGGGTGGTCACGAATTAAAGTCCTTTTCGCTCTAGGACGCTTAGTTTAGGAGATATGGATAAACGAAGTTTTTCATATAAAAATTTCAATTTTTTTAGGTTTTGGGTGGATTTTTCAATTTTTTGAGGGTGGTCACGAATTAAAGTCCTTTTCGCTCTAGGACGCATATTTAAGGAGATATGGGCAAAAGAAGTTTTTCATATAAAAATTTCAATTTTTTTAGGTTTTGGGTGGATTTTTCAATTTTTTGAGGGTGGTCACGAATTAAAGTCCTTTTCGCTCTAGGACGCATATTTAAGGATATATGGGCAAAAGAAGTTTTTCATATAAAAATTTAAATTTTTTTAGGTTTTGGGTGGTTTTTTTAATTTTTTGAGAGTGGTCACGAATTAAAGTCCTTGTCGCTCTAGGACGCATATTTAAGGAGATATGGACAAAAGAAGTTTTTCATATAAAAATTTTAATTTTTCTAGGTGTTGGGTGGATTTTTCAATTTTTTGAGGGTGGTCACGAATTAAAGTCCTTTTCGCTCTGGGACGCATATTTAAGGAGATATAGCCAAAAGCAGTTTTTCATATAAAAATGTCAATTTTTTTAAGGTTTTGGGTGGATTTTTCAATTTTTTGAGGGTGGTCACGAATTAAAGTCCTTTTCGCTCTAGGACGCATATTTAAGGAGATATGGGCAAAAGAAGTTTTTCATATAAAAATTTAATTTTTTTTAGGTTTTGAGTGGACTTTTCAATTTTTTAGGGGTGGTCACGAATTAAAGTCCTTTTCGCTCTAGGACGCATATTTAAGGAGATATGGCCAAAGGAAGTTTTTTATATAAAAATTTCAATTTTTTTAGGTTTTGGGTGGATTTTTCAATTTTTTTAGGGTGGTCACGAATTAAAGTCCTTTTCGCTCTAGGACGCATATTTAAGGAGATATGGGCAAAATAAGTTTTTCATATAAAAATTTCAATTTTTTTAGGTTTTGGGTGGATTTTTCAATTTTTTGGGGGTGGTCACGAATTAAAGTCCTTTTCTCTCTAGGACGCATATTTAAGGAGATATGGGCAAAAGAAGTTTTTCATATAAAAATTTCAATTTTTTTAGGTTTTGGGTGGATTTTTCAATTTTTTTGGGGTGGTCACGAATTAAAGTCCTTTTCGCTCTAGGACGCATATTTAGGGAGATATGGGCAAAAGAAGTTTTTCATATAAAAATTTCAATTTTTTTAGGTTTTGGGTGGATTTTTCAATTTTTTGGGGGTGGTCACGAATTAAAGTCCTTTTCGCTCTAGGACGCATATTTAGGGAGATATGGGCAAAAGAAGTTTTTCATATAAAAATTTCAATTTTCTTAAGGTTTTGGGTGGATTTTTCAATTTTTTGAGGGTGGTCACGAATTAAAGTCCTTTTCGCTCTAGGACGCATGTTTAAGGAGATATGGCCAAAAGAAGTTTTTCATATAAAAATTTCAATTTTTTTAGGTTTTGGGTGGATATTTAAATTTTTTGAGGGTGGTCACGAATTATCATCCTTTTCGCTCTAGGACGCATATTTAAGGAGATATAGCCAAAAGAAGATTTTCATATAAAAATTTCAATTTTTCTAGGTTTTGGGTGGATTTTTCAATTTTTTGAGGGTGGTCACGAATTAAAGTTCTTTTCGCTCTAGGACGCTTAGTTTAGGAGATATGGGCAAAAGAAGTTTTTCATATAAAAATTTCAATTTTTTTAGGTTTTGGGTGGATTTTTCAATTTTTTGAGGGTGGTCACGAATTAAAGTCCTTTTCGCTCTAGGACGCTTAGTTTAGGAGATATGGGCAAAAGAAGTTTTTCATATAAAAATTTCAATTTTTCTAGGCTTTGGGTGGATTTTTCAATTTTTTGAGGGTGGTCACGAATTAAAGTCCTTTTCGCTCTAGGACGCATATTTAAGGAGATATAGTCAAAAGAAGTTTTTCATATAAAAATTTCAATTTTTTTAGGTTTTGGGTGGATTTTTCAATTTTTTGGTGGTGGTCACGAATTAAAGTCCTTTTCGCTCTAGGACGCATATTTAGGGAGATATGGGCAAAAGAAGTTTTTCATATAAAAATTTAAATTTTTTAGGTTTTGAGTGGATTTTTCAATTTTTTGGGGGTGGTCACGATATAAAGTCCTTTTCGCTCTAGGACGCATAGTATAGGAGATATGGGCAAAAGAAGTTTTTCATATAAAAATTTCAATTTTTCTAGGCTTTGGGTGGATTTTTCAATTTTTTGAGGGTGGTCACGAATTAAAGTCCTTTTCGCTCTAGGACGCATATTTAAGGAGATATGGGCAAAAGAAGTTTTTCATATAAAAATTTCAATTTTTTTAGGTTTTGGGTGGATTTTTAAATTTTTTTGGGGTGGTCACGAAATAAAGTCCTTTTCGCTCTAGGACGCTTAGTTTAGGAGATATGGGCAAAAGAAGTTTTTCATATAAAAATTTCAATTTTTTTAGGGTTTGGGTGGATTTTTCAATTTTTTGAGGGTGGTCACGAATTAAAGTCCTTTTCGCTCTAGGACGCATATTTAAGGAGATATGGGCAAAAGAAGTTTTTCATATAAAAATTTAAATTTTTCTAGGTTTTGGGTGGATTTTTCAATTTTTTGAGGGTGGTCACGAATTAAAGTCCTTTTCGCTGTAGGACGCATATTTAAGGAGATATGGGCAAAAGAATTTTTTCATATAAAAATTTCAATTTTTTTAGGTTTTGGGTGGATTTTTCAATTTTTTGGGGGTGGTCACGAATTAAAGTCCTTTTCGCTCTAGGACGCATATTTAGGGAGATATGGGCAAAAGAAGTTTTTCATATAAAAATTTCAATTTTTTTAGGTTTTGGGTGGATTTTTCAATTTTTTTGGGGTGGTCACGACACAAAGTTCTTTTCGCTCTAGGACGCATAGTTTAGGAGATATGGGCAAAAGAAGTTTTTCATATAAAAATTTCAATTTTTCTAGGCTTTGGGTGGATTTTTCAATTTTTTGAGGGTGGTCACGAATTAAAGTCCTTTTCGCTCTAGGACGCATATTTAAGGAGATATAGCCAAAAGAAGTTTTTCATATAAAAATTTCAATTTTTTTAGGTTTTGGGTGGATTTTTCAATTTTTTGAGGGTGGTCACGAATTAAAGTCCTTTTCGCTCTAGGACGCATATTTAAGGAGATATGGGCAAAAGAAGTTTTTCATATAAAAATTTCAATTTTTTTAGGTTTTGGGTGGATTTTTCAATTTTTTTGGGGTGGTCACGAAATAAAGTCCTTTTCGCTCTAGGACGCATAGTTTAGGAGATATGGGCAAAAGAAGTTTTTCATATAAAAATTTCAATTTTTTTAAGGTTTTGGGTGGATTTTTCAATTTTTTGGGGGTGGTCACGAATTAAAGTCCTTTTCGCTCTAGGACGCATATTTAAGGAGATATGGGCAAAAGAAGTTTTTCATATAAAAATTTAAATTTTTTTAGGTTTTGAGTGGACTTTTCAATTTTTTGGGGGTGGTCACGAATTAAAGTCCTTTTCGCTCTAGGACGCATATTTAAGGAGATATGGCCAAAAGAAGTTTTTCATATAAAAATTTAAATTTTTTTAGGTTTTGGGTGGATATTTCAATTTTTTGAGGGTGGTCACGAATTATCATCCTTTTCGCTCTAGGACGCATATTTAAGGAGATATAGCCAAAAGAAGCTTTTCATATAAAAATTTCAATTTTTCTAGGTTTTGGGTGGATTTTTCAATTTTTTGAGGGTGGTCACGAATTAAAGTTCTTTTCGCTCTAGGACGCTTAGTTTAGGAGATATGGGCAAACGAAGTTTTTCATATAAAAATTTCAATTTTTTTAGGTTTTGGGTGGATTTTTCAATTTTTTGAGGGTGGTCACGAATTAAAGTCCTTTTCGCTCTAGGACGCTTAGTTTAGGAGATATGGGCAAAAGAAGCTTTTCATATAAAAATTTCAATTTTTCTAGGCTTTGGGTGGATTTTTCAATTTTTTGAGGGTGGTCACGAATTAAAGTCCTTTTCGCTCTAGGACGCATATTTAAGGAGATATAGCCAAAAGAAGTTTTTCATATAAAAATTTCAATTTTTTTAGGTTTTGGGTGGATTTTTCAATTTTTTGAGGGTGGTCACGAATTAAAGTCCTTTTTGCTCTAGGACGCATATTTAAGGAGATATGGGCAAAAGAATTTTTTCATATAAAAATTTCAATTTTTTTAGGTTTTGGTTGGATTTTTCAATTTTTTGGGGGTGGTCACGAATTAAAGTCCTTTTCGCTCTAGGACGCATATTTAGGGAGATATGGGCAAAAGAAGTTTTTCATATAAAAATGTCAATTTTTTAGGTTTTGGGTGGATTTTTCAATTTTTTGAGGGTGGTCACGAATTAAAGTCCTTTTTGCTCTAGGACGCATATTTAAGGAGATATGGGCAAAAGAAGTTTTTCATATAAAAATTTCAATTTTTTTAGGTTTTGGGTGGATTTTTCAATTTTTTTGGGGTGGTCACAAAATAAAGTCCTTTTCGCTCTAGGACGATTAGTTTAGGAGATATGGGCAAAAGAAGTTTTTCATATAAAAATTTCAATTTTTTTAAGGTTTTGGGTGGATTTTTCAACTTTTTGAGGGTGGTCACGAATTAAAGTCCTTTTCGCTCTAGGACGCATATTTAAGGAGATATAGCCAAAAGAAGTTTTTCATATAAAAATTTCAATTTTTTTAGGTTTTGTGTGGATTTTTCAATTTTTTGAGGGTGGTCACGAATTAAAGTCCTTTTCGCTCTAGGACGCTTAGTTTAGGAGATATGGGCAAAAGAAGTTTTTCATATAAAAGTTTCAATTTTTTAGGTTTTGGGTGGATTTTTCAATTTTTTTGGGATGGTCACGAAATAAAGTCCTTTTCGCTCTAGGACGCATAGTTTAGGAGATATGGGCAAAAGAAGTTTTTCATATAAAAATTTCAATTTTTTTAAGGTTTTGGGTGGATTTTTCAACTTTTTGAGGGTGGTCACGAAATAAAGTCCTTTTCGCTCTAGGACGCATATTTAAGGAGATATGGGCAAAAGAAGTTTTTCATATAAAAATTTAAATTTTTTTAGGTTTTGAGTGGACTTTTCAATTTTTTGGGGGTGGTCACGAAATAAAGTCCTTTTCGCTCTAGGACGCATAGTTTAGGAGATATGAACAAAAGAAGTTTTTCATATAAAAATTTCAATTTTTCTAGGTTTTGGGTGGATTTTTCAATTTTTTGAGGGTGGTCACGAATTAAAGTCCTTTTCGCTCTAGGACGCATATTTAAGGAGATATAGCCAAAAGAAGTTTTTCATATAAAAATTTCAATTTTTTTAGGTTTTGTGTGGATTTTTCAATTTTTTGAGGGTGGTCACGAATTAAAGTCCTTTTCGCTCTAGGACGCTTAGTTTAGGAGATATGGGCAAAAGAAGTTTTTCATATAAAAGTTTCAATTTTTTAGGTTTTGGGTGGATTTTTCAATTTTTTTGGGATGGTCACGAAATAAAGTCCTTTTCGCTCTAGGACGCATAGTTTAGGAGATATGGGCAAAAGAAGTTTTTCATATAAAAATTTCAATTTTTTTAAGGTTTTGGGTGGATTTTTCAACTTTTTGAGGGTGGTCACGAAATAAAGTCCTTTTCGCTCTAGGACGCATATTTAAGGAGATATGGGCAAAAGAAGTTTTTCATATAAAAATTTAAATTTTTTTAGGTTTTGAGTGGACTTTTCAATTTTTTGGGGGTGGTCACGAAATAAAGTCCTTTTCGCTCTAGGACGCATAGTTTAGGAGATATGGGCAAAAGAAGTTTTTCATATAAAAATTTCAATTTTTCTAGGCTTTGGGTGGATTTTTAAATTTTTTTGGGGTGGTCACGATATAAAGTCCTTTTCGCTCTAGGATGCATAGTATAGGAGATATGGGCAAAAGAAGTTTTTCATATAAAAATTTCAATTTTTCTAGGCTTTGGGTGGATTTTTCAATTTTTTGAGGGTGGTCACGAATTAAAGTCCTTTTCGCTCTAGGACGCATATTTAAGGAGATATGGGCAAAAGAAGTTTTTCATATAAAAATTTCAATTTTTTTAGGTTTTGGGTGGATTTTTCAATTTTTTTGGGGTGGTCACAAAATAAAGTCCTTTTCGCTCTAGGACGATTAGTTTAGGAGATATGGGCAAAAGAAGTTTTTCATATAAAAATTTCAATTTTTTTTTGGTTTTGGGTGGATTTTTCAATTTTTTGAGGGTGGTCACGAATTAAAGTCCTTTTCGCTCTAGGACGCATATTTAAGGAGATATGGGCAAAAGAAGTTTTTCATATAAAAATTTAAATTTTTCTAGGTTTTGGGTGGAGTATGGGTGGAGATATGGACAAAAGAAGTTTTTCATATAAAAATTTCAATTTTTCTAGGTTTTGGGTGGATTTTTCAATTTTTTGAGGGTGGTCACGAATTAAAGTCCTTTTCGCTCTAGGACGCATATTTAAGCAGATATAGCCAAAAGAAGTTTTTCATATAAAAATTTCAATTTTTTTAGGTTTTGGGTGGATTTTTCAATTTTTTGAGGGTGGTCACGAATTAAAGTCCTTTTCGCCCTAGGACGCATATTTAGGGAGATATGGGCAAAAGAAGTTTTTCATATAAAAGTTTCATTTTTTTTAGGTTTTGGGTGGATTTTTCAATTTTTTTGGGATGGTCACGAATTAAAGTCCTTTTCGCTCTACGACGCATATTTAAGGAGATATGGCCAAAAGAAGTTTTTCATATAAAAATTTCAATTTTTTTAGGTTTTGGGTGGATATTTCAATTTTTTGAGGGTGGTCACGAATTAAAGTCCTTTTCGCTCTAGGACGCTTAGTTTAGGAGATATGGGCAAAAGAAGTTTTTCATATAAAAATTTCAATTTTTTTAGGTTTTGGGTGGATTTTTCAATTTTTTGAGGGTGGTCACGAATTAAAGTCCTTTTCGCTCTAGGACGCTTAGTTTAGGAGATATGGGCAAAAGAAGTTTTTCATATAAAAATTTAAATTTTTTTAGGTTTTGAGTGGACTTTTCAATTTTTTGGGGGTGGTCACGAATTAAAGTCCTTTTCGCTCTACGACGCATATTTAAGGAGATATGGCCAAAAGAAGTTTTTCATATAAAAATTTCAATTTTTTTAGGTTTTGGGTGGATATTTCAATTTTTTGAGGGTGGTCACGAATTAAAGTCCTTTTCGCTCTAGGACGCTTAGTTTAGGAGATATGGGCAAAAGAAGTTTTTCATATAAAAATTTCAATTTTTTTAGGTTTTGGGTGGATTTTTCAATTTTTTGAGGGTGGTCACGAATTAAAGTCCTTTTCGCTCTAGGACGCTTAGTTTAGGAGATATGGGCAAAAGAAGTTTTTCATATAAAAATTTAATTTTTTTTAGGTTTTGGGTGGATTTTTCAATTTTTTGAGGGTGATCACGAATTAAAGTCCTTTTCGCTCTAGGACGCTTAGTTTAGGAGATATGGCCAAAAGAAGTTTTTCATATAAAAATTTCAATTTTTCTAGGCTTTGGGTGGATTTTTCAATTTTTTGAGGGTGGTCACGAATTAAAGTACTTTTCGCTCTAGGACGCATATTTAAGGAGATATAGCCAAAAAAAGTTTTTCATATAAAAATTTCAATTTTTTTAGGTTTTAGGTGGATTTTTCAATTTTTTTGAGGGTGGTCACGAATTAAAGTCCTTTTCGCTCTAGGACGCATATTTAAGGAGATATAGCCAAAAGAAGTTTTTCATATAAAAATTTCAATTTTTTTAGGTTTAGGTTTTCAATTTTTTGGGGGTGGTCACGAATTAAAGTCCTTTTCGCTCTAGGACGCATATTTAGGGATATATGGGCAAAAGAAGTTTTTCATATAAAAATTTCAATTTTTTAGGTTTTGGGTGGATTTTTCAATTTTTTTGGGGTGGTCACGAAATAACTTCCTTTTCGCTCTAGGACGCATAGTTTAGGAGATATGGGCAAAAGAAGTTTTTCATATAAAAATTTCCATTTTTCTAGGCTTTGGGTGGATTTTTCAATTTTTTTGGGGTGGTCACGAAATAAAGTCCTTTTCGCTCTAGGACGCATAGTTTAGGAGATATGGGCAAAAGAAGTTTTTCATATAAAAATTTCAATTTTTCTAGGCTTTGGGTGGATTTTTCAATTTTTTGAGGGTGGTCACGAATTTAAGTCCTTTTCGCTCTAGGACGCTTAGTTTAGGAGATATGGGCAAACGAAGTTTTTCATATAAAAATTTCAATTTTTTTAGGTTTTGGGTGGATTTTTCAATTTGTTGAGGGTGGTCACGAATTAAAGGCAAAAGAAGTTTTTCATATAAAAATTTCAATTTTTTAGGTTTTGGGTGGATTTTTCAATTTTTTTGGGGTGGTCACGAAATAAAGTCCTTTTCGCTCTAGGACGCTTAGTTTAGGAGATATGGGCAAAAGAAGTTTTTCATATAAAAATTTCAATTTTTTTAGGTTTTGGGTGGATTTTTCAATTTGTTGAGGGTGGTCACGAATTAAAGTCCTTTTCGCTCTAGGACGCATATTTAAGGAGATAAGGGCAAAAGAAGTTTTTCATATAAAAATTTAAATTTTTTTAGGTTTTGGGTGGATTTTTTAATTTTTTGAGAGTGGTCACGAATTAAAGTCCTTTTCGCTCTAGGACGCATATTTAAGGAGATATGGACAAAAGAAGTTTTTCATATAAAAATTTAAATTTTTCTAGGTTTTGGGTGGATTTTTCAATTTTTTGAGGGTGGTCACGAATTAAAGTCCTTTTCGCTCTAGGACGCATATTTAAGGAGATATAGCCAAAAGAAGTTTTTCATATAAAAATTTCAATTTTTTTAGGTTTTGGGTGGATTTTTCAATTTTTTGAGGGTGGTCACGAATTAAAGTCCTTTTCGCTCTAGGACGCTTAGTTTAGGAGATATGGGCAAAAGAAGTTTTTCATTTAAAAATTTCAATTTTTCTAGGCTTTGGGTGGATTTTTCAATTTTTTGAGGGTGGTCACGAATTAAAGTCCTTTTCGCTCTAGGACGCATATTTAAGGAGATATAGCCAAAAGAAGTTTTTCATATAAAAATTTAAATTTTTTTAGGTTTTGGGTGGATTTGTCAATTTTTTGAGGGTGGTCACGAATTAAAGTCCTTTTCGCTCTAGGACGCATATTTAAGGAGATATGGGCAAAAGAATTTTTTCATATAAAAATTTCAATTTTTTTAGGTTTTGGGTGGATTTTTCAATTTTTTGAGGGTGGTCACGAATTAAAGTCATTTTCGCTCTAGGACGATTAGTTTAGGAGATATGGGCACAAGAAGTTTTTCATATAAAAATTTCAATTTTTTTAGGTTTTGGGTGGATTTTTCAATTTTTTGAGGGTGGTCACGAATTAAAGTCCTTTTCGCTCTAGGACGCATATTTAAGGAGATATGGACAAAAGAAGTTTTTCATATAAAAATTTCAATTTTTCTAGGTTTTGGGTGGATTTTTCAATTTTTTGAGGGTGGTCACGAATTAAAGTCTTTTTCGCTCTAGGACGCATATTTAAGGAGATATAGCCAAAAGAAGTTTTTCATATAAAAATTTCAATTTTTTTAGGTTTTGGGTGGATTTTTCAATTTTTTGAGGGTGGTCACGAATTAAAGTCCTTTTCGCTCTAGGACGCATATTTAAGGAGATATGGGCAAAAGAAGTTTTTCATATAAAAATTTAATTTTTTTTAGGTTTTGAGTGGACTTTTCAATTTTTTAGGGGTGGTCACGAATTAAAGTCCTTTTCGCTCTAGGACGCATATTTAAGGAGATATGGCCAAAGGAAGTTTTTTATATAAAAATTTCAATTTTTTTAGGTTTTGGGTGGATTTTTCAATTTTTTTAGGGTGGTCACGAGTTAAAGTCCTTTTCGCTCTAGGACGCATATTTAAGGAGATATGGGCAAAATAAGTTTTTCATATAAAAATTTCAATTTTTTTAGGTTTTGGGTGGATTTTTCAATTTTTTGGGGGTGGTCACGAATTAAAGTCCTTTTCTCTCTAGGACGCATATTTAAGGAGATATGGGCAAAAGAAGTTTTTCATATAAAAATTTCAATTTTTTTAGGTTTTGGGTGGATTTTTAAATTTTTTTGGGGTGGTCACGAAATAAAGTCCTTTTCGCTCTAGGACGCTTAGTTTAGGAGATATGGGCAAAAGAAGTTTTTCATATAAAAATTTCAATTTTTTTAGGGTTTGGGTGGATTTTTCAATTTTTTGAGGGTGGTCACGAATTAAAGTCCTTTTCGCTCTAGGACGCATATTTAAGGAGATATGGGCAAAAGAAGTTTTTCATATAAAAATTTAAATTTTTCTAGGTTTTGGGTGGATTTTTCAATTTTTTGAGGGTGGTCACGAATTAAAGTCCTTTTCGCTCTAGGACGCATATTTAAGGAGATATGGGCAAAAGAATTTTTTCATATAAAAATTTCATTTTTTTTAGGTTTTGGGTGGATTTTTCAATTTTTTGGGGGTGGTCACGAATTAAAGTCCTTTTCGCTCTAGGACGCATATTTAGGGAGATATGGGCAAAAGAAGTTTTTCATATAAAAATTTCAATTTTTTTAGGTTTTGGGTGGATTTTTCAATTTTTTGGGGGTGGTCACGAATTAAAGTCCTTTTCGCTCTAGGACGCATATTTAGGGAGATATGGGCAAAAGAAGTTTTTCATATAAAAATTTCAATTTTCTTAAGGTTTTGGGTGGATTTTTCAATTTTTTGAGGGTGGTCACGAATTAAAGTCCTTTTCGCTCTAGGACGCATATTTAAGGAGATATGGGCAAAAGAAGTTTTTCATATAAAAATTTAAATTTTTTTAGGTTTTGAGTGGACTTTTCAATTTTTTGGGGGTGGTCACGAATTAAAGTCCTTTTCGCTCTAGGACGCATATTTAAGGAGATATGGCCAAAAGAAGTTTTTCATATAAAAATTTCAATTTTTTTAGGTTTTGGGTGGATATTTCAATTTTTTGAGGGTGGTCACGAATTATCATCCTTTTCGCTCTAGGACGCATATTTAAGGAGATATAGCCAAAAGAAGCTTTTCATATAAAAATTTCAATTTTTCTAGGTTTTGGGTGGATTTTTCAATTTTTTGAGGGTGGTCACGAATTAAAGTTCTTTTCGCTCTAGGACGCTTAGTTTAGGAGATATGGGCAAAAGAAGTTTTTCATATAAAAATTTCAATTTTTTTAGGTTTTGGGTGGATTTTTCAATTTTTTGAGGGTGGTCACGAATTAAAGTCCTTTTCGCTCTAGGACGCTTAGTTTAGGAGATATGGGCAAAAGAAGTTTTTCATATAAAAATTTCAATTTTTCTAGGCTTTGGGTGGATTTTTCAATTTTTTGAGGGTGGTCACGAATTAAAGTCCTTTTCGCTCTAGGACGCATATTTAAGGAGATATAGTCAAAAGAAGTTTTTCATATAAAAATTTCAATTTTTTTAGGTTTTGGGTGGATTTTTCAATTTTTTGGGGGTGGTCACGAATTAAAGTCCTTTTCGCTCTAGGACGCATATTTAGGGAGATATGGGCAAAAGAAGTTTTTCATATAAAAATTTAAATTTTTTAGGTTTTGAGTGAATTTTTCAATTTTTTGGGGGTGGTCACGATATAAAGTCCTTTTCGCTCTAGGACGCATAGTATAGGAGATATGGGCAAAAGAAGTTTTTCATATAAAAATTTCAATTTTTCTAGGCTTTGGGTGGATTTTTCAATTTTTTGAGGGTGGTCACGAATTAAAGTCCTTTTCGCTCTAGGACGCATATTTAAGTAGATATGGGCAAAAGAAGTTTTTCATATAAAAATTTCAATTTGTTTAGGTTTTGGGTGGATTTTTAAATTTTTTTGGGGTGGTCACGAAATAAAGTCCTTTTCGCTCTAGGACGCTTAGTTTAGGAGATATGGGCAAAAGAAGTTTTTCATATAAAAATTTCAATTTTTTTAGGGTTTGGGTGGATTTTTCAATTTTTTGAGGGTGGTCACGAATTAAAGTCCTTTTCGCTCTAGGACGCATATTTAAGGAGATATGGGCAAAAGAAGTTTTTCATATAAAAATTTAAATTTTTCTAGGTTTTGGGTGGATTTTTCAATTTTTTGAGGGTGGTCACGAATTAAAGTCCTTTTCGCTCTAGGACGCATATTTAAGGAGATATGGGCAAAAGAATTTTTTCATATAAAAATTTCAATTTTTTTAGGTTTTGGGTGGATTTTTCAATTTTTTGGGGGTGGTCACGAATTAAAGTCCTTTTCGCTCTAGGACGCATATTTAGGGAGATATGGGCAAAAGAAGTTTTTCATATAAAAATTTCAATTTTTTTAGGTTTTGGGTGGATTTTTCAATTTTTTTGGGGTGGTCACGACATAAAGTTCTTTTCGCTCTAGGACGCATAGTTTAGGAGATATGGGCAAAAGAAGTTTTTCATATAAAAATTTCAATTTTTCTAGGCTTTGGGTGGATTTTTCAATTTTTTGAGGGTGGTCACGAATTAAAGTCCTTTTCGCTCTAGGACGCATATTTAAGGAGATATAGCCAAAAGAAGCTTTTCATATAAAAATTTCAATTTTTTTAGGTTTTGGGTGGATTTTTCAATTATTTGAGGGTGGTCACGAATTAAAGTCCTTTTCGCTCTAGGACGCATATTTAAGGAGATATGGGCAAAAGAAGTTTTTCATATAAAAATTTCAATTTTTTTAGGTTTTGGGTGGATTTTTCAATTTTTTTGGGGTGGTCACGAAATAAAGTCCTTTTCGCTCTAGGACGCATAGTTTAGGAGATATGGGCAAAAGAAGTTTTTCATATAAAAATTTCAATTTTTTAAGGTTTTGGGTGGATTTTTCAATTTTTTGGGGGTGGTCACGAATTAAAGTCCTTTTCGCTCTAGGACGCATATTTAAGGAGATATGGGCAAAAGAAGTTTTTCATATAAAAATTTAAATTTTTTTAGGTTTTGAGTGGACTTTTCAATTTTTTGGGGGTGGTCACGAATTAAAGTCCTTTTCGCTCTAGGACGCATATTTAAGGAGATATGGCCAAAAGAAGTTTTTCATATAAAAATTTCAATTTTTTTAGGTTTTGGGTGGATATTTCAATTTTTTGAGGGTGGTCACGAATTATCATCCTTTTCGCTCTAGGACGCATATTTAAGATATAGCCAAAAGAAGCTTTTCATATAAAAATTTAAATTTTTCTAGGTTTTGGGTGGATTTTTCAATTTTTTGAGGGTGGTCACGAATTAAAGTTCTTTTCGCTCTAGGACGCTTAGTTTAGGAGATATGGGCAAACGAAGTTTTTCATATAAAAATTTCAATTCGTTTAGGTTTTGGGTGGATTTTTCAATTTTTTGAGGGTGGTCACGAATTAAAGTCCTTTTCGCTCTAGGACGCTTAGTTTAGGAGATATGGGCAAAAGAAGTTTTTCATATAAAAATTTCAATTTTTCTAGGCTTTGGGTGGATTTTTCAATTTTTTGAGGGTGGTCACGAATTAAAGTCCTTTTCGCTCTAGGACGCATATTTAAGGAGATATAGCCAAAAGAAGTTTTTCATATAAAAATTTCAATTTTTTTAGGTTTTGGGTGGATTTTTCAATTTTTTGAGGGTGGTCACGAATTAAAGTCCTTTTCGCTCTAGGACGCATATTTAAGGAGATATGGGCAAAAGAATTTTTTCATATAAAAATTTCAATTTTTTTAGGTTTTGGTTGGATTTTTCAATTTTTTGGGGGTGGTCACGAATTAAAGTCCTTTTCGCTCTAGGACGCATATTTAGGGAGATATGGGCAAAAGAAGTTTTTCATATAAAAATGTCAATTTTTTAGGTTTTGGGTGGATTTTTCAATTTTTTGAGGGTGGTCACGAATTAAAGTCCTTTTCGCTCTAGGACGCATATTTAAGGAGATATGGGCAAAAGAAGTTTTTCATATAAAAATTTAAATTTTTCTTGGTTTTGGGTGGAGTATGGGTGGAGATATGGACAAAAGAAGTTTTTCATATAAAAATTTCAATTTTTCTAGGTTTTGGGTGGATTTTTCAATTTTTTGAGGGTGGTCACGAATTAAAGTCCTTTTCGCTCTAGGACGCATATTTAAGGAGATATAGCCAAAAGAAGTTTTTCATATAAAAATTTCAATTTTTTTAGGTTTTGGGTGGATTTTTCAATTTTTTGAGGGTGGTCACGAATTAAAGTCCTTTTCGCCCTAGGACGCATATTTAGGGAGATATGGGCAAAAGAAGTTTTTCATATAAAAGTTTAAATTTTTTAGGTTTTGGGTGGATTTTTCAATTTTTTTGGGATGGTCACGAAATAAATTCCTTTTCGCTCTAGGACGCATAGTTTAGGAGATATGGGCAAAAGAAGTTTTTCATATAAAAATTTCAATTTTTTTAAGGTTTTGGGTGGATTTTTCAATTTTTTGAGGGTGGTCACGAATTAAAGTCCTTTTCGCTCTAGGACGCATATTTAAGGAGATATGGGCAAAAGAAGTTTTTCATATAAAAATTTAAATTTTTTTAGGTTTTGAGTGGACTTTTCAATTTTTTGGGGGTGGTCACGAAATAAAGTCCTTTTCGCTCTAGGACGCATAGTTTAGGAGATATGGGAAAAAGAAGTTTTTCATATAAAAATTTCAATTTTTCTAGGCTTTGGGTGGATTTTTAAATTTTTTTGGGGTGGTCACGATATAAAGTCCTTTTCGCTCTAGGACGCATAGTATAGGAGATATGGGCAAAAGAAGTTTTTCATATAAAAATTTCAATTTTTCTAGGCTTTGGGTGGATTTTTCAATTTTTTGAGGGTGGTCACGAATTAAAGTCCTTTTCGCTCTAGGACGCATATTTAAGGAGATATGGGCAAAAGAAGTTTTTCATATAAAAATTTCAATTTTTTTAGGTTTTGGGTGGATTTTTCAATTTTTTTGGGGTGGTCACGAAATAAAGTCCTTTTCGCTCTAGGACGATTAGTTTAGGAGATATGGGCAAAAGAAGTTTTTCATATAAAAATTTCAATTTTTTTAGGTTTTGGGTGGATTTTTCAATTTTTTGAGGGTGGTCACGAATTAAAGTCCTTTTCGCTCTAGGACGCATATTTAAGGAGATATGGGCAAAAGAAGTTTTTCATATAAAAATTTAAATTTTTCTAGGTTTTGGGTGGAGTATGGGTGGAGATATGGACAAAAGAAGTTTTTCATATAAAAATTTCAATTTTTCTAGGTTTTGGGTGGATTTTTCAATTTTTTGAGGGTGGTCACGAATTAAAGTCCTTTTCGCTCTAGGACGCATATTTAAGGAGATATAGCCAAAAGAAGTTTTTCATATAAAAATTTCAATTTTTTTAGGTTTTGGGTGGATTTTTCAATTTTTTGAGGGTGGTCACGAATTAAAGTCCTTTTCGCCCTAGGACGCATATTTAGGGAGATATGGGCAAAAGAAGTTTTTCATATAAAAGTTTCAATTTTTTTAGGTTTTGGGTGGATTTTTCAATTTTTTTGGGATGGTCACGAAATAAAGTCCTTTTCGCTCTAGGACGCATAGTTTAGGAGATATGGGCAAAAGAAGTTTTTCATATAAAAATTTCAATTTTTTTAAGGTTTTGGGTGGATTTTTCAATTTTTTGAGGGTGGTCACGAATTAAAGTCCTTTTCGCTCTAGGACGCATATTTAAGGAGATATGGGCAAAAGAAGTTTTTCATATAAAAATTTAAATTTTTTTAGGTTTTGAGTGGACTTTTCAATTTTTTGGGGGTGGTCACAAATTAAAGTCCTTTTCGATCTACGACGCATATTTAAGGAGATATGGCCAAAAGAAGTTTTTCATATAAAAATTTCAATTTTTTTAGGTTTTGGGTGGATATTTCAATTTTTTGAGGGTGGTCACGAATTAAAGTCCTTTTCGCTCTAGGACGCTTAGTTTAGGAGATATGGGCAAAAGAAGTTTTTCATATAAAAATTTCAATTTTTTTAGGTTTTGGGTGGATTTTTCAATTTTTTGAGGGTGGTCACGAATTAAAGTCCTTTTCGCTCTAGGACGCTTAGTTTAGGAGATATGGGCAAAAGAAGTTTTTCATATAAAAATTTAAATTTTTTTAGGTTTTGGGTGGATTTTTCAATTTTTTGAGGGTGATCACGAATTAAAGTCCTTTTCGCTCTAGGACGCTTAGTTTAGGAGATATGGCCAAAAGAAGTTTTTCATATAAAAATTTCAATTTTTCTAGGCTTTGGGTGGATTTTTCAATTTTTTGAGGGTGGTCACGAATTAAAGTACTTTTCGCTCTAGGACGCATATTTAAGGAGATATAGCCAAAAAAAGTTTTTCATATAAAAATTTCAATTTTTTTAGGTTTTAGGTGGATTTTTCAATTTTTCTGAGGGTGGTCACGAATTAAAGTCCTTTTCGCTCTAGGACGCATATTTAAGGAGATATGGGCAAAAGAATTTTTTCATATAAAAATTTCAATTTTTTAGGTTTTGGGTGGATTTTTCAATTTTTTTGGGGTGGTCACGAAATAACTTCCTTTTCGCTCTAGGACGCATAGTTTAGGAGATATGGGCAAAAGAAGTTTTTCATATAAAAATTTCCATTTTTCTAGGCTTTGGGTGGATTTTTCAATTTTTTTGGGGTGGTCACGAAATAAAGTCCTTTTCGCTCTAGGACGCATAGTTTAGGAGATATGGGCAAAAGAAGTTTTTCATATAAAAATTTCAATTTTTTTAGGTTTTGGGTGGATTTTTCAATTTGTTGAGGGTGGTCACGAATTAAAGGCAAAAGAAGTTTTTCATATAAAAATTTCAATTTTTTAGGTTTTGGGTGGATTTTTCAATTTTTTTGGGGTGGTCACGAAATAAAGTCCTTTTCGCTCTAGGACGCTTAGTTTAGGAGATATGGGCAAAAGAAGTTTTTCATATAAAAATTTCAATTTTTTTAGGTTTTGGGTGGATTTTTCAATTTTTTGAGGGTGGTCACGAATTAAAGTCCTTTTCGCTCTAGGACGCTTAGTTTAGGAGATATGGGCAAAATAAGTTTTTCATATAAAAATTTCAATTTTTCTAGGCTTTGGGTGGATTTTTCAATTTTTTGAGGGTGGTCACGAATTAAAGTCCTTTTCGCTCTAGGACGCATATTTAAGGAGATATAGCCAAAAGAAGTTTTTCATATAAAAATTTCATTTTTTTAGGTTTTGGGTGGATTTGTCAATTTTTTGAGGGTGGTCACGAATTAAAGTCCTTTTCGCTCTAGGACGCATATTTAAGGAGATATGGGCAAAAGAATTTTTTCATATAAAAATTTCAATTTTTTTAGGTTTTGGGTGGATTTTTCAATTTTTTGAGGGTGGTCACGAATTAAAGTCATTTTCGCTCTAGGACGATTAGTTTAGGAGATATGGGCAAAAGAAGTTTTTCATATAAAAATTTCAATTTTTTTAAGGTTTTGGGTGGATTTTTCAATTTTTTGAGGGTGGTCACGAATTAAAGTCCTTTTCGCTCTAGGACGCATATTTAAGGAGATATGGGCAAAAGAAGTTTTTCATATAAAAATTTAAATTTTTCTTGGTTTTGGGTGGAGTATGGGTGGAGATATGGACAAAAGAAGTTTTTCATATAAAAATTTCAATTTTTCTAGGTTTTGGGTGGATTTTTCAATTTTTTGAGGGTGGTCACGAATTAAAGTCCTTTTCGCTCTAGGACGCATATTTAAGGAGATATAGCCAAAAGAAGTTTTTCATATAAAAATTTCAATTTTTTTAGGTTTTGGGTGGATTTTTCAATTTTTTGAGGGTGGTCACGAATTAAAGTCCTTTTCGCCCTAGGACGCATAGTTAGGGAGATATGGGCAAAAGAAGTTTTTCATATAAAAGTTTCAATTTTTTAGGTTTTGGGTGGATTTTTCAATTTTTTTGGGATGGTCACGAAATAAAGTCCTTTTCGCTCTAGGACGCATAGTTTAGGAGATATGGGCAAAAGAAGTTTTTCATATAAAAATTTCAATTTTTTTAAGGTTTTGGGTGGATTTTTCAATTTTTTGAGGGTGGTCACGAATTAAAGTCCTTTTCGCTCTAGGACGCATATTTAAGGAGATATGGGCAAAAGAAGTTTTTCATATAAAAATTTAAATTTTTTTAGGTTTTGAGTGGACTTTTCAATTTTTTGGGGGTGGTCACGAAATAAAGTCCTTTTCGCTCTAGGACGCATAGTTTAGGAGATATGGGCAAAAGAAGTTTTTCATATAAAAATTTCAATTTTTCTAGGCTTTGGGTGGATTTTTAAATTTTTTTGGGGTGGTCACGATATAAAGTCCTTTTCGCTCTAGGACGCATAGTATAGGAGATATGGGCAAAAGAAGTTTTTCATATAAAAATTTCAATTTTTCTAGGCTTTGGGTGGATTTTTCAATTTTTTGAGGGTGGTCACGAATTAAAGTCCTTTTCGCTCTAGGACGCATATTTAAGGAGATATGGGCAAAAGAAGTTTTTCATATAAAAATTTCAATTTTTTTAGGTTTTGGGTGGATTTTTCAATTTTTTTGGGGTGGTCACGAAATAAAGTCCTTTTCGCTCTAGGACGATTAGTTTAGGAGATATGGGCAAAAGAAGTTTTTCATATAAAAATTTCAATTTTTTTAGGTTTTGGGTGGATTTTTCAATTTTTTGAGGGTGGTCACGAATTAAAGTCCTTTTCGCTCTAGGACGCATATTTAAGGAGATATGGGCAAAAGAAGTTTTTCATATAAAAATTTAAATTTTTCTAGGTTTTGGGTGGAGTATGGGTGGAGATATGGACAAAAGAAGTTTTTCATATAAAAATTTCAATTTTTCTAGGTTTTGGGTGGATTTTTCAATTTTTTGAGGGTGGTCACGAATTAAAGTCCTTTTCGCTCTAGGACGCATATTTAAGGAGATATAGCCAAAAGAAGTTTTTCATATAAAAATTTCAATTTTTTTAGGTTTTGGGTGGATTTTTCAATTTTTTGAGGGTGGTCACGAATTAAAGTCCTTTTCGCCCTAGGACGCATATTTAGGGAGATATGGGCAAAAGAAGTTTTTCATATAAAAGTTTCAATTTTTTTAGGTTTTGGGTGGATTTTTCAATTTTTTTGGGATGGTCACGAAATAAAGTCCTTTTCGCTCTAGGACGCATAGTTTAGGAGATATGGGCAAAAGAAGTTTTTCATATAAAAATTTCAATTTTTTTAAGGTTTTGGGTGGATTTTTCAATTTTTTGAGGGTGGTCACGAATTAAAGTCCTTTTCGCTCTAGGACGCATATTTAAGGAGATATGGGCAAAAGAAGTTTTTCATATAAAAATTTAAATTTTTTTAGGTTTTGAGTGGACTTTTCAATTTTTTGGGGGTGGTCACAAATTAAAGTCCTTTTCGCTCTACGACGCATATTTAAGGAGATATGGCCAAAAGAAGTTTTTCATATAAAAATTTCAATTTTTTTAGGTTTTGGGTGGATATTTCAATTTTTTGAGGGTGGTCACGAATTAAAGTCCTTTTCGCTCTAGGACGCTTAGTTTAGGAGATATGGGCAAAAGAAGTTTTTCATATAAAAATTTCAATTTTTTTAGGTTTTGGGTGGATTTTTCAATTTTTTGAGGGTGGTCACGAATTAAAGTCCTTTTCGCTCTAGGACGCTTAGTTTAGGAGATATGGGCAAAAGAAGTTTTTCATATAAAAATTTAAATTTTTTTAGGTTTTGGGTGGATTTTTCAATTTTTTGAGGGTGATCACGAATTAAAGTCCTTTTCGCTCTAGGACGCTTAGTGTAGGAGATATGGCCAAAAGAAGTTTTTCATATAAAAATTTCAATTTTTCTAGGCTTTGGGTGGATTTTTCAATTTTTTGAGGGTGGTCACGAATTAAAGTACTTTTCGCTCTAGGACGCATATTTAAGGAGATATAGCCAAAAAAAGTTTTTCATATAAAAATTTCAATTTTTTTAGGTTTTAGGTGGATTTTTCAATTTTTCTGAGGGTGGTCACGAATTAAAGTCCTTTTCGCTCTAGGACGCATATTTAAGGAGATATGGGCAAAAGAATTTTTTCATATAAAAATTTCAATTTTTTAGGTTTTGGGTGGATTTTTCAATTTTTTTGGGGTGGTCACGAAATAACTTCCTTTTCGCTCTAGGACGCATAGTTTAGGAGATATGGGCAAAAGAAGTTTTTCATATAAAAATTTCAATTTTTTTAGGTTTTGGGTGGATTTTTCAATTTGTTGAGGGTGGTCACGAATTAAAGGCAAAAGAAGTTTTTCATATAAAAATTTCAATTTTTTAGGTTTTGGGTGGATTTTTCAATTTTTTTGGGGTGGTCACGAAATAAAGTCCTTTTCGCTCTAGGACGCTTAGTTTAGGAGATATGGGCAAAAGAAGTTTTTCATATAAAAATTTCAATTTTTTTAGGTTTTGGGTGGATTTTTCAATTTGTTGAGGGTGGTCACGAATTAAAGTCCTTTTCGCTCTAGGACGCATATTTAAGGAGATAAGGGCAAAAGAAGTTTTTCATATAAAAATTTAAATTTTTTTAGGTTTTGGGTGGATTTTTTAATTTTTTGAGAGTGGTCACGAATTAAAGTCCTTTTCGCTCTAGGACGCATATTTAAGGAGATATGGACAAAAGAAGTTTTTCATATAA
Source organism: Haematobia irritans (assembly GCF_050003625.1). NCBI lineage: Eukaryota > Metazoa > Arthropoda > Insecta > Diptera > Muscidae > Haematobia > Haematobia irritans. Next base: position 73,834,555 of record NC_134399.1, on the reverse strand, counting down.
AAATTTAAATTTTTCTAGGTTTTGGGTGGATTTTTCAATTTTTTGAGGGTGGTCACGAATTAAAGTCCTTTTCGCTCTAGGACGCATATTTAAGGAGATATAGCCAAAAGAAGTTTTTCATATAAAAATTTCAATTTTTTTAGGTTTTGGGTGGATTTTTCAATTTTTTGAGGGTGGTCACGAATTAAAGTCCTTTTCGCTCTAGGACGCTTAGTTTAGGAGATATGGGCAAAAGAAGTTTTTCATATAAAAATTTCAATTTTTCTAGGCTTTGGGTGGATTTTTCAATTTTTTGAGGGTGGTCACGAATTAAAGTCCTTTTCGCTCTAGGACGCATATTTAAGGAGATATGGGCAAAAGAAGTTTTTCATATAAAAATTTAAATTTTTCTTGGTTTTGGGTGGAGTATGGGTGGAGATATGGACAAAAGAAGTTTTTCATATAAAAATTTCAATTTTTCTAGGTTTTGGGTGGATTTTTCAATTTTTTGAGGGTGGTCACGAATTAAAGTCCTTTTCGCTCTAGGACGCATATTTAAGGAGATATAGCCAAAAGAAGTTTTTCATATAAAAATTTCAATTTTTTTAGGTTTTGGGTGGATTTTTCAATTTTTTGAGGGTGGTCACGAATTAAAGTCCTTTTCGCTCTAGGACGCTTAGTTTAGGAGATATGGGCAAAAGAAGTTTTTCATATAAAAATTTCAATTTTTCTAGGTTTTGGGTGGATTTTTCAATTTTTTGAGGGTGGTCACGAATTAAAGTCCTTTTCGCTCTAGGACGCATATTTAAGGAGATATAGCCAAAAGAAGTTTTTCATATAAAAATTTCAATTTTTTTAGGTTTTGGGTGGATTTTTCAATTTTTTGAGGGTGGTCACGAATTAAAGTCCTTTTCGCCCTAGGACGCATATTTAGGGAGATATGGGCAAAAGAAGTTTTTCATATAAAAGTTTCAATTTTTTAGGTTTTGGGTGGATTTTTCAATTTTTTTGGGATGGTCACGAAATAAATTCCTTTTCGCTCTAGGACGATTAGTTTAGGAGATATGGCCAAAAGAAGTTTTTCATATAAAAATTTCAATTTTTCTAGGCTTTGGGTGGATTTTTCAATTTTTTGAGGGTGGTCACGAATTAAAGTACTTTTCGCTCTAGGACGCATATTTAAGGAGATATTGCCAAAAAAAGTTTTTCATATAAAAATTTCAATTTTTTTAGGTTTTGGGTGGATTTTTCAATTTTTTTGGGGTGGTCACGAAATAAAGTCCTTTTCGCTCTAGGACGATTAGTTTAGGAGATATGGCCAAAAGAAGTTTTTCATATAAAAATTTCAATTTTTCTAGGCTTTGGGTGGATTTTTCAATTTTTTGAGGGTGGTCACGAATTAAAGTACTTTTCGCTCTAGGACGCATATTTAAGGAGATATTGCCAAAAAAAGTTTTTCATATAAAAATTTCAATTTTTTTAGGTTTTGGGTGGATTTTTCAATTTTTTGAGGGTGGTCACGAATTAAAGTCCTTTTCGCCCTAGGACGCATATTTAGGGAGATATGGGAAAAAGAAGTTTTTCATATAAAAATTTCAATTTTTCTAGGCTTTGGGTGGATTTTTAAATTTTTTTGGGGTGGTCACGATATAAAGTCCTTTTCGCTCTAGGACGCATAGTATAGGAGATATGGGCAAAAGAAGTTTTTCATATAAAAATTTCAATTTTTCTAGGCTTTGGGTGGATTTTTCAATTTTTTGAGGGTGGTCACGAATTAAAGTCCTTTTCGCTCTAGGACGCATATTTAAGGAGATATGGGCAAAAGAAGTTTTTCATATAAAAATTTCAATTTTTTTAGGTTTTGGGTGGATTTTTCAATTTTTTTGGGGTGGTCACGAAATAAAGTCCTTTTCGCTCTAGGACGATTAGTTTAGGAGATATGGCCAAAAGAAGTTTTTCATATAAAAATTTCAATTTTTCTAGGCTTTGGGTGGATTTTTCAATTTTTTGAGGGTGGTCACGAATTAAAGTACTTTTCGCTCTAGGACGCATATTTAAGGAGATATTGCCAAAAAAAGTTTTTCATATAAAAATTTCAATTTTTTTAGGTTTTAGGTGGATTTTTCAATTTTTCTGAGGGTGGTCACGAATTAAAGTCCTTTTCGCTCTAGGACGCATATTTAAGGAGATATGGGCAAAAGAATTTTTTCATATAAAAATTTCAATTTTTTTAGGTTTTGGGTGGATTTTTCAATTTTTTGAGGGTGGTCACGAATTAAAGTCCTTTTCGCTCTAGGACGCATATTTAAGGAGATATAGCCAAAAGAAGTTTTTCATATAAAAATTTCAATTTTTTTAGGTTTTGGGTGGATTTTTCAATTTTTTGAGGGTGGTCACGAATTAAAGTCCTTTTCGCCCTAGGACGCATATTTAGGGAGATATGGGCAAAAGAAGTTTTTCATATAAAAGTTTCAATTTTTTTAGGTTTTGGGTGGATTTTTCAATTTTTTTGGGATGGTCACGAAATAAAGTCCTTTTCGCTCTAGGACGCATAGTTTAGGAGATATGGGCAAAAGAAGTTTTTCATATAAAAATTTCAATTTTTTTAAGGTTTTGGGTGGATTTTTCAATTTTTTGAGGGTGGTCACGAATTAAAGTCCTTTTCGCTCTAGGACGCATATTTAAGGAGATATGGGCAAAAGAAGTTTTTCATATAAAAATTTAAATTTTTTTAGGTTTTGAGTGGACTTTTCAATTTTTTGGGGGTGGTCACAAATTAAAGTCCTTTTCGATCTACGACGCATATTTAAGGAGATATGGCCAAAAGAAGTTTTTCATATAAAAATTTCAATTTTTTTAGGTTTTGGGTGGATATTTCAATTTTTTGAGGGTGGTCACGAATTAAAGTCCTTTTCGCTCTAGGACGCTTAGTTTAGGAGATATGGGCAAAAGAAGTTTTTCATATAAAAATTTCAATTTTTTTAGGTTTTGGGTGGATTTTTCAATTTTTTGAGGGTGGTCACGAATTAAAGTCCTTTTCGCTCTAGGACGCTTAGTTTAGGAGATATGGGCAAAAGAAGTTTTTCATATAAAAATTTAAATTTTTTTAGGTTTTGGGTGGATTTTTCAATTTTTTGAGGGTGATCACGAATTAAAGTCCTTTTCGCTCTAGGACGCTTAGTTTAGGAGATATGGCCAAAAGAAGTTTTTCATATAAAAATTTCAATTTTTCTAGGCTTTGGGTGGATTTTTCAATTTTTTGAGGGTGGTCACGAATTAAAGTACTTTTCGCTCTAGGACGCATATTTAAGGAGATATAGCCAAAAAAAGTTTTTCATATAAAAATTTCAATTTTTTTAGGTTTTAGGTGGATTTTTCAATTTTTCTGAGGGTGGTCACGAATTAAAGTCCTTTTCGCTCTAGGACGCATATTTAAGGAGATATGGGCAAAAGAATTTTTTCATATAAAAATTTCAATTTTTTAGGTTTTGGGTGGATTTTTCAATTTTTTTGGGGTGGTCACGAAATAACTTCCTTTTCGCTCTAGGACGCATAGTTTAGGAGATATGGGCAAAAGAAGTTTTTCATATAAAAATTTCCATTTTTCTAGGCTTTGGGTGGATTTTTCAATTTTTTTGGGGTGGTCACGAAATAAAGTCCTTTTCGCTCTAGGACGCATAGTTTAGGAGATATGGGCAAAAGAAGTTTTTCATATAAAAATTTCAATTTTTTTAGGTTTTGGGTGGATTTTTCAATTTGTTGAGGGTGGTCACGAATTAAAGGCAAAAGAAGTTTTTCATATAAAAATTTCAATTTTTTAGGTTTTGGGTGGATTTTTCAATTTTTTTGGGGTGGTCACGAAATAAAGTCCTTTTCGCTCTAGGACGCTTAGTTTAGGAGATATGGGCAAAAGAAGTTTTTCATATAAAAATTTCAATTTTTTTAGGTTTTGGGTGGATTTTTCAATTTTTTGAGGGTGGTCACGAATTAAAGTCCTTTTCGCTCTAGGACGCTTAGTTTAGGAGATATGGGCAAAATAAGTTTTTCATATAAAAATTTCAATTTTTCTAGGCTTTGGGTGGATTTTTCAATTTTTTGAGGGTGGTCACGAATTAAAGTCCTTTTCGCTCTAGGACGCATATTTAAGGAGATATAGCCAAAAGAAGTTTTTCATATAAAAATTTCATTTTTTTAGGTTTTGGGTGGATTTGTCAATTTTTTGAGGGTGGTCACGAATTAAAGTCCTTTTCGCTCTAGGACGCATATTTAAGGAGATATGGGCAAAAGAATTTTTTCATATAAAAATTTCAATTTTTTTAGGTTTTGGGTGGATTTTTCAATTTTTTGAGGGTGGTCACGAATTAAAGTCATTTTCGCTCTAGGACGATTAGTTTAGGAGATATGGGCAAAAGAAGTTTTTCATATAAAAATTTCAATTTTTTTAAGGTTTTGGGTGGATTTTTCAATTTTTTGAGGGTGGTCACGAATTAAAGTCCTTTTCGCTCTAGGACGCATATTTAAGGAGATATGGGCAAAAGAAGTTTTTCATATAAAAATTTAAATTTTTCTTGGTTTTGGGTGGAGTATGGGTGGAGATATGGACAAAAGAAGTTTTTCATATAAAAATTTCAATTTTTCTAGGTTTTGGGTGGATTTTTCAATTTTTTGAGGGTGGTCACGAATTAAAGTCCTTTTCGCTCTAGGACGCATATTTAAGGAGATATAGCCAAAAGAAGTTTTTCATATAAAAATTTCAATTTTTTTAGGTTTTGGGTGGATTTTTCAATTTTTTGAGGGTGGTCACGAATTAAAGTCCTTTTCGCCCTAGGACGCATAGTTAGGGAGATATGGGCAAAAGAAGTTTTTCATATAAAAGTTTCAATTTTTTAGGTTTTGGGTGGATTTTTCAATTTTTTTGGGATGGTCACGAAATAAAGTCCTTTTCGCTCTAGGACGCATAGTTTAGGAGATATGGGCAAAAGAAGTTTTTCATATAAAAATTTCAATTTTTTTAAGGTTTTGGGTGGATTTTTCAATTTTTTGAGGGTGGTCACGAATTAAAGTCCTTTTCGCTCTAGGACGCATATTTAAGGAGATATGGGCAAAAGAAGTTTTTCATATAAAAATTTAAATTTTTTTAGGTTTTGAGTGGACTTTTCAATTTTTTGGGGGTGGTCACGAAATAAAGTCCTTTTCGCTCTAGGACGCATAGTTTAGGAGATATGGGCAAAAGAAGTTTTTCATATAAAAATTTCAATTTTTCTAGGCTTTGGGTGGATTTTTAAATTTTTTTGGGGTGGTCACGATATAAAGTCCTTTTCGCTCTAGGACGCATAGTATAGGAGATATGGGCAAAAGAAGTTTTTCATATAAAAATTTCAATTTTTCTAGGCTTTGGGTGGATTTTTCAATTTTTTGAGGGTGGTCACGAATTAAAGTCCTTTTCGCTCTAGGACGCATATTTAAGGAGATATGGGCAAAAGAAGTTTTTCATATAAAAATTTAAATTTTTCTAGGTTTTGGGTGGAGTATGGGTGGAGATATGGACAAAAGAAGTTTTTCATATAAAAATTTCAATTTTTCTAGGTTTTGGGTGGATTTTTCAATTTTTTGAGGGTGGTCACGAATTAAAGTCCTTTTCGCTCTAGGACGCATATTTAAGGAGATATAGCCAAAAGAAGTTTTTCATATAAAAATTTCAATTTTTTTAGGTTTTGGGTGGATTTTTCAATTTTTTGAGGGTGGTCACGAATTAAAGTCCTTTTCGCCCTAGGACGCATATTTAGGGAGATATGGGCAAAAGAAGTTTTTCATATAAAAGTTTCAATTTTTTTAGGTTTTGGGTGGATTTTTCAATTTTTTTGGGATGGTCACGAAATAAAGTCCTTTTCGCTCTAGGACGCATAGTTTAGGAGATATGGGCAAAAGAAGTTTTTCATATAAAAATTTCAATTTTTTTAAGGTTTTGGGTGGATTTTTCAATTTTTTGAGGGTGGTCACGAATTAAAGTCCTTTTCGCTCTAGGACGCATATTTAAGGAGATATGGGCAAAAGAAGTTTTTCATATAAAAATTTAAATTTTTTTAGGTTTTGAGTGGACTTTTCAATTTTTTGGGGGTGGTCACAAATTAAAGTCCTTTTCGCTCTACGACGCATATTTAAGGAGATATGGCCAAAAGAAGTTTTTCATATAAAAATTTCAATTTTTTTAGGTTTTGGGTGGATATTTCAATTTTTTGAGGGTGGTCACGAATTAAAGTCCTTTTCGCTCTAGGACGCTTAGTTTAGGAGATATGGGCAAAAGAAGTTTTTCATATAAAAATTTCAATTTTTTTAGGTTTTGGGTGGATTTTTCAATTTTTTGAGGGTGGTCACGAATTAAAGTCCTTTTCGCTCTAGGACGCTTAGTTTAGGAGATATGGGCAAAAGAAGTTTTTCATATAAAAATTTAAATTTTTTTAGGTTTTGGGTGGATTTTTCAATTTTTTGAGGGTGATCACGAATTAAAGTCCTTTTCGCTCTAGGACGCTTAGTGTAGGAGATATGGCCAAAAGAAGTTTTTCATATAAAAATTTCAATTTTTCTAGGCTTTGGGTGGATTTTTCAATTTTTTGAGGGTGGTCACGAATTAAAGTACTTTTCGCTCTAGGACGCATATTTAAGGAGATATAGCCAAAAAAAGTTTTTCATATAAAAATTTCAATTTTTTTAGGTTTTAGGTGGATTTTTCAATTTTTCTGAGGGTGGTCACGAATTAAAGTCCTTTTCGCTCTAGGACGCATATTTAAGGAGATATGGGCAAAAGAATTTTTTCATATAAAAATTTCAATTTTTTAGGTTTTGGGTGGATTTTTCAATTTTTTTGGGGTGGTCACGAAATAACTTCCTTTTCGCTCTAGGACGCATAGTTTAGGAGATATGGGCAAAAGAAGTTTTTCATATAAAAATTTCAATTTTTTTAGGTTTTGGGTGGATTTTTCAATTTGTTGAGGGTGGTCACGAATTAAAGTCCTTTTCGCTCTAGGACGCATATTTAAGGAGATAAGGGCAAAAGAAGTTTTTCATATAAAAATTTAAATTTTTTTAGGTTTTGGGTGGATTTTTTAATTTTTTGAGAGTGGTCACGAATTAAAGTCCTTTTCGCTCTAGGACGCATATTTAAGGAGATATGGACAAAAGAAGTTTTTCATATAAAAATTTAAATTTTTCTAGGTTTTGGGTGGATTTTTCAATTTTTTGAGGGTGGTCACGAATTAAAGTCCTTTTCGCTCTAGGACGCATATTTAAGGAGATATAGCCAAAAGAAGTTTTTCATATAAAAATTTCAATTTTTTTAGGTTTTGGGTGGATTTTTCAATTTTTTGAGGGTGGTCACGAATTAAAGTCCTTTTCGCTCTAGGACGCTTAGTTTAGGAGATATGGGCAAAAGAAGTTTTTCATATAAAAATTTCAATTTTTCTAGGCTTTGGGTGGATTTTTCAATTTTTTGAGGGTGGTCACGAATTAAAGTCCTTTTCGCTCTAGGACGCATATTTAAGGAGATATGGGCAAAAGAAGTTTTTCATATAAAAATTTAAATTTTTCTAGGTTTTGGGTGGATTTTTCAATTTTTTGAGGGTGGTCACGAATTAAAGTCTTTTTCGCTCTAGGACGCATATTTAAGGAGATATAGCCAAAAGAAGTTTTTCATATAAAAATTTCAATTTTTTTAGGTTTTGGGTGGATTTTTCAATTTTTTGAGGGTGGTCACGAATTAAAGTCCTTTTCGCTCTAGGACGCATATTTAAGGAGATATGGGCAAAAGAATTTTTTCAAATAAAAATTTCAATTTTTTTAGGTTTTGGGTGGATTTTTCAATTTTTTGGGGGTGGTCACGAATTAAAGTCCTTTTCGCCCTAGGACGCATATTTAGGGAGATATGGGCAAAATAAGTTTTTCATATAAAAGTTTCAATTTTTTTAGGTTTTGGGTGGATTTTTCAATTTTTTTGGGGTGGTCACGAATTAAAGTCCTTTTCGCTCTAGGACGTATAGTTTAGGAGATATGGGCAAAAGAAGTTTTTCATATAAAAATTTCAATTTTTTTAAGGTTTTGGGTGGATTTTTCAATTTTTTGAGGGTGGTCACGAATTAAAGTCCTTTTCGCTCTAGGACGCATATTTAAGGAGATATGGGCAAAAGAAGTTTTTCATATAAAAATTTAAATTTTTTTAGGTTTTGAGTGGACTTTTCAATTTTTTGGGGGTGGTCACGAATTAAAGTCCTTTTCGCTCTAGGACGCATATTTAAGGAGATATGGCCAAAAGAAGTTTTTCATATAAAAATTTCAATTTTTTTAGGTTTTGGGTGGATATTTCAATTTTTTGAGGGTGGTCACGAATTATCATCCTTTTCGCTCTAGGACGCATATTTAAGGAGATATAGCCAAAAGAAGCTTTTCATATAAAAATTTCAATTTTTCTAGGTTTTGGGTGGATTTTTCAATTTTTTGAGGGTGGTCACGAATTAAAGTCCTTTTCGCTCTAGGACGCTTAGTTTAGGAGATATGGGCAAAAGAGGTTTTTCATATAAAAATTTAAATTTTTTTAGGTTTAGGGTGGATTTTTCAATTTTTTGAGGGTGGTCACGAATTAAAGTCCTTTTCGCTCTAGGACGCTTAGTTTAGGAGATATGGGCAAAATAAGTGTTTCATATAAAAATTTCAATTTTTCTAGGCTTTGGGTGGATTTTTCAATTTTTTGAGGGTGGTCAAGAATTAAAGTACTTTTCGCTCTAGGACGCATATTTAAGGAGATATAGCCAAAAGAAGTTTTTCATATAAAAATTTCAATTTTTTTAGGTTTTAGGTGAATTTTTCAATTTTTTGAGGGTGGTCACGAATTAAAGTCCTTTTCGCTCTAGGACGCATATTTAAGGAGATATGGGCAAAAGAATTTTTTCATATAAAAATTTCAATTTTTTTAGGTTTTCAATTTTTTGGGGGTGGTCACGAATTAAAGTCCTTTTCGCTCTAGGACGCATATTTAGGGAGATATGGGCAAAAGAAGTTTTTCATATAAAAATTTCAATTTTTTAGGTTTTGGGTGGATTTTTCAATTTTTTTTGGGGTGGTCACGAAATAAAGTCCTTTTCGCTCTAGGACGCATAGTTTAGGAGATATGGGCAAAAGAAGTTTTTCATATAAAAATTTCCATTTTTCTAGGCTTTGGGTGGATTTGTCAATTTTTTGGGGTGGTCACGAAATAAAGTCCTTTTCGCTCTAGGACGCATATTTAAGGAGATATGGGCAAAAGAAGTTTTTCATATAAAAATTTCAATTTTTTTAGGTTTTGTGTGGATTTTTCAATTTTTTTGGGGTGGTCACGAAATAAAGTCCTTTTCGCTCTAGGACGCTTAGTTTAGGAGATATGGGCAAAAGAAGTTTTTCATATAAAAATTTCAATTTTTCTAGGCTTTGGGTGGATTTTTCAATTTTTTGAGGGTGGTCACGAATTAAAGTCCTTTTCGCTCTAGGACGCTTAGTTTAGGAGATATGGGCAAACGAAGTTTTTCATATAAAAATTTCAATTTTTTTAGGTTTTGGGTGGATTTTTCAATTTTATGAGGGTGGTCACGAATTAAAGTCCTTTTCGCTCTAGGACGCATATTTAAGGAGATATAGCCAAAAGAAGTTTTTCATATAAAAATTTCAATTTTTTTAGGTTTTGGGTGGATTTGTCAATTTTTTGAGGGTGGTCACGAATTAAAGTCCTTTTCGCTCTAGGACGCATATTTAAGGAGATATGGGCAAAAGAATTTTTTCATATAAAAATTTCAATTTTTTTAGGTTTTGGGTGTATTTTTCAATTTTTTGGGGGTGGTCACGAATTAAAGTCCTTTTCGCTCTAGGACGCATATTTAGGGAGATATGGGCAAGCGAAGTTTTTCATATAAAAATTTAAATTTTTTTAGGTTTTGGGTGGATTTTTCAATTTTTTGAGGGTGGTCACGAATTAAAGTCCTTTTCGCTCTAGGACGCATATTTAAGGAGATATGGGCAAAAGAAGTTTTTCATATAAAAATTTCAATTTTTTTAGGTTTTGGGTGGATTTTTCAATTTTTTTGGGGTGGTCACGAAATAAAGTCCTTTTCGCTCTAGGACGCTTAGTTTAGGAGATATGGGCAAAAGAAGTTTTTCATATAAAAATTTCAATATTTTTAGGTTTTGGGTGGATTTTTCAATTTTTTGAGGGTGGTCACGAATTAAAGTCCTTTTCGCTCTAGGACGCATATTTAAGGAGATATGGGCAAAAGAAGTTTTTCATATAAAAGTTTAAATTTTTTTAGGTTTTGGGTGGATTTTTCAATTTTTTTGGGGTGGTCACGAAATAAAGTCCTTTTCGCTCTAGGACGCTTAGTTTAGGAGATATGGGCAAAAGAAGTTTTTCATATAAAAATTTCAATTTTTTTAGGTTTTGGGTGGATTTTTCAATTTTTTGAGGGTGGTCACGAATTAAAGTCCTTTTCGCTCTAGGACGCATATTTAAGGAGATATGGGCAAAAGAAGTTTTTCATATAAAAATTTCAATTTTTTTAGGTTTTGGGTGGATTTTTTAATTTTTTGAGAGTGGTCCTTTTCGCTCTAGGACGCATATTTAAGGAGATATGGACAAAAGAAGTTTTTCATATAAAAATTTAAATTTTTCTAGGTTTTGGGTGGATTTTTCAATTTTTTGAGGGTGGTCACGAATTAAAGTCCTTTTCGCTCTAGGACGCATATTTAAGGAGATATAGCCAAAAGAAGTTTTTCATATAAAAATTTCAATTTTTTTAGGTTTTGGGTGGATTTTTCAATTTTTTGAGGGTGGTCACGAATTAAAGTCCTTTTCGCTCTAGGACGCATATTTAAGGAGATATGGGCAAAAGAATTTTTTCAAATAAAAATTTAAATTTTTTTAGGTTTTGGGTGGATTTTTCAATTTTTTGGGGGTGGTCACGAATTAAAGTCCTTTTCGCTCTAGGACGCATATTTAGGGAGATATGGGCAAAAGAAGTTTTTCATATAAAAGACGCATAGTTTAGGAGATATGGGCAAAAGAAGTTTTTCATATAAAAATTTCAATTTTTCTAGGCTTTGGGTGGATTTTTCAATTTTTTGAGGGTGGTCACGAATTAAAGTCCTTTTCGCTCTAGGACGCATATTTAAGGAGATATAGCCAAAAGAAGTTTTTCATATAAAAATTTCAGTTTTTTTAGGTTTTGGGTGGATTTTTCAATTTTTTGAGGGTGGTCACGAATTAAAGTCCTTTTCGCTCTAGGACGCATATTTAAGGAGATATGGGCAAAAGAATTTTTTCATATAAAAATTTCAATTTTTTTAGGTTTTGGTGGATTTTTTAATTTTTTGGGGGTGGTCACGAATTAAAGTCCTTTTCGCTCTAGGACGCATATTTAGGGAGATATGGGCAAAAGAAGTTTTTCATATAAAAATTTCAATTTTTTAGGTTTTGGGTGGATTTTTCAATTTTTTTGGGGTGGTCACGAAATAAAGTCCTTTTCGCTCTAGGACGCATAGTTTAGGAGATATGGGCAAAAGAAGTTTTTCATATAAAAATTTCAATTTTTCTAGGCTTTGGGTGGATTTTTCAATTTTTTGAGGGTGGTCACGAATTAAAATCCTTTTCGCTCTAGGACGCTTAGTTTAGGAGATATGGGCAAACGAAGTTTTTCATATAAAAATTTCAATTTTTTTAGGTTTTGGGTGGATTTTTCAATTTTTTGAGGGTGGTCACGAATTAAAGTCCTTTTCGCTCTAGGACGCATATTTAAGGAGATATGGGCAAAAGAAGTTTTTCATATAAAAATTTCAATTTTTTTAGGTTTTGGGTGGATTTTTCAATTTTTTGAGGGTGGTCACGAATTAAAGTCCTTTTCGCTCTAGGACGCATATTTAAGGAGATATGGGCAAAAGAAGTTTTTCATATAAAAATTTAAATTTTTTTAGGTTTTGGGTGGATTTTTTATTTTTTTGAGAGTGGTCACGAATTAAAGTCCTTTTCGCTCTAGGACGCATATTTAAGGAGATATGGACAAAAGAAGTTTTTCATATAAAAATTTAAATTTTTCTAGGTTTTGGGTGGATTTTTCAATTTTTTGAGGGTGGTCACGAATTAAAGTCCTTTTCGCTCTAGGACGCATATTTAAGGAGATATAGCCAAAAGAAGTTTTTCATATAAAAATTTCAATTTTTTTAGGTTTTGGGTGGATTTTTCAATTTTTTGAGGGTGGTCACGAATTAAAGTCCTTTTCGCTCTAGGACGCATATTTAGGGAGATATGGGCAAAAGAAGTTTTTCATATAAAAGTTTCAATTTTTTTAGGTTTTGGGTGGATTTTTCAATTTTTTTGGGGTGGTCACGAAATAAAGTCCTTTTCGCTCTAGGACGCATAGTTTAGGAGATATGGGCAAAAGAAGTTTTTCATATAAAAATTTCAATTTTTCTAGGCTTTGGGTGGATTTTTCAATTTTTTGAGGGTGGTCACGAATTAAAGTCCTTTTCGCTCTAGGACGCATATTTAAGGAGATATAGCCAAAAGAAGTTTTCCATATAAAAATTTCAGTTTTTTTGGGTTTTGGGTGGATTTTTCAATTTTTTGAGGGTGGTCACGAATTAAATTCTTTTTCGCTCTAGGACGCATATTTAAGGAGATATAGCCACAAGAAGTTTTTCATATAAAAATTTCAATTTTTTTAGGTTTTGGGTGGATTTTTCAATTTTTTGAGGGTGGTCACGAATTAAAGTCCTTTTCGCTCTAGGACGCATATTTAAGGAGATATGGGCAAAAGAATTTTTTCATATAAAAATTTCAATTTTTTAGGTTTTGGGTGGATTTTTCAATTTTTTGGGGGTGGTCACGAATTAAAGTCCTTTTCGCTCTAGGACGCATATTTAGGGAGATATGGGCAAAAGAAGTTTTTCATATAAAAATTTCAATTTTTTTAGGTTTTGGGTGGATTTTTCAATTGTTTTGGGGTGGTCACGAAATAAAGTCCTTTTCGCTCTAGGACGCATAGTTTAGGAGATATGGGCAAAAGAAGTTTTTCATATAAAAATTTCAATTTTTCTAGGTTTTGGGTGGATTTTTCAATTTTTTGAGGGTGGTCACGAATTAAAGTCCTTTTCGCTCTAGGACGCATATTTAAGGAGATATAGCCAAAAGAAGTTTTTCAAAAAAAAATTTAAATTTTTTTAGGTTTTGGTGGATTTTTCAATTTTTTGAGGGTGGTTACGAATTAAAGTCCTTTTCGCTCTAGGACGCATATTTAAGGAGATATGGGCAAAAGAAGTTTTTCATATAAAAATTTCAATTTTTTTAGGTTTTGGGTGGACTTTTCAATTTTTTGGGGGTGGTCACGATAAAGTCCTTTTCGCTCTAGGACGCATATTTAAGGAGATATGGTCAAAAGAAGTTTTTCATATAAAAATTTCAATTTTTTAGGCTTTGGGTGGATTTTTCAATTTTTTGAGGGTGGTCACGAATTATCATCCTTTTCGCTCTAGGACGCATATTTAAGGAGATATAGCCAAAAGAAGCTTTTCATATAAAAATTTCAATTTTTTAGGTTTTGGGTGGATTTTTCAATTTTTTGAGGGTGGTCACGAATTAAAGTCCTTTTCGCTCTAGGACGCTTAGTTTAGGAGATATGGGCAAAAGAAGTTTTTCATATAAAAATTTCAATTTTTTTAGGTTTTGGGTGGATTTTTCAATTTTTTGAAGGTGGTCACGAATTTAAGTCCTTTTCGCTCTAGGACGCATATTTAAGGAGATATGGGCAAAAGAAGTTTTTCATATAAAAATTTCAATTTTTTAGGTTTTGGGTGGATTTTTCAATTTTTTGAGGGTGGTCACGAATTAAAGTCCTTTTCGCTCTAGGACGCTTAGTTTAGGAGATATGGGCAAAAGAAGTTTTTCATATAAAAATTTCAATTTTTTTAGGTTTTGGGTGGATTTTTCAATTTTTTGAAGGTGGTCACGAATTTAAGTCCTTTTCGCTCTAGGACGCATATTTAAGGAGATATGGGCAAAAGAAGTTTTTCATATAAAAATTTCAATTTCTTTAGGTTTTGGGTGGATTTTTCAATTTTTTGGGGGTGGTCACGAATTAAAGTCCTTTTCGCTCCAGGACGCATATTTAAGGAGATATGGGCAAAAGAAGTTTTTCATATAAAAATTTAAATTTTTTTAGGTTTTGGGTGGATTTTTCAATTTTTTTGGGGTGGTCACGAAATAAAGTCCTTTTCGCTCTAGGACGCTTAGTTTAGGAGATATGGGCAAAAGAAGTTTTTCATATAAAAATTTCAATTTTTTTAGGTTTTGGGTGGATTTTTCAATTTTTTGAGGGTGGTCACGAATTAAAGTCCTTTTCGCTCTAGGACGCATATTTAAGGAGATATGGGCAAAAGAAGTTTTTCATATAAAAATTTAAATTTTTTTAGGTTTTGGTGGATTTTTTAATTTTTTGAGAGTGGTCACGAATTAAAGTCCTTTTCGCTCTAGGACGCATATTTAAGGAGATATGGGCAAAAGAAGTTTTTCATATAAAAATTTAAATTTTTCTAGGTTTTGGGTGGATTTTTCAATTTTTTGAGGGTGGTCACGAATTAAAGTCCTTTTCGCTCTAGGACGCATATTTAAGGAGATATAGCCAAAAGAAGTTTTTCATATAAAAATTTCAATTTTTTTAGGTTTTGGGTGGATTTTTCAATTTTTTGAGGGTGGTCACGAATTAAAGTCCTTTTCGCTCTAGGACGCATATTTAAGGAGATATGGGCAAAAGAATTTTTTCATATAAAAATTTCAATTTTTTTAGGTTTTGGGTGGATTTTTCAATTTTTTTAGGGTGGTCACGAATTAAAGTCCTTTTCGCTCTAGGACGCATATTTAGGGAGATATGGGCAAAAGAAGTTTTTCATATAAAAATTTCAATTTTTCTAGGCTTTGGGTGGATTTTTCAATTTTTTGAGGGTGGTCACGAATTAAAGTCCTTTTCGCTCTAGGACGCATATTTAAGGAGATATAGCCAAAAGAAGTTTTTCATATAAAAATTTCAATTTTTTTAGGTTTTGGGTGGATTTTTCAATTTTTTGAGGGTGGTCACGAATTAAAGTCCTTTTCGCTCTAGGACGCATATTTAAGGAGATATGGGCAAAAGAAGTTTTTCATATAAAAATTTCAATTTTTTTAGGTTTTGGGTGGATTTTTCAATTTTTTGGGGTTGGTCACGAATTAAAGTCCTTTTCGCTCTAGGACGCATATTTAAGGAGATATGGGCAAAAGAAGTTTTTCATATAAAAATTTCAATTTTTTTAGGTTTTGGGTGGATTTTTCAATTTTTTTGGGGTGGTCACGAAATAAAGTCCTTTTCGCTCTAGGACGCATAGTTTAGGAGATATGGGCAAAAGAAGTTTTTCATATAAAAATTTCAATTTTTTTAAGGTTTTGGGTGGATTTTTCAATTTTTTTGGGGTGGTCACGAATTAAAGTCCTTTTCGCTCTAGGACGCATATTTAAGGAGATATGGGCAAAAGAAGTTTTTCATATAAAAATTTAAATTTTTTTAGGTTTTGAGTGGACTTTTCAATTTTTTGGGGGTGGTAACGAATTAAAGTCCTTTTCGCTCTAGGACGCATATTTAAGGAGATATGGCCAAAAGAAGTTTTTCATATAAAAATTTCAATTTTTTTAGGTTTTGGGTGGATTTTTCAATTTTTTGAGGGTGGTCACGAATTATCATCCTTTTCGCTCTAGGACGCATATTTAAGGAGATATAGCCAAAAGAAGCTTTTCATATAAAAATTTCAATTTTTTTAGGTTTTTGGGTGGATTTTTCAATTTTTTGAGGGTGGTCACGAATTAAAGTCCTTTTCGCTCTAGGACGCATATTTAAGGAGATATGGGCAAAATAAGTTTTTCATATAAAAATTTCAATTTTTTTAGGTTTTGGGTGGATTTTTCGATTTTTTTGGGGTGGTCACGAATTAAAGTCCTTTTCGCTCTAGGACGCTTAGTTTAGGAGATATGGGCAAAAGAAGTTTTTCATATAAAAATTTCATTTTTTTTAGGTTTTGGGTGGATTTTTCAATTTTTTGAAGGTGGTCACGAATTTAAGTCCTTTTCGCTCTAGGACGCATATTTAAGGAGATATTGGCAAAATAAGTTTTTCATACAAAAATTTAAATTTTTTTATGTTTTGGGTGGATTTTTGAATTTTTTGAGGGTGGTCACGAATTAAAGTCCTTTTCGCTCTAGGACGCATATTTAAGGAGATATGGGCAAAAGAAGTTTTTCATATAAAAATTTAAATTTTTTAGGTTTTGGGTTGGATTTTTTAATTTTTTGGGGGTGGTCACGAATTAAAGTCCTTTTCGCTCTAGGACGCATATTTAAGGAGATATGGGCAAAAGAAGTTTTTCATATAAAGGTTTCAATTTTTTTAGGTTTTGGGTGGATTTTTCAATTTTTTTGGGGTGGTCACGAAATAAAGTCCTTTTCGCTCTAGGACGCTTAGTTTAGGAGATATGGGCAAAAGAAGTTTTTCATATAAAAATTTAAATTTTTTTATGTTTTGGGTGGATTTTTCAATTTTTTGAGGGTGGTCACGAATTAAAGTCCTTTTCGCTCTAGGACGCATATTTAAGGAGATATGGGCAAAAGAAGTTTTTCATATAAAAATTTAAATTTTTTTAGGTTTTGGATGGATTTTTTAATTTTTTGAGAGTGGTCACGAATTAAAGTCCTTTTCGCTCTAGGACGCATATTTAAGGAGATATAGCCAAAAGAAGTTTTTCATATAAAAATTTCAATTTTTTTAGGTTTTGGGTGGATTTTTCAATTTTTTGAGGGTGGTCACGAATTAAAGTCCTTTTCGCTCTAGGACGCATATTTAAGGAGATATGGGCAAAAGAATTTTTTCATATAAAAATTTCAATTTTTTTAGGTTTTGGGTGGATTTTTCAATTTTTTTAGGGTGGTCACGAATTAAAGTCCTTTTCGCTCTAGGACGCATATTTAGGGAGATATGGGCAAAAGAAGTTTTTCATATAAAAATTTCAATTTTTCTAGGCTTTGGGTGGATTTTTCAATTTTTTGAGGGTGGTCACGAATTAAAGTCCTTTTCGCTCTAGGACGCATATTTAAGGAGATATAGCCAAAAGAAGTTTTTCATATAAAAATTTCAATTTTTTTAGGTTTTGGGTGGATTTTTCAATTTTTTGAGGGTGGTCACGAATTAAAGTCCTTTTCGCTCTAGGACGCATATTTAAGGAGATATGGGCAAAAGAAGTTTTTCATATAAAAATTTCAATTTTTTTAGGTTTTGGGTGGATTTTTCAATTTTTTGGGGTTGGTCACGAATTAAAGTCCTTTTCGCTCTAGGACGCATATTTAAGGAGATATGGGCAAAAGAAGTTTTTCATATAAAAATTTCAATTTTTTTAGGTTTTGGGTGGATTTTTCAATTTTTTGGGGTGGTCACGAAATAAAGTCCTTTTCGCTCTAGGACGCATAGTTTAGGAGATATGGGCAAAAGAAGTTTTTCATATAAAAATTTCAATTTTTTTAAGGTTTTGGGTGGATTTTTCAATTTTTTTGGGGTGGTCACGAATTAAAGTCCTTTTCGCTCTAGGACGCATATTTAAGGAGATATGGGCAAAAGAAGTTTTTCATATAAAAATTTAAATTTTTTTAGGTTTTGAGTGGACTTTTCAATTTTTTGGGGGTGGTAACGAATTAAAGTCCTTTTCGCTCTAGGACGCATATTTAAGGAGATATGGCCAAAAGAAGTTTTTCATATAAAAATTTCAATTTTTTTAGGTTTTGGGTGGATTTTTCAATTTTTTGAGGGTGGTCACGAATTAAAGTCCTTTTCGCTCTAGGACGCATATTTAAGGAGATATAGCCAAAAGAAGCTTTTCATATAAAAATTTCAATTTTTTTAGGTTTTTGGGTGGATTTTTCAATTTTTTGAGGGTGGTCACGAATTAAAGTCCTTTTCGCTCTAGGACGCATATTTAAGGAGATATGGGCAAAATAAGTTTTTCATATAAAAATTTCAATTTTTTTAGGTTTTGGGTGGATTTTTCGATTTTTTTGGGGTGGTCACGAATTAAAGTCCTTTTCGCTCTAGGACGCTTAGTTTAGGAGATATGGGCAAAAGAAGTTTTTCATATAAAAATTTCATTTTTTTTAGGTTTTGGGTGGATTTTTCAATTTTTTGAAGGTGGTCACGAATTTAAGTCCTTTTCGCTCTAGGACGCATATTTAAGGAGATATTGGCAAAATAAGTTTTTCATACAAAAATTTAAATTTTTTTATGTTTTGGGTGGATTTTTGAATTTTTTGAGGGTGGTCACGAATTAAAGTCCTTTTCGCTCTAGGACGCATATTTAAGGAGATATGGGCAAAAGAAGTTTTTCATATAAAAATTTAAATTTTTTAGGTTTTGGGTTGGATTTTTTAATTTTTTGGGGGTGGTCACGAATTAAAGTCCTTTTCGCTCTAGGACGCATATTTAAGGAGATATGGGCAAAAGAAGTTTTTCATATAAAAGTTTCAATTTTTTTAGGTTTTGGGTGGATTTTTCAATTTTTTTGGGGTGGTCACGAAATAAAGTCCTTTTCGCTCTAGGACGCTTAGTTTAGGAGATATGGGCAAAAGAAGTTTTTCATATAAAAATTTAAATTTTTTATGTTTTGGGTGGATTTTTCAATTTTTTGAGGGTGGTCACGAATTAAAGTCCTTTTCGCTCTAGGACGCATATTTAAGGAGATATGGGCAAAAGAAGTTTTTCATATAAAAATTTAAATTTTTTTAGGTTTTGGATGGATTTTTTAATTTTTTGAGAGTGGTCACGAATTAAAGTCCTTTTCGCTCTAGGACGCATATTTAAGGAGATATGGACAAAAGAAGTTTTTCATATAAAAATTTAAATTTTTCTAGGATTTGGGTGGATTTTTCAATTTTCTGAGGGTGGTCACGAATTAAAGTCCTTTTCGCTCTAGGACGCATATTTAAGGAGATATAGCCAAAAGAAGTTTTTCATATAAAAATTTCAATTTTTTTAGGTTTTGGGTGGATTTTTCAATTTTTTGAGGGTGGTCACGAATTAAAGTCCTTTTCGCTCTAGGACGCATATTTAAGGAGATATGGGCAAAAGAATTTTTTCATATAAAAATTTCAATTTTTTTAGATTTTGGGTGGATTTTTCAATTTTTTGGGGGTGGTCACGAATTAAAGTCCTTTTCGCTCTAGGACGCATATTTAGGGAGATATGGGCAAAAGAAGTTTTTCATATAAAAATTTAAATTTTTTTGGGTTTTGGGTGGATTTTTCAATTTTTTGAGGGTGGTCACGAATTATCATCCTTTTCGCTCTAGGACGCATATTTAAGGAGATATAGCCAAAAGAAGTTTTTCATATAAAAATTTCAATTTTTTTAGGTTTTGGGTGGATTTTTGAATTTTTTGAGGGTGGTCACGAATTAAAGTCCTTTTCGCTCTAGGACGCATATTTAAGGAGATATGTGCAAAAGAAGTTTTTCATATAAAAATTTAAATTTTTTTAGGTTTTGGGTGGATTTTTCAATTTTTTGGGGGTGGTCACGAATTAAAGTCCTTTTCGCTCTAGGACGCTTAGTTTAGGAGATATGGGCAAAAGAAGTTTTTCATATAAAAATTTAACTTTTTTTTAGATTTTGGGTGGATTTTTCAATTTTTTGAAGGTGGTCACGAATTTAAGTCCTTTTCGCTCTAGGACGCATATTTAAGGAGATATGGGCAAAAGAAGTTTTTCATACAAAAATTTAATTTTTTTTTAGGTTTTGGGTGGATTTTTCAATTTTTTTAGGGTGGTCACGAATTAAAGTCCTTTTCGCTCTAGGACGCATATTTAAGGAGATATGGGCAAAAGAAGTTTTCAATATAAAAATTTCAATTTTTTTTAGGTTTTGGGTGGATTTTTGAATTTTTTGAGGGTGGTCACGAATTAAAGTCCTTTTCGATCTAGGACGCATATTTAAGGAGATATGGGCAAAAGAAGTTTTTCATATAAAAATTTCAATTTTTTTAGCTTTTGGGTGGATTTTTCAATTTTTTGAGGGTGGTCACGAATAAAAGTCCTTTTCGCTCTAGGACGCATATTTAAGGAGATATGGGCAAAAGAAGTTTTTCATATAAAAATTTCAACTTTTTTAGGTTTTGGGTGGATTTTTTAATTTTTTGAGGGTGGTCACGCTCTAGGACGCATATTTAAGGAGATATGGACAAAAGAAGTTTTTCATATAAAAATTTAAATTTTTCTAGGTTTTGGGTGGATTTTTCAATTTTTTGAGGGTGGTCTCGAATTAAAGTCCATTTCGCTCTAGGAGGCATATTTAAGGAGATATAGCCAAAAGAAGTTTTTCATATAAAAATTTCAATTTTTTAGGTTTTGGGTGGATTTTTCAATTTTTTGAGGGTGGTCACTAATTAAAGTCCTTTTCGCTCTAGGACGCATATTTAAGGAGATATGGGCAAAAGAAGTTTTTCATATAAAAATTTTAATTTTTTTAGGTTTTGGGTGGATTTTTCAATTTTTTTTGGGGTGGTCACGAAATAAATTCCTTTTCGCTCTAGGACGCATATTTTAGGAGATATGGGCAAAAGAAGTTTTTCATATAAAAATTTCAATTTTTTTAGGTTTTGGGTGGATTTTTCAATTTTTTGAGGGTGGTCACGAATTAATGTCCTTTTCGCTCTAGGACGCATATTTAAGGAGATATGGGCAAAAGAAGTTTTTCATATAAAAATTTAAATTTTTTAGGTTTTGAGTGGACTTTTCAATTTTTTGGGGGTGGTCACGAATTAAAGTAATTTTCGCTCTAGGACGCATATTTAAGGAGATATGGCCAAAAGAAGTTTTTCATATAAAAATTTCAATTTTTTTAGGTTTTGGGTGGATTTTTCAATTTTTTGAGGGTGGTCACGAATTATCATCCTTTACGCTCTAGGACGCTTAGTTTAGGAGATATGGGCAAAAGAAGTTTTTCATATAAAAATTTCAATTTTTTTAGGTTTTGGGTGGATTTTTCAATTTTTTGAGGGTGGTCACGAATTAAAGTCCTTTTCGCTCTAGGACGCATATTTAAGGAGATATGTGCAAAAGAAGTTTTTCATATAAAAATTTAATTTTTTTTAGGTTTTGGGTGGATTTGTCAATTTTTTTATGGTGGTCACGAATTAAAGTCCTTTTCGCTCTAGGACGCTTAGTTTAGGAGATATGGGCAAAAGAAGTTTTTCATATAAAAATTTCAATTTTTTTAGGTTTTGAGTGGATTTTTCAATTTTTTGGGGGTGGTCACGAATTAAAGTCCTTTTCGCTCTAGGACGCATATTTAAGGAGATATGGCCAAAAGAAGTTTTTCATATACAAAATGTAAATTTTTTTAGGTTTTTGGTGGATTTTTAAATTTTTTGAGGGTGGTCACGAATTATCGTCCTTTTCGCTCTAGGACGCATATTTAAGGAGATATAGCCAAAAGAAGATTTTCATATAAAAATTTCAATTTTTTTAGGTTTTGGGTGGATTTTTCAATTTTGTGAGGGTGGTCACGAATTAAAGTCCTTTTCGCTCTAGGACGCATATTTAAGGAGATATGGGCAAAAGAAGTTTTTCATATAAAAATTTCAATTTTTTAGGTTTTGGGTGGATTTTTCAATTTTTTTGGGGTGGTCACGAAATAAAGTCCTTTTCGCTCTAGGACGCATAGTTTAGGAGATATGGGCAAAAGAAGTTTTTCATATAAAAATTTCAATTTTTTTAGGTTTTGGGTGGATTTTTCAATTTTTTGAGGGTGGTCACGAATTAAAGTCCTTGTCGCTCTAGGACGCATATTTAAGGAGATATGGGCAAAAGAAGTTTTTCATATAAAAATTTAAATTTTTTTAGGTTTTGAGTGGACTTTTCAATTTTTTGGGGGTGGTCACGAATTAAAGTCCTTTTCGCTCTAGGACGCATATTTAAGGAGATATGGCCACAAGAAGTTTTTCATATAAAAATTTCAATTTTTTAGGTTTTGGGTGGATTTTTCAATTTTTTGAGGGTGGTCACGAATTAAAGTCCTTGTCGCTCTAGGACGCATATTTAAGGAGATATGGGCAAAAGAAGTTTTTCATATAAAAATTTAAATTTTTTTTGGTTTTGAGTGGACTTTTCAATTTTTTGGGGGTGGTCACGAATTAAAGTCCTTTTCGCTCTAGGACGCATATTTAAGGAGATATGGCCACAAGAAGTTTTTCATATAAAAATTTAAATTTTTTTAGGTTTTTGGTGGATTTTTCAATTTTTTGAGGGTGGTCACGAATTATCGTCCTTTTCGCTCTAGGACGCATATTTAAGGAGATATGGGCAAAAGAAGTTTTTCATATAAAAATTTCAATTTTTTAGGTTTTGGGTGGATTTTTCAATTTTTTGAGGGTGGTCACGAATTATCGTCCTTTTCGCTCTAGGACGCATATTTAAGGAGATATGGGCAAAGGAAGTTTTTCATATAAAAATTTCAATTTTTTTAGGTTTTGAGTGGATTTTTTAATTTTTTGGGGGTGGTCACGAATTAAAGTCCTTTTCGCTCTAGGACGCATATTTAAGGAGATATGGGCAAAAGAAGTTTTTCATATAAAAATTTAAATTTTTTTAGGTTTTGGGTGGATTTTTGAATTTTTTGAGGGTGGTCACGAATTAATGTTCTTTTCGCTCTAGGACGCATATTTAAGGAGATATGGACAAAAGAAGTTTTTCATATAAAAATTTTAATTTTTTTAGGATTTGAGTGGATTTTTCAATTTTTTGGGGGTGGTCACGAATTAAAGTCCTTTTCGCTCTAGGACGCATATTTAAGGATTTTTCAATTTTTTGGGGGTGGTCACGAATTAAAGTCCTTTTCGCTCTAGGACGCATATTTAAGGAGATATGGGCAAAAGAAGTTTTTCATATAAAAATTTCAATTTTTTTTAGGTTTTGAGTGGATTTTTCAATTTTTTGGGGGTGGTCACGAATTAAAGTCCTTTTCGCATATTTAAGGAGATATGGCATATTTAAGGAGATATGGGTAAAAGAAGTTTTTCATATAAAAATTTATTTTTTTTTTGTTTTAGGTGGATTTTTCAATTTTTTTAGGGTGGTCACGAATTAAAGTCCTTTTCGCTCTAGGACGCTTAGTTTAGGAGATATGGGCAAAAGAAGTTTTTCATATAAAAATTTCAATTTTTTTAGGTTTTGGGTGGATTTTTTTAATTTTTTGGGGGTGGTCACGAATTAAAGTCCTTTTCGCTCTAGGACGCATATTTAAGGAGATATAGCCAAAAGAAGCTTTTCATATAAAAATTTCAATTTTTCTAGGTTTTGGGTGGATTTTTCAATTTTTTGAGGGAGTTCACGAATTATCATCCTTTTCGCTCTAGGACGCTTAGTTTAGGAGATATGGGCAAAAGAAGTTTTTCATATAAAAATTTCTATTTTTTAGGTTTTGAGCGAACTTTGCAATTTTTTGAGGGTGGTCACGAATTAAAGTCCTTTTCGCTCTAGGACGCATATTTAAGGAGATATGGGCAAAAGAAGTTTTTCATATAAAAATTTCAATTTTTTTAGGTTTTGGGTGGATTTTTCAATTTTTTGAGGGTGGTCACGAATTAAAGTCCTTTTCGCTCTAGGACGCATATTTAAGGAGATATAGCCAAAAGAAGTTTTTCATATAAAAATTTAAATTTTTTTAGGTTTTGGGTGGATTTTTAAATTTTTTGAGGGTGGTCACGAATTAAAGTCCTTGTCGCTCTAGGACGCATATTTAAGGAGATATGGGCAAAAGAATTTTTTCATATAAAAATTTAAATTTTTTTAGGTTTTGAGTGGACTTTTCAATTTTTTGGGGGTGGTCACGAATTAAAGTCCTTTTCGCTCTAGGACGCATATTTAAGGAGATATGGCCACAAGAAGTTTTTCATATAAAAATTTCAATTTTTTTAGGTTTTGGGTGGATTTTTCAATTTTTTTTGGGGTGGTCACGAAATAAAGTCCTTTTCGCTCTAGGACGCATAGTTTAGGAGATATGGGCAAAAGAAGTTTTTCATATAAAAATTTCAATTTTTTTAGGTTTTGGGTGGATTTTTCAATTTTTTGAGGGTGGTCACGAATTAAAGTCCTTTTCGCTCTAGGACGCATATTTAAGGAGATATGGGTAAAAGAAGTTTTTCATATAAAAATTTAATTTTTTTTAGGTTTTGGGTGGATTTTTCAATTTTTTTATGGTGGTCACGAATTAAAGTCCTTTTCGCTCTAGGACGCTTAGTTTAGGAGATATGGGCAAAAGAAGTTTTTCATATAAAAATTTCAATTTTTTTAGGTTTTGGGTGGATTTTTCAATTTTTTGGGGGTGGTCACGAATTAAAGTCCTTTTCGCTCTAGGACGCATATTTAAGGAGATATGGGCAAAAGAAGTTTTTCATATAAAAATTTCAATTTTTTTAGGTTTTGAGTGGATTTTTCAATTTTTTGGGGGTGGTCACGAATTAAAGTCCTTTTCGCTCTAGGACGCATATTTAAGGAGATATGGGCAAAAGAAGTTTTTCATATAAAAATTTCAATTTTTTTAGGTTTTGGGTGGATTTTTCAATTTTTTGAGGGTGGTCACGAATTAAAGTCCTTTTCGCTCTAGGACGCATATTTAAGGAGATATAGCCAAAAGAAGTTTTTCATATAAAAATTTCAATTTTTTTAGGTTTTTGGTGGATTTTTAAATTTTTTGAGGGTGGTCACGAATTATCGTCCTTTTCGCTCTAGGACGCATATTTAAGGAGATATAGCCAAAAGAAGTTTTTCATATAAAAATTTCAATTTTTTTAGGTTTTGGGTGGATTTTTCAATTTTGTGAGGGTGGTCACGAATTAAAGTCCTTTTCGCTCTAGGACGCATATTTAAGGAGATATGGGCAAAAGAAGTTTTTCATATAAAAATTTAAATTTTTTTAGGTTTTGAGTGGACTTTTCCATTTTTTGGGGGTGGTCACGAATTAAAGTCCTTTTCGCTCTAGGACGCATATATAAGGAGATATGGGCAAAAGAAGTTTTTCATATAAAATTTTAAATTTTTTTAGGTTTTTGGTGGATTTTTCAATTTTTTGAGGGTGGTCACGAATTATCGTCCTTTTCGCTCTAGGACGCATATATAAGGAGATATGGGCAAAAGAAGTTTTTCATATAAAAATTTAAATTTTTTAGGTTTTGGGTGGATTTTTCAATTTTTTGAGGGTGGTCACGAATTATCGTCCTTTTCGCTCTAGGACGCATATTTAAGGAGATATGGGCAAAAGAAGTTTTTCATATAAAAATTTCAATTTTTTTAGGTTTTGAGTGGATTTTTTAATTTTTTGGGGGTGGTCACGAATTAAAGTCCTTTTCGCTCTAGGACGCATATTTAAGGAGATATGGGCAAAAGAAGTTTTTCATATAAAAATTTAAATTTTTTTAGGTTTTGGGTGGATTTTTGAATTTTTTGAGGGTGGTCACGAATTAATGTTCTTTTCGCTCTAGGACGCATATTTAAGGAGATATGGACAAAAGAAGTTTTTCATATAAAAATTTAAATTTTTTTAGGTTTTGAGTGGATTTTTCAATTTTTTGGGGGTGGTCACGAATTAAAGTCCTTTTCGCTCTAGGACGCATATTTAAGGAGATATGGCCAAAAGAAGTTTTTCATATAAAAATTTCAATTTTTTTAGGTTTTGGGTGGATTTTTAAATTTTTTGAGGGTGGTCACGAATTAAAGTCCTTTTCGCTCTAGGACGCATATTTAAGGAGATATAACCAAAAGAAGTTTTTCATATAAAAATTTCAATTTTTTTAGGTTTTGGGTGGATTTTTCAATTTTTTGAGGGTGGTCACGAATTAAAGTCCTTTTCGCTCTAGGAGGCATATTTAAGGAGATATGGGCAAAAGAATTTTTTCATATAAAAATTTAAATTTTTTAGGTTTTGGGTGGATTTTTCAATTTTTTGAGGGTGGTCACGAATTATCGTCCTTTTCGCTCTAGGACGCATATTTAAGGAGATATGGGCAAAAGAAGTTTTTCATATAAAAATTTCAATTTTTTTAGGTTTTGAGTGGATTTTTTAATTTTTTGGGGGTGGTCACGAATTAAAGTCCTTTTCACTCTAGGACGCATATTTAAGGAGATATGGGCAAAAGAAGTTTTTCATATAAAAATTTCAATTTTTTTAGGTTTTGGGTGGATTTTTCAATTTTTTGAGGGAGTTCACGAATTATCATCCTTTTCGCTCTAGGACGCTTAGTTTAGGAGATATGGGCAAAAGAAGTTTTTCATATAAAAATTTAATTTTTTTTAGATTTTGGGTGGATTTTTCAATTTTTTGAAGGTGGTCACGAATTTAAGTCCTTTTCGCTCTAGGACGCATATTTAAGGAGATATGGGCAAAAGAAGTTTTTCATACAAAAATTTAATTTTTTTTAGGTTTTGGGTGGATTTTTCAATTTTTTTAGGGTGGTCACGAATTAAAGTCCTTTTCGCTCTAGGACGCATATTTAAGGAGATATGGGCAAAAGAAGTTTTCAATATAAAAATTTCAATTTTTTTTAGGTTTTGGGTGGATTTTTGAATTTTTTGAGGGTGGTCACGAATTAAAGTCCTTTTCGATCTAGGACGCATATTTAAGGAGATATGGGCAAAAGAAGTTTTTCATATAAAAATTTCAATTTTTTTAGGTTTTGAGTGGATTTTTTAATTTTTTGGGGGTGGTCACGAAATAAAGTCCTTATCGCTCTAGGACGCATATTTCAGGAGATATGGGCAAAAGAATTTTTTCATATAAAAATTTCAATTTTTTTAGATTTTGGGTGGATTTTTCAATTTTTTGGGGGTGGTCACGAATTAAAGTCCTTTTCGCTCTAGGACGCATATTTAGGGAGATATGGGCAAAAGAAGTTTTTCATATAAAAATTTCAAATTTTTTAGGTTTTGGGTGGATTTTTCAATTTTTTTGGGGTGGTCACGAAATAAAGTCCTTTTCGCTCTAGGACGCATAGTTTAGGAGATATGGGCAAAAGAAGTTTTTCATATAAAAATTTAAATTTTTTAGGTTTTGGGTGGATTTTTCAATTTTTTGAGGGTGGTCACGAAATAAAGTCCTTTTCGCTCTAGGACGCATAGTTTAGGAGATATGGGCAAAAGAAGTTTTTCATATAAAAATTTCAATTTTTTTAAGGTTTTGGGTGGATTTTTCAATTTTTTGAGGGTGGTCACGAATTAAAGTCCTTTTCGCTCTAGGACGCATATTTAAGGAGATATGGGCAAAAGAAGTTTTTCATATAAAAATTTCAATTTTTTTAGGTTTTGGGTGGATTTTTCAATTTTTTGAGGGTGGTCACGAATTAAAGTCCTTTTCGCTCTAGGACGCATATTTAAGGAGATATAGCCAAAAGAAGTTTTTCATATAAAAATTTCAATTTTTTTAGGTTTTTGGTGGATTTTTAAATTTTTTGAGGGTGGTCACGAATTATCGTCCTTTTCGCTCTAGGACGCATATTTAAGGAGATATAGCCAAAAGAAGTTTTTCATATAAAAATTTCAATTTTTTTAGGTTTTGGGTGGATTTTTCAATTTTGTGAGGGTGGTCACGAATTAAAGTCCTTTTCGCTCTAGGACGCATATTTAAGGAGATATGGGCAAAAGAAGTTTTTCATATAAAAATTTAAATTTTTTTAGGTTTTGAGTGGACTTTTCCATTTTTTGGGGGTGGTCACGAATTAAAGTCCTTTTCGCTCTAGGACGCATATATAAGGAGATATGGGCAAAAGAAGTTTTTCATATAAAATTTTAAATTTTTTTAGGTTTTTGGTGGATTTTTCAATTTTTTGAGGGTGGTCACGAATTATCGTCCTTTTCGCTCTAGGACGCATATATAAGGAGATATGGGCAAAAGAAGTTTTTCATATAAAAATTTAAATTTTTTAGGTTTTGGGTGGATTTTTCAATTTTTTGAGGGTGGTCACGAATTATCTCCTTTTCGCTCTAGGACGCATATTTAAGGAGATATGGGCAAAAGAAGTTTTTCATATAAAAATTTCAATTTTTTTAGGTTTTGAGTGGATTTTTTAATTTTTTGGGGGTGGTCACGAATTAAAGTCCTTTTCGCTCTAGGACGCATATTTAAGGAGATATGGGCAAAAGAAGTTTTTCATATAAAAATTTAAATTTTTTTAGGTTTTGGGTGGATTTTTGAATTTTTTGAGGGTGGTCACGAATTAATGTTCTTTTCGCTCTAGGACGCATATTTAAGGAGATATGGACAAAAGAAGTTTTTCATATAAAAATTTAAATTTTTTTAGGTTTTGAGTGGATTTTTCAATTTTTTGGGGGTGGTCACGAATTAAAGTCCTTTTCGCTCTAGGACGCATATTTAAGGAGATATGGCCAAAAGAAGTTTTTCATATAAAAATTTCAATTTTTTTAGGTTTTGGGTGGATTTTTGAATTTTTTGAGGGTGGTCACGAATTAAAGTCCTTTTCGCTCTAGGACGCATATTTAAGGACATATGGGCAAAAGAAGTTTTTCATATAAAAATTTCAATTTTTTTAGGTTTTGGGTGGATTTTTCAATTTTTTGAGGGTGGTCACGAATTAAAGTCCTTTTCGCTCTAGGAGGCATATTTAAGGAGATATGGGCAAAAGAATTTTTTCATATAAAAATTTAAATTTTTTAGGTTTTGGGTGGATTTTTCAATTTTTTGAGGGTGGTCACGAATTATCGTCCTTTTCGCTCTAGGACGCATATTTAAGGAGATATGGGCAAAAGAAGTTTTTCATATAAAAATTTCAATTTTTTTAGGTTTTGAGTGGATTTTTTAATTTTTTGGGGGTGGTCACGAATTAAAGTCCTTTTCACTCTAGGACGCATATTTAAGGAGATATGGGCAAAAGAAGTTTTTCATATAAAAATTTCAATTTTTTTAGGTTTTGGGTGGATTTTTCAATTTTTTGAGGGAGTTCACGAATTATCATCCTTTTCGCTCTAGGACGCTTAGTTTAGGAGATATGGGCAAAAGAAGTTTTTCATATAAAAATTTAAATTTTTTTAGGTTTTGGGTGGATTTTTCAATTTTTTGGGGGTGGTCACGAATTAAAGTCCTTTTCGCTCTAGGACGCTTAGTTTAGGAGATATGGGCAAAAGAAGTTTTTCATATAAAAATTTAATTTTTTTTAGATTTTGGGTGGATTTTTCAATTTTTTGAAGGTGGTCACGAATTTAAGTCCTTTTCGCTCTAGGACGCATATTTAAGGAGATATGGGCAAAAGAAGTTTTTCATACAAAAATTTAATTTTTTTTAGGTTTTGGGTGGATTTTTCAATTTTTTTAGGGTGGTCACGAATTAAAGTCCTTTTCGCTCTAGGACGCATATTTAAGGAGATATGGGCAAAAGAAGTTTTCAATATAAAAATTTCAATTTTTTTTAGGTTTTGGGTGGATTTTTGAATTTTTTGAGGGTGGTCACGAATTAAAGTCCTTTTCGATCTAGGACGCATATTTAAGGAGATATGGGCAAAAGAAGTTTTTCATATAAAAATTTCAATTTTTTTAGGTTTTGAGTGGATTTTTTAATTTTTTGGGGGTGGTCACGAAATAAAGTCCTTATAGCTCTAGGACGCATATTTCAGGAGATATGGGCAAAAGAATTTTTTCATATAAAAATTTCAATTTTTTTAGATTTTGGGTGGATTTTTCAATTTTTTGGGGGTGGTCACGAATTAAAGTCCTTTTCGCTCTAGGACGCATATTTAGGGAGATATGGGCAAAAGAAGTTTTTCATATAAAAATTTCAAATTTTTTAGGTTTTGGGTGGATTTTTCAATTTTTTTGGGGTGGTCACGAAATAAAGTCCTTTTCGCTCTAGGACGCATAGTTTAGGAGATATGGGCAAAAGAAGTTTTTCATATAAAAATTTAAATTTTTTAGGTTTTGGGTGGATTTTTCAATTTTTTGAGGGTGGTCACGAAATAAAGTCCTTTTCGCTCTAGGACGCATAGTTTAGGAGATATGGGCAAAAGAAGTTTTTCATATAAAAATTTCAATTTTTTTAAGGTTTTGGGTGGATTTTTCAATTTTTTGAGGGTGGTCACGAATTAAAGTCCTTTTCGCTCTAGGACGCATATTTAAGGAGATATGGGCAAAAGAAGTTTTTCATATAAAAATTTAAATTTTTTTAGGTTTTGAGTGGACTTTTCAATTTTTTGAGGGTGGTCACGAATTATCATCCTTTTCGCTCTAGGACGCATATTTAAGGAGATATAGCCAAAAGAAGTTTTTCATATAAAAATTTCAATTTTTTTAGGTTTTGGGTGGATTTTTCAATTTTTTGAGGGTGGTCACGAATTAAAGTCCTTTTCGCTCTAGGACGCATATTTAAGGAGATATGGCCAAAAGAAGTTTTTCATATAAAAATTTCAATTTTTTTAGGTTTTGGGTGGATTTTTCAATTTTTTTAGGGTGGTCACGAATTAAAGTCCTTTTCGCTCTAGGACGCATATTTAAGGATATATGGGCAAAAGAAGTTTTCAATATAAAAATTTCAATTTTTTTAGGTTTTGGGTGGATTTTTCAATTTTTTGAGGGTAGTCACGAATTACCATCCTTTTCGATCTAGGACGCATATTTAAGGAGATATGGGCAAAAGAAGTTTTTCATATAAAAATTTCAATTTTTTTAGCTTTTGGGTGGATTTTTCAATTTTTTGAGGGTGGTCACGAATAAAAGTCCTTTTCGCTCTAGGAGGCATATTTAAGGAGATATGGGCAAAAGAAGTTTTTCATATAAAAATTTCAATTTTTTTAGGTTTTGGGTGGATTTTTTAATATTTTGAGGGTGGTCACGAATGAAAGTCCTTTTCGCTCTAGGACGCATATTTAAGGAGATATGGACAAAAGAAGTTTTTCATATAAAAATTTAAATTTTTCTAGGTTTTGGGTGGATTTTTCAATTTTTTGAGGGTGGTCACGAATTAAAGTCCATTTCGCTCGAGGACGCATATTTAAGGAGATATAGCCAAAAGAAGTTTTTCATATAAAAATTTCAATTTTTTTAGGTTTTGGGTGGATTTTTCAATTTTTTGAGGGTGGTCACGAATTAAAGTCCTTTTCGCTCTAGGACGCATATTTAAGGAGATATGGGCAAAAGAAGTTTTTCATATAAAAATTTCAATTTTTTTAGGTTTTGGGTGGATTTTTCAATTTTTTTTTTGGGGTGGTCACGAAATAAATTCCTTTTCGCTCTAGGACGCATAGTTTAGGAGATATGGGCAAAAGAAGTTTTTCATATAAAAATTTCAATTTTTTTAGGTTTTGGGTGGATTTTTCAATTTTTTGAGGGTGGTCACGAATTATCATCCTTTTCGCTCTAGGACGCTTAGTTTAGAAGATATGGGCAAAAGAAGTTTTTCATATAAAAATTTAAATTTTTTTAGGTTTTGGGTGGATTTTTCAATTTTTTGAGGGTGGTCACGAATTAACGTCCTTTTCGCTCTAGGACGCATACTTAAGGAGATATGGGCAAAAGAAGTTTTTCATATAAAAATTTAATTTTTTTTAGGTTTTGGGTGGATTTTTCAATTTTTTTATGGTGGTCACGAATTAAAGTCCTTTTCGCTCTAGGACGCTTAGTTTAGGAGATATGGGCAAAAGAAGTTTTTCATACACAAATTTCAATTTTTTTAGGTTTTGGGTGGATTTTTCAATTTTTTGGGGGTGGTCACGAATTAAAGTCCTTTTCGCTCTAGGACGCATATTTAAGGAGATATGGGCAAAAGAAGTTTTTCATATAAAAATTTCAATTTTTTTAGGTTTTGAGTGGATTTTTCAATTATTTGGGGGTGGTCACGAATTAAAGTCCTTTTCGCTCTAGGACGCATATTTAAGGAGAAGTTTTTCATATAAAAGAAGTTTTTCATATAAAAATTTCAATTTTTTTAGGTTTTTGGTGGATTTTTAAATTTTTTGAGGGTGGTCACGAATTATCGTCCTTTTCGCTCTAGGACGCATATTTAAGGAGATATAGCCAAAAGAAGTTTTTCATATAAAAATTTCAATTTTTTTAGGTTTTGGGTGGATTTTTCAACGCATATTTAAGGAGATATGGGCAAAAGAAGTTTTTCATATAAAAATTTCAATTTTTTTAGGTTTTGGGTGAATTTTTCAATTTTTTTGGGGTGGTCACGAAATAAAGTCCTTTTCGCTCTAGGACGCATAGTTTAGGAGATATGGGCAAAAGAAGTTTTTCATATAAAAATTTCAATTTTTTTAGGTTTTGGGTGGATTTTTCAATTTTTTGAGGGTGGTCACGAATTATCGTCCTTTTCGCTCTAGGACGCATATTTAAGGAGATATGGGCAAAAGAAGTTTTTCATATAAAAATTTAAATTTTTTTAGGTTTTGAGTGGACTTTTCAATTTTTTGGGGGTGGTCACGAATTAAAGTCCTTTTCGCTCTAGGACGCATATTTAAGGAGATATGGCCAAAAGAAGTTTTTCATATAAAAATTTCAATTTTTTTAGGTTTTGGGTGGATTTTTCAATTTTTTTTAAGGTGGTCACGAATTATCATCCTTTTCGCTCTAGGACGCATATTTAAGGAGATATAGCCAAAAGAAGTTTTTCATATAAAAATTTCAATTTTTTTAGGTTTTGGGTGGATTTGTCAATTTTTTGAGGGTGGTCACGAATTAAAGTCCTTTTCGCTCTAGGACGCATATTTAAGGAGATATGGGCAAAAGAAGTTTTTCATATAAAAATTTAATTTTTTTTAGGTTTTGGGTGGATTTTTCAATTTTTTGAAGGTGGTCACGAATTTAAGTCCTTTTCCCTCTAGGACGCATATTTAAGGAGATATGGGCAAAAGAAGTTTTTCATACAAAAATTTAAATTTTTTTAGGTTTTGGGTGGATTTTTCAATTTTTTTAAGGTGGTCACGAATTATCATCCTTTTCGCTCTAGGACGCATATTTAAGGAGATATATCCAAAAGAAATTTTTCATATAAAAATTTAAATTTTTTAGGTTTTGGGTGGATTTTTCAATTTTTTTGGGGTGGTCACGAATTAAAGTCCTTTTCGCTCTAGGACGCTTAGTTTAGGAGATATGGGCAAAAGAAGTTTTTCATATAAAAATTTAATTTTTTTTAGGTTTTGGGTGGATTTTTCAATTTTTTGAAGGTGGTCACGAATTTAAGTCCTTTTCGCTCTAGGACGCATATTTAAGGAGATATGGGCAAAAGAAGTTTTTCATACAAAAATTTAAATTTTTTTAGGTTTTGGGTGGATTTTTCAATTTTTTAGGGCGGTCACGAATTAAAGTCCTTTTCGCTCTAGGACGCATATTTAAGGAGATATGGGCAAAAGAAGTTTTCAATATAAAAATTTCAATTTTTTTAGGTTTTGGGTGGATTTTTGAATTTTTTGAGGGTGGTCACGAATTAAAGTCCTTTTCGATCTAGGACGCATATTTAAGGAGATATGGGCAAAAGAAGTTTTTCATATAAAAATTTCAATTTTTTTAGCTTTTGGGTGGATTTTTCAATTTTTTGAGGGTGGTCACGAATAAAAGTCCTTTTCGCTCTAGGAGGCATATTTAAGGAGATATGGGCAAAAGAAGTTTTTCATATAAAAATTTCAATTTTTTTTAGGTTTTGGGTGGAATTTTCAATTTTTTTTGGGGTGGTCACGAAATAAATTCCTTTTCGCTCTAGGGCGCATAGTTTAGGAGATATGGGTAAAAGAAGTTTTTCATATAAAAATTTCAATTTTTTTAGGTTTTGGGTGGATTTTTCAATTTTTTGAGGGTGGTCACGAATTATCATCCTTTTCGCTCTAGGACGCTTAGTTTAGAAGATATGGGCAAAAGAAGTTTTTCATATAAAAATTTCAATTTTTTTTAGGTTTTGGGTGGATTTTTCAATTTTTTGAGGGTGGTCACGAATTAAAGTCCTTTTCGCTCTAGGACGCTTAGTTTAGGAGATATGGGCAAAAGAAGTTTTTCATATACAAATTTCAATTTTTTTAGGTTTTGGGTGGATTTTTCAATTTTTTGGGGGTGGTCACGAATTAAAGTCCTTTTCGCTCTAGGACGCATATTTAAGGAGATATGGCCAAAAGAAGTTTTTCATATAAAAATTTCAATTTTTTTAGGTTTTGGGTGGATTTTTAAATTTTTTGAGGGTGGTCACGAATTATCGTCCTTTTCGCTCTAGGACGCATATTTAAGGAGATATGGGCAAAAGAAGTTTTCAATATAAAAATTTCAATTTTTTTAGGTTTTGGGTGGATTTTTCAATTTTTTGAGGGTAGTCACGAATTACCATCCTTTTCGATCTAGGACGCATATTTAAGGAGATATGGGCAAAAGAAGTTTTTCATATAAAAATTTCAATTTTTTTAGCTTTTGGGTGGATTTTTCAATTTTTTTGGGGTGGTCACGAAATAAAGTCCTTTTCGCGCTAGGACGCATAGTTTAGGAGATATGGGCAAAAGAAGTTTTTCATATAAAAATTTAAATTTTTTTAGGTTTTGGGTGGATTTTTCAATTTTTTGAGGGTGGTCACGAATTATCGTCCTTTTCGCTCTAGGACGCATATTTAAGGAGATATGGGCAAAAGAAGTTTTTCATATAAAAATTTAAATTTTTTTAGGTTTTGAGTGGACTTTTCAATTTTTGGGGGTGGTCACGAATTAAAGTCTTTTTCGCTCTAGGACGCTTAGTTTAGGAGATATGGGCAAACGAAGTTTTTCATATAAAAATTTCAATTTTTTTAGGTTTTGGGTGGATTTTTCAATTTTTTGAGGGTGGTCACGAATTATCGTCCTTTTCGCTCTAGGACGCATATTTAAGGAGATATGGGCAAAAGAAGTTTTTCATATAAAAATTTCAATGTTTTTAGGTTTTGAGTGGATTTTTCAATTTTTTGGGGGTGGTCACGAATTAATGTCCTTTTCGCTCTAGGACGCATATTTAAGGAGATATGGGCAAAAGAAGTTTTTCATATAAAAATTTAAATTTTTTTAGGTTTTGGGTGGATTTTTGAATTTTTTGAGGGTGGTCACGAATTAATGTTCTTTTCGCTCTAGGACGCATATTTAAGGAGATATGGACAAAAGAAGTTTTTCATATAAAAATTTAATTTTTTTTTAGGTTTTGAGTGGATTTTTCAATTTTTTGGGGGTGGTCACGAATTAAAGTCCTTTTCGCTCTAGGACGCATATTTAAGGAGATATGGGCAAAAGAAGTTTTTCATATAAAAATGTAAAATTTTTTAGGTTTTGGGTGGATTTTTCAATTTTTTGGGGGTGGTCACGAATTAAAGTCCTTTTCGCTCTAGGACGCATATTTAAGGAGATATGGGCAAAAGAAGTTTTTCATACAAAAATTTAATTTTTTTTAGGTTTTGGGTGGATTTTTCAATTTTTTTTATGGTGGTCACGAACTAAAGTCCTTTTCGCTCTAGGACGCTTAGTTTAGGAGATATGGGCAAAAGAAGTTTTTCATATAAAAATTTCAGTTTTTTTAGGTTTTGGGTGGATTTTTCAATTGTTTGGGGGTGGTCACGAATTAAAGTCCTTTTCGCTCTATGACGCATATTTAAGGAGATATGGCCAAAAGAAGTTTTTCATATAAAAATTTCAATTTTTTAGGTTTTGGGTGGATTTTTCAATTTTTTGAGGGTGGTCACGAATTATCATCCTTTTCGCTCTAGGACGCTTAGTTTAGTAGATATGGGCAAAAGAAGTTTTTCATATAAAAATTTCAATTTTTTAGGTTTTGAGTGGACTTTTCAATTTTTTGGGAGTTGTCACGAATTAAAGTCATTTTCGCTCTAGGACGCATATTTAAGGAGATATGGCCAAAAGAAGTTTTTCATATAAAAATTTCAATTTTTTTAGGTTTTGGGTGGATTTTTCAATTTTTTGAGGGTGGTCACGAATTATCTAGGACGCATATTTAAGGAGATATGGGCAAAAGAAGTTTTTCATATAAAAATTTAATTTTTTTTAGGTTTTGGGTGGATTTTTCAATTTTTTTTATGGTGGTCACGAATTAAAGCCCTTTTCGCTCTAGGACGCTTAGTTTAGGAGATATGGGCAAAAGAAGTTTTTCATATAAAAATTTCAGTTTTTTTAGGTTTTGGGTGGATTTTTCAACTTTTTGGGGGTGGTCACGAATTAAAGTCCTTTTCGCTCTATGACGCATATTTAAGGAGATATGGCCAAAAGAAGTTTTTCATATAAAAATTTCAATTTTTTAGGTTTTGGGTGGATTTTTCAATTTTTTGAGGGTGGTCACGAATTATCATCCTTTTCGCTCTAGGACGCTTAGTTTAGGAGATATGGGCAAAAGAAGTTTTTCATATAAAAATTTCAATTTTTTAGGTTTTGAGTGGACTTTTCAATTTTTTTTTGGGTGGTCACGAATTAACGTCCTTTTCGCTCTAGGACGCATACTTAAGGAGATATGGGCAAAAGAAGTTTTTCATATAAAAATTTAATTTTTTTTAGGTTTTGGGTGGATTTTTCAGTTTTTTTATGGTGGTCACGAATTAAAGTCCTTTTCGCTCTAGGACGCTTAGTTTAGGAGATATGGGCAAAAGAAGTTTTTCATACACAAATTTCAATTTTTTTAGGTTTTGGGTGGATTTTTCAATTTTTTGGGTGTGGTCACGAATTAAAGTCCTTTTCGCTCTAGGACGCATATTTAAGGAGATATGGGCAAAAGAAGTTTTTCATATAAAAATTTCAATTTTTTTAGGTTTTGGGTGGATTTTTCAATTTTTTTTTGGGGTGGTCACGAAATAAATTCCTTTTCGCTCTAGGACGCATAGTTTAGGAGATATGGGCAAAAGAAGTTTTTCATATAAAAATTTCAATTTTTTTAGGTTTTGGGTGGATTTTTCAATTTTTTGAGGGTGGTCACGAATTATCATCCTTTTCGCTCTAGGACGCTTAGTTTAGAAGATATGGGCAAAAGAAGTTTTTCATATAAAAATTTAAATTTTTTAGGTTTTGGGTGGATTTTTCAATTTTTTGAGGGTGGTCACGAATTAAAGTCCTTTTCGCTCTAGGACGCATATTTAAGGAGATATGGGCAAAAGAAGTTTTTCATATAAAAATTTCAATTTTTTTAGGTTTTGAGTGGATTTTTCAATTTTTTGGGGGTGGTCACGAATTAAAGTCCTTTTCGCTCTAGGACGCATATTTAAGGAGAAGTTTTTCATATAAAAGAAGTTTTTCATATAAAAATTTCAATTTTTTTAAGTTTTTGGTGGATTTTTAAATTTTTTGAGGGTGGTCACGAATTATCGTCCTTTTCGCTCTAGGACGCATATTTAAGGAGATATAGCCAAAAGAAGTTTTTCATATAAAAATTTCAATTTTTTTAGGTTTTGGGTGGATTTTTCAACGCATATTTAAGGAGATATGGGCAAAAGAAGTTTTTCATATAAAAATTTCAATTTTTTTAGGTTTTGGGTGAATTTTTCAATTTTTTTGGGGTGGTCACGAAATAAAGTCCTTTTCGCTCTAGGACGCATAGTTTAGGAGATATGGGCAAAAGAAGTTTTTCATATAAAAATTTCAATTTTTTTAGGTTTTGGGTGGATTTTTCAATTTTTTGAGGGTGGTCACGAATTATCGTCCTTTTCGCTCTAGGACGCATATTTAAGGAGATATGGGCAAAAGAAGTTTTTCATATAAAAATTTAAATTTTTTTAGGTTTTGAGTGGACTTTTCAATTTTTTGGGGGTGGTCACGAATTAAAGTCCTTTTCGCTCTAGGACGCATATTTAAGGAGATATGGCCAAAAGAAGTTTTTCATATAAAAATTTCAATTTTTTTAGGTTTTGGGTGGATTTTTCAATTTTTTTAAGGTGGTCACGAATTATCATCCTTTTCGCTCTAGGACGCATATTTAAGGAGATATAGCCAAAAGAAGTTTTTCATATAAAAATTTCAATTTTTTTAGGTTTTGGGTGGATTTTTCAATTTTTTTAGGGTGGTCACGAATTAAAGTCCTTTTCGCTCTAGGACGCATATTTAAGGAGATATGGGCAAAAGAAGTTTTTCATATAAAAATTTAATTTTTTTTAGGTTTTGGGTGGATTTTTCAATTTTTTGAAGGTGGTCACGAATTTAAGTCCTTTTCGCTCTAGGACGCATATTTAAGGAGATATGGGCAAAAGAAGTTTTTCATACAAATTTTTTGAGGGTGGTCACGAATTATCGTCCTTTTCGCTCTAGGACGCATATTTAAGGAGATATGGGCAAAAGAAGTTTTCAATATAAAAATTTCAATTTTTTTAGGTTTTGGGTGGATTTTTCAATTTTTTGAGGGTAGTCACGAATTACCATCCTTTTCGATCTAGGACGCATATTTAAGGAGATATGGGCAAAAGAAGTTTTTCATATAAAAATTTCAATTTTTTTAGCTTTTGGGTGGATTTTTCAATTTTTTTGGGGTGGTCACGAAATAAAGTCCTTTTCGCTCTAGGACGCATAGTTTAGGAGATATGGGCAAAAGAAGTTTTTCATATAAAAATTTAAATTTTTTTAGGTTTTGGGTGGATTTTTCAATTTTTTGAGGGTGGTCACGAATTATCGTCCTTTTCGCTCTAGGACGCATATTTAAGGAGATATGGGCAAAAGAAGTTTTTCATATAAAAATTTAAATTTTTTTAGGTTTTGAGTGGACTTTTCAATTTTTGGGGGTGGTCACGAATTAAATTCCTTTTCGCTCTAGGACGCTTAGTTTAGGAGATATGGGCAAACGAAGTTTTTCATATAAAAATTTCAATTTTTTTAGGTTTTGGGTGGATTTTTCAATTTTTTGAGGGTGGTCACGAATTATCGTCCTTTTCGCTCTAGGACGCATATTTAAGGAGATATGGGCAAAAGAAGTTTTTCATATAAAAATTTCAATGTTTTTAGGTTTTGAGTGGATTTTTCAATTTTTTGGGGGTGGTCACGAATTAATGTCCTTTTCGCTCTAGGACGCATATTTAAGGAGATATGGGCAAAAGAAGTTTTTCATATAAAAATTTAAATTTTTTTAGGTTTTGGGTGGATTTTTGAATTTTTTGAGGGTGGTCACGAATTAATGTTCTTTTCGCTCTAGGACGCATATTTAAGGAGATATGGACAAAAGAAGTTTTTCATATAAAAATTTAAATTTTTTTTAGGTTTTGAGTGGATTTTTCAATTTTTTGGGGGTGGTCACGAATTAAAGTCCTTTTCGCTCTAGGACGCATATTTAAGGAGATATGGGCAAAAGAAGTTTTTCATACAAAAATTTAATTTTTTTTAGGTTTTGGGTGGATTTTTCAATTTTTTTTATGGTGGTCACGAACTAAAGTCCTTTTCGCTCTAGGACGCTTAGTTTAGGAGATATGGGCAAAAGAAGTTTTTCATATAAAAATTTCAGTTTTTTTAGGTTTTGGGTGGATTTTTCAATTGTTTGGGGGTGGTCACGAATTAAAGTCCTTTTCGCTCTATGACGCATATTTAAGGAGATATGGCCAAAAGAAGTTTTTCATATAAAAATTTCAATTTTTTAGGTTTTGGGTGGATTTTTCAATTTTTTGAGGGTGGTCACGAATTATCATCCTTTTCGCTCTAGGACGCTTAGTTTAGGAGATATGGGCAAAAGAAGTTTTTCATATAAAAATTTCAATATTTTAGGTTTTGAGTGGACTTTTCAATTTTTTGGGAGTTGTCACGAATTAAAGTCATTTTCGCTCTAGGACGCATATTTAAGGAGATATGGCCAAAAGAAGTTTTTCATATAAAAATTTCAATTTTTTTAGGTTTTGGGTGGATTTTTCAATTTTTTGAAGGTGGTCACGAATTTAAGTCCTTTTCGCTCTAGGACGCATATTTAAGGAGATATGGGCAAAAGAAGTTTTTCATACAAAAATTTAAATTTTTTTAGGTTTTGGGTGGATTTTTCAATTTTTTAGGGCGGTCACGAATTAAAGTCCTTTTCGCTCTAGGACGCATATTTAAGGAGATATGGGCAAAAGAAGTTTTCAATATAAAAATTTCAATTTTTTTAGGTTTTGGGTGGATTTTTGAATTTTTTGAGGGTGGTCACGAATTAAAGTCCTTTTCGATCTAGGACGCATATTTAAGGAGATATGGGCAAAAGAAGTTTTTCATATAAAAATTTCAATTTTTTTAGCTTTTGGGTGGATTTTTCAATTTTTTGAGGGTGGTCACGAATAAAAGTCCTTTTCGCTCTAGGAGGCATATTTAAGGAGATATGGGCAAAAGAAGTTTTTCATATAAAAATGTCAATTTTTTTAGGTTTTGGGTGGATTTTTAATATTTTGAGGGTGGTCACGAATGAAAGTCCTTTTCGCTCTAGGACGCATATTTAAGGAGATATGGACAAAAGAAGTTTTTCATATAAAAATTTAAATTTTTCTAGGTTTTGGGTGGATTTTTCAATTTTTTTAAGGTGGTCACGAATTAAAGTCCATTTCGCTCTAGGACGCATATTTAAGGAGATATAGCCAAAAGAAGTTTTTCATATAAAAATTTCAATTTTTTTAGGTTTTGGGTGGATTTTTCAATTTTTTGAGGGTGGTCACTAATTAAAGTCCTTTTCGCTCTAGGACGCATATTTAAGGAGATATGGGCAAAAGAAGTTTTTCATATAAAAATTTCAATTTTTTTTAGGTTTTGGGTGGAATTTTCAATTTTTTTTGGGGTGGTCACGAAATAAATTCCTTTTCGCTCTAGGACGCTTAGTTTAGAAGATATGGGCAAAAGAAGTTTTTCATATAAAAATTTCAATTTTTTTAGGTTTTGGGTGGATTTTTCAATTTTTTGAGGGTGGTCACGAATTAAAGTCCTTTTCGCTCTAGGACGCTTAGTTTAGGAGATATGGGCAAAAGAAGTTTTTCATATACAAATTTCAATTTTTTTAGGTTTTGGGTGGATTTTTCAATTTTTTGGGGGTGGTCACGAATTAAAGTCCTTTTCGCTCTAGGACGCATATTTAAGGAGATATGGCCAAAAGAAGTTTTTCATATAAAAATTTCAATTTTTTTAGGTTTTGGGTGGATTTTTAAATTTTTTGAGGGTGGTCACGAATTATCGTCCTTTTCGCTCTAGGACGCATATTTAAGGAGATATGGGCAAAAGAAGTTTTCAATATAAAAATTTCAATTTTTTTAGGTTTTGGGTGGATTTTTCAATTTTTTGAGGGTAGTCACGAATTACCATCCTTTTCGATCTAGGACGCATATTTAAGGAGATATGGGCAAAAGAAGTTTTTCATATAAAAATTTCAATTTTTTTAGCTTTTGGGTGGATATTTCAATTTTTTTGGGGTGGTCACGAAATAAAGTCCTTTTCGCTCTAGGACGCATAGTTTAGGAGATATGGGCAAAAGAAGTTTTTCATATAAAAATTTAAATTTTTTTAGGTTTTGGGTGGATTTTTCAATTTTTTGAGGGTGGTCACGAATTATCGTCCTTTTCGCTCTAGGACGCATATTTAAGGAGATATGGGCAAAAGAAGTTTTTCATATAAAAATTTAAATTTTTTTAGGTTTTGAGTGGACTTTTCAATTTTTGGGGGTGGTCACGAATTAAAGTCCTTTTCGCTCTAGGACGCTTAGTTTAGGAGATATGGGCAAACGAAGTTTTTCATATAAAAATTTCAATTTTTTTAGGTTTTGGGTGGATTTTTCAATTTTTTGAGGGTGGTCACGAATTATCGTCCTTTTCGCTCTAGGACGCATATTTAAGGAGATATGGGCAAAAGAAGTTTTTCATATAAAAATTTCAATGTTTTTAGGTTTTGAGTGGATTTTTCAATTTTTTGGGGGTGGTCACGAATTAATGTCCTTTTCGCTCTAGGACGCATATTTAAGGAGATATGGGCAAAAGAAGTTTTTCATATAAAAATTTAAATTTTTTTAGGTTTTGGGTGGATTTTTGAATTTTTTGAGGGTGGTCACGAATTAATGTTCTTTTCGCTCTAGGACGCATATTTAAGGAGATATGGACAAAAGAAGTTTTTCATATAAAAATTTAAATTTTTTTTAGGTTTTGAGTGGATTTTTCAATTTTTTGGGGGTGGTCACGAATTAAAGTCCTTTTCGCTCTAGGACGCATATTTAAGGAGATATGGGCAAAAGAAGTTTTTCATACAAAAATTTAATTTTTTTTAGGTTTTGGGTGGATTTTTCAATTTTTTTTATGGTGGTCACGAACTAAAGTCCTTTTCGCTCTAGGACGCTTAGTTTAGGAGATATGGGCAAAAGAAGTTTTTCATATAAAAATTTCAGTTTTTTTAGGTTTTGGGTGGATTTTTCAATTGTTTGGGGGTGGTCACGAATTAAAGTCCTTTTCGCTCTATGACGCATATTTAAGGAGATATGGCCAAAAGAAGTTTTTCATATAAAAATTTCAATTTTTTAGGTTTTGGGTGGATTTTTCAATTTTTTGAGGGTGGTCACGAATTATCATCCTTTTCGCTCTAGGACGCTTAGTTTAGGAGATATGGGCAAAAGAAGTTTTTCATATAAAAATTTCAATATTTTAGGTTTTGAGTGGACTTTTCAATTTTTTGGGAGTTGTCACGAATTAAAGTCATTTTCGCTCTAGGACGCATATTTAAGGAGATATGGCCAAAAGAAGTTTTTCATATAAAAATTTCAATTTTTTTAGGTTTTGGGTGGATTTTTCAATTTTTTGAGGGTGGTCACGAATTATCTAGGACGCATATTTAAGGAGATATGGGCAAAAGAAGTTTTTCATATAAAAATTTAATTTTTTTTTAGGTTTTGGGTGGATTTTTCAATTTTTTTTATGGTGGTCACGAATTAAAGTCCTTTTCGCTCTAGGACGCTTAGTTTAGGAGATATGGGCAAAAGAAGTTTTTCATATAAAAATTTCAGTTTTTTTAGGTTTTGGGTGGATTTTTCAATTTTTTGGGGGTGGTCACGAATTAAAGTCCTTTTCGCTCTATGACGCATATTTAAGGAGATATGGCCAAAAGAAGTTTTTCATATAAAAATTTCAATTTTTTAGGTTTTGGGTGGATTTTTCAATTTTTTGAGGGTGGTCACGAATTATCATCCTTTTCGCTCTAGGACGCTTAGTTTAGGAGATATGGGCAAAAGAAGTTTTTCATATAAAAATTTCAATTTTTTAGGTTTTGAGTGGACTTTTCAATTTTTTGGGGGTGGTCACGAATTAAAGTCCTTTTCGCTCTAGGACGCATATTTAAAGAGATATGGGCAAAAGAAGTTTTTCATATAAAAATTTCAATTTTTTTAGGTTTTGGGTGGATTTTTCAATTTTTTTAGGGTGGTCACGAATTAAAGTCCTTTTCGCTCTAGGACGCATATTTAAGGAGATATGGGCAAAAGAAGTTTTTCATATAAAAATTTAATTTTTTTTAGGTTTTGGGTGGATTTTTCAATTTTTTTATGGTGGTCACGAATTAAAGTCCTTTTCGCTCTAGGACGCTTAGTTTAGGAGATATGGGCAAAAGAAGTTTTTCATATAAAAATTTCAATTTTTTTAGGTTTTGGGTGGATTTTTCAATTTTTTGAGGGTGGTCACGAATTAAAGTCCTTTTCGCTCTAGGACGCATATTTAAGGAGATATGGGCAAAAGAAGTTTTTCATATAAAAATTTCAATTTTTTTAAGTTTTGGGTGGATTTTTCAATTTTTTGAGGGTGGTCACGAATTAAAGTCCTTTTCGCTCTAGGACGCATATTTAAGGAGATATGGGCAAAAGAAGTTTTTCATATAAAAATTTCAATTTTTTTAGGTTTTGAGTGGATTTTTCAATTTTTTGGGGGTGGTCACGAATTAAAGTCCTTTTCGCTCTAGGACGCATATTTAAGGAGATATGGCCAAAAGAAGTTTTTCATATAAAAATTTCAATTTTTTTAGGTTTTTGGTGGATTTTTAAATTTTTTGAGGGTGGTCACGAATTATCGTCCTTTTCGCTCTAGGACGCATATTTAAGGAGATATAGCCAAAAGAAGTTTTTCATATAAAAATTTAAATTTTTTTAGGTTTTGGGTGGATTTTTCAATTTTTTGAGGGTGGTCACGAATTAAAGTCCTTTTCGCTCTAGGACGCATATTTAAGGAGATATGGGCAAAAGAAGTTTTTCATATAAAAATTTCAATTTTTTTTAGGTTTTGGGTGGATTTTTAAATTTTTTTGGGGTGGTCACGAAATAAAGTCCTTTTCGCTCTAGGACGCATAGTTTAGGTGATATGGGCAAAAGAAGTTTTTCATATAAAAATTTCAATTTTTTTAGGTTTTGGGTGGATTTTTCAATTTTTTGAGGGTGGTCACGAATTAAAGTCCTTGTCGCTCTAGGACGCATATTTAAGGAGATATGGGCAAAAGAAGTTTTTCATATAAAAATTTCAATTTTTTTAGGTTTTTGGTGGATTTTTCAATTTTTTGAGGGTGGTCACGAATTATCGTCCTTTTCGCTCTAGGACGCATATTTAAGGAGATATGGGCAAAAGAAGTTTTTCATATAAAAATTTAAATTTTTTTAGGTTTTGGGTGGATTTTTGAATTTTTTGAGGGTGGT
Source organism: Haematobia irritans (assembly GCF_050003625.1). Classification (NCBI taxonomy): domain Eukaryota; kingdom Metazoa; phylum Arthropoda; class Insecta; order Diptera; family Muscidae; genus Haematobia; species Haematobia irritans. The sequence goes on along the minus strand of NC_134399.1, from coordinate 73,789,896 downwards.
CACGAATTAAAGTCCTTTTCGCTCTAGGACGCATATTTAAGGAGATATGGGCAAAAGAAGTTTTTCATATAAAAATTTCAATTTTTTTAGGTTTTGAGTGGATTTTTCAATTTTTTGGGGGTGGTCACGAATTAAAGTCCTTTTCGCTCTAGGACGCATATTTAAGGAGATATGGGCAAAATAAGTTTTTCATATAAAAATTTCAATTTTTTTAGATTTTGGGTGGATTTTTGAATTTTTTGAGGGTGGTCACGAATTAAAGTTCTTTTCGCTCTAGGACGCATATTTAAGGAGATATGAACAAAAGAAGTTTTTCATATAAAAATTTAAATTTTTTTAGGTTTTGAGTGGATTTTTCAATTTTTTGGGGTGGTCACGAAATAAAGTCCTTTTCGCTCTAGGACGCATAGTTTAGGAGATATGGGCAAAAGAAGTTTTTCATATAAAAATTTCAATTTTTTTAGGTTTTGGGTGGATTTTTTCAATTTTTTGAGGGTGGTCACGAATTAAAGTCCTTGTCGCTCTAGGACGCATATTTAAGGAGATATGGGCAAAAGAAGTTTTTCATATAAAAATTTAAATTTTTTTAGGTTTTGAGTGGACTTTTCAATTTTTTGGGGGTGGTCACGACTTAAAGTCCTTTTCGCTCTAGGACGCATATTTAAGGAGATATGGCCACAAGAAGTTTTTCATATAAAAATTTAATTTTTTTTAGGTTTTTGGTGGATTTTTCAATTTTTTGAGGGTGGTCACGAATTATCGTCCTTTTCGCTCTAGGACGCATATTTAAGGAGATATGGGCAAAAGAAGTTTTTCATATAAAAATTTAAATTTTTTTAGGTTTTGGGTGGATTTTTCAATTTTTTGAGGGTGGTCACGAATTATCATCCTTTTCGCTCTAGGACGCATATTTAAGGAGATATGGGCAAAAGAAGTTTTTCATATAAAAATTTAAATTTTTTTAGGTTTTGAGTGGATTTTTCAATTTTTCGGGGGTGGTCACGAATTAAAGTCCTTTTCGCTCTAGGACGCATATTTAAGGAGATATGGGCAAAAGAAGTTTTTCATATAAAAATTTCTATTTTTTTAGGTTTTGGGTGGATTTTTGAATTTTTTGAGGGTGGTCACGAATTAAAGTTCTTTTCGCTCTAGGACGCATATTTAAGGAGATATGAACAAAAGAAGTTTTTCATATAAAAATTTCAATTTTTTTAGGTTTTGGGTGGATTTTTGAATTTTTTGAGGGTGGTCACGAAATAAAGTCCTTTTCGCTCTAGGACGCTTAGTTTATGAGATATAGGCAAAAGAAGTTTTTCATATAAAAATTTCAATTTTTTAGGTTTTGAGTGTACTTTTCAATTTTTTGGGGGTGGTCACGAATTAAAGTCCTTTTCGCTCTAGGACGCATGTTTAAGGAGATATGGCCAAAAGAAGTTTTTCATATAAAAAGTTCAATTTTTTTTAGGTTTTGGGTGGATTTTTCAATTTTTTGAGGGTGGTCACGAATTATCATCCTTTTCGCTCTAGGACGCTTAGTTTAGGAGATATGGGCAAAAGAAGTTTTTCATATAAAAATTTCAATTTTTTTAGGTTTTGGGTGGATTTTTCAATTTTTTGAGGGTGGTCACGAATTAAAGTCCTTTTCGCTCTAGGACGCATATTTAAGGAGATATGGGCAAAAGAAGTTTTTCATATAAAAATTTAAATTTTTTTAGGTTTTGAGTGGATTTTTCAATTTTTCGGGGGTGGTCACGAATTAAAGTCCTTTTCGCTCTAGGACGCATATTTAAGGAGATATGGGCAAAAGAAGTTTTTCATATAAAAATTTCTATTTTTTTAGGTTTTGGGTGGATTTTTGAATTTTTTGAGGGTGGTCACGAATTAAAGTTCTTTTCGCTCTAGGACGCATATTTAAGGAGATATGAACAAAAGAAGTTTTTCATATAAAAATTTAAATTTTTTTAGGTTTTGAGTGGATTTTTCAATTTTTTGGGGGTGGTCACGAATTAAAGTCCTTTTCGCTCTAGGACGCATATTTAAGGAGATATGGGCAAAAGAAGTTTTTCATATAAAAATTTCAATTTTTTTAGATTTTTGGTGGATTTTTACATTTTTTGAGGGTGGTCACGAATTATCGTCCTTTTCGCTCTAGGACGCATATTTAAGGAGATATAGCCAAAATCATATAAAAATTTCAATTTTTTTAGGTTTTGGGTGGATTTTTCAATTTTTTGAGGGTGGTCGCGGATTAAAGTCCTTTTCGCTCTAGGACGCATATTTAAGGAGATATGGGCAAAAGAAGTTTTTCATATAAAAATTTCAATTTTTTTTAGGTTTTGGTTGGAATTTTCAATTTTTTGGGTGGTCACGAAATAAAGTCCTTTTCGCTCTAGGACGCATATTTAAGGAGATATGGGCAAAAGAAGTTTTTCATATAAAAATTTAAATTTTTTTAGGTTTTGGGTGGATTTTTTCAATTTTTTGAGGGTGGTCACGAATTAAAGTCCTTGTCGCTCTAGGACGCATATTTAAGGAGATATGGGCAAAAGAAGTTTTTCATATAAAAATTTAAATTTTTTTAGGTTTTGAGTGGACTTTTCAATTTTTTGGGGGTGGTCACGACTTAAAGTCCTTTTCGCTCTAGGACGCATATTTAAGGAGATATGGCCACAAGAAGTTTTTCATATAAAAATTTAATTTTTTTTAGGTTTTTGGTGGATTTTTCAATTTTTTGAGGGTGGTCACGAATTATCGTCCTTTTCGCTCTAGGACGCATATTTAAGGAGATATGGGCAAAAGAACTTTTTCATATAAAAATTTAAATTTTTTTAGGTTTTGGGTGGATTTTTAAATTTTTTGGGGGTGGTCACGAATTATCGTCCTTTTCGCTCTAGGACGCATATTTAAGGAGATATGGGCAAAAGAAGTTTTTCATATAAAAATTTCAATTTTTTTAAGTTTTGAGTGGATTTTTGAATTTTTTGGGGGTGGTCACGAATTAAAGTCCTTTTCGCTCTAGGACGCATATTTAAGGAGATATGGGCAAAAGAAGTTTTTCATATAAAAATTTCAATTTTTTTAGGTTTTGGGTGGATTTTTGAATTTTTTGAGGGTGGTCACGAAATAAAGTCCTTTTCGCTCTAGGACGCATATTTAAGGAGATATGGGCAAAAGAAGTTTTTCATATAAAAATTTAAATTTTTTTAGGTTTTGAGTGGATTTTTCAATTTTTCGGGGGTGGTCACGAATTAAAGTCCTTTTCGCTCTAGGACGCATATTTAAGGAGATATGGGCAAAAGAAGTTTTTCATATAAAAATTTCTATTTTTTTAGGTTTTGGGTGGATTTTTGAATTTTTTGAGGGTGGTCACGAATTAAAGTTCTTTTCGCTCTAGGACGCATATTTAAGGAGATATGAACAAAAGAAGTTTTTCATATAAAAATTTAAATTTTTTTAGGTTTTGAGTGGATTTTTCAATTTTTTGGGGGTGGTCACGAATTAAAGTCCTTTTCGCTCTAGGACGCATATTTAAGGAGATATGGGCAAAAGAAGTTTTTCATATAAAAATTTCAATTTTTTTAGATTTTTGGTGGATTTTTACATTTTTTGAGGGTGGTCACGAATTATCGTCCTTTTCGCTCTAGGACGCATATTTAAGGAGATATAGCCAAAATCATATAAAAATTTCAATTTTTTTAGGTTTTGGGTGGATTTTTCAATTTTTTGAGGGTGGTCGCGGATTAAAGTCCTTTTCGCTCTAGGACGCATATTTAAGGAGATATGGGCAAAAGAAGTTTTTCATATAAAAATTTCAATTTTTTTTAGGTTTTGGTTGGAATTTTCAATTTTTTGGGTGGTCACGAAATAAAGTCCTTTTCGCTCTAGGACGCATAGTTTAGGAGATATGGGCAAAAGAAGTTTTTCATATAAAAATTTCAATTTTTTTAGGTTTTGGGTGGATTTTTTCAATTTTTTGAGGGTGGTCACGAATTAAAGTCCTTGTCGCTCTAGGACGCATATTTAAGGAGATATGGGCAAAAGAAGTTTTTCATATAAAAATTTAAATTTTTTTAGGTTTTGAGTGGACTTTTCAATTTTTTGGGGGTGGTCACGACTTAAAGTCCTTTTCGCTGTAGGACGCATATTTAAGGAGATATGGCCACAAGAAGTTTTTCATATAAAAATTTAATTTTTTTTAGGTTTTTGGTGGATTTTTCAATTTTTTGAGGGTGGTCACGAATTATCGTCCTTTTCGCTCTAGGACGCATATTTAAGGAGATATGGGCAAAAGAAGTTTTTCATATAAAAATTTCAATTTTTTTAGGTTTTGGGTGGATTTTTAAATTTTTTGGGGGTGGTCACGAATTATCGTCCTTTTCGCTCTAGGACGCATATTTAAGGAGATATGGGCAAAAGAAGTTTTTCATATAAAAATTTCAATTTTTTTAAGTTTTGAGTGGATTTTTGAATTTTTTGGGGGTGGTCACGAATTAAAGTCCTTTTCGCTCTAGGACGCATATTTAAGGAGATATGGGCAAAAGAAGTTTTTCATATAAAAATTTCAATTTTTTTAGGTTTTGGGTGGATTTTTGAATTTTTTGAGGGTGGTCACGAAATAAAGTCCTTTTCGCTCTAGGACGCTTAGTTTATGAGATATAGGCAAAAGAAGTTTTTCATATAAAAATTTCAATTTTTTAGGTTTTGAGTGTACTTTTCAATTTTTTGGGGGTGGTCACGAATTAAAGTCCTTTTCGCTCTAGGACGCATGTTTAAGGAGATATGGCCAAAAGAAGTTTTTCATATAAAAAGTTCAATTTTTTTTAGGTTTTGGGTGGATTTTTCAATTTTTTGAGGGTGGTCACGAATTATCATCCTTTTCGCTCTAGGACGCTTAGTTTAGGAGATATGGGCAAAAGAAGTTTTTCATATAAAAATTTCAATTTTTTTAGGTTTTGGGTGGATTTTTCAATTTTTGAGGGTGGTCACGAATTAAAGTCCTTTTCGCTCTAGGACGCATATTTAAGGAGATATGGGCAAAAGAAGTTTTTCATATAAAAATTTAATTTTTTTTAGGTTTTGGGTGGATTTTTCAATTTTTTTATGGTGGTCACGAATTAAAGTCCTTTTCGCTCTAGGACGCTTAGTTTAGGATATATGGGCAAAAGAAGTTTTTCATATAAAAATTTCAATTTTTTTAGGTTTTGGGTGGATTTTTCAATTTTTTGGGGGTGGTAACGAATTAAAGTCCTTTTCGCCCTAGGACGCATATTTAAAGAGATATGGGCAAAAGAAGTTTTTCATATAAAAATTTCAATTTTTTTAGGTTTTGAGTGGATTTTTCAATTTTTTGGGGGTGGTCACGAATTAAAGTCCTTTTCGCTCTAGGACGCATATTTAAGGAGATGTGGCCAAAAGAAGTTTTTCATATAAAAATTTCAATTTTTTTAGGTTTTTGGTGGATTTTTAAATTTTTTGAGGGTGGTCACGAATTATCGTCCTTTTCGCTCTAGGACGCATATTTAAGGAGATATAGCCAAAAGAAGTTTTTCATATAAAAATTTCAATTTTTTTAGGTTTTGGGTGGATTTTTCAATTTTTTGAGGGTGGTCACGAAAAGAAGTTTTTCATATAAAAATTTAAATTTTTTTAGGTTTTGGGTGGATTTTTCAATTTTTTGAGGGTGGTCACGAATTATCGTCCTTTTCGCTCTAGGACGCATATTTAAGGAGATATGGCCAAAAGAAGTTTTTCATATAAAAATTTCAATTTTTTTAGGTTTTGGGTGGATTTTTCAATTTTTTGAGGGTGGTCACGAATTATCGTCCTTTTCGCTCTAGGACGCATATTTAAGGAGATATGGGCAAAAGAAGTTTTTCATATAAAAATTTAAATTTTTTTAGGTTTTGGGTGGATTTTTCAATTTTTTGAGGGTGGTCACGAATTATCGTCCTTTTCGCTCTAGGACGCATATTTAAGGAGATATGGGCAAAAGAAGTTTTTCATATAAAAATTTCAATTTTTTTAGGTTTTGGGTGGATTTTTCAATTTTTTGGGGGTGGTCACGAATTAAAGTCCTTTTCGCTCTAGGACGCATATTTAAGGAGATATGGGCAAAAGAAGTTTTTCATATAAAAATTTCAATTTTTTTTAGGTTTTGGGTGGATTTTTGAATTTTTTGAGGGTGGTCACGAATTAAAGTTCTTTTCGCTCTAGGACGCATATTTAAGGAGATATGGACAAAAGAAGTTTTTCATATAAAAATTTAAATTTTTTTAGGTTTTGAGTGGATTTTTCAATTTTTTGGGGGTGGTCACGAATTAAAGCCCTTTTCGCTCTAGGACGCATATTTAAGGCGATATGGGCAAAAGAAGTTTTTCATATAAAAATTTCAATTTTTTTAGGTTTTTGGTGGATTTTTAAATTTTTTGAGGGTGGTCACGAATTATCGTCCTTTTCGCTCTAGGACGCATATTTAAGGAGATATAGCCAAAAGAAGTTTTTCATATAAAAATTTAAATTTTTTTAAGTTTTGGGTGGATTTTTCAATTTTTTGAGGGTGGTCACGAATTAAAGTCATTTTCGCTCTAGGACGCATATTTAAGGAGATATTTGCAAAAGAAGTTTTTCATATAAAAATTTAAATTTTTTTAGGTTTTTGGTGGATTTTTCAATTTTTTGAGGGTGTTCACGAATTATCGTCCTTTTCGCTCTAGGACGCATATTTAAGGAGATATGGCCAAAAGAAGTTTTTCATATAAAAATTTCAATTTTTTTAGGTTTTTGGTGGATTTTTAAATTTTTTGAGGGTGGTCACGAATTATCGTCCTTTTCGCTCTAGGACGCATATTTAAGGAGATATGGCCAAAAGAAGTTTTTCATATAAAAATTTCAATTTTTTTAGGTTTTGGGTGGATTTTTCAATTTTTTGAGGGTGGTCACGAATTAAAGTCCTTTTCGCTCTAGGACGCATATTTAAGGAGATATGGGCAAAAGAAGTTTTTCATATAAAAATTTAAATTTTTTCAGGTTTTGGGTGGATTTTTCAACTTTTTGAGGGTGGTCACGAATTATCGTCCTTTTCGCTCTAGGACGCATATTTAAGGAGATATGGGCAAAAGAAGTTTTTCATATAAAAATTTCAATTTTTTTAGGTTTTGAGTGGATTTTTCAATTTTTTGAAGGTGGTCACGAATTAAAGTCCTTGTCGCTCTAGGACGCATATTTAAGGAGATATGGGCAAAAGAAGTTTTCCATATAAAAATTTCAATTTTTTTAGGTTTTGAGTGGATTTTTCAATTTTTTGGGGGTGGTCGCGAATTAAAGTCCTTTTCGCTCTAGGACGCATATTTAAGGAGATATGGCCAAAAGAAGTTTTTCATATAAAAATTTCAATTTTTTTAGGTTTTTGGTGGATTTTTAAATTTTTTGAGGGTGGTCACGAATTATCGTCCTTTTCGCTCTAGGACGCATATTTAAGGAGATATATGTTAACACAGTCAACCAGAAATTAACATAATCAAGACCATGCTGTGTGCGAAACTGCATGGGTAACCCAATATCCCACAAAATTCACCATCGACAGCAAAGTCATCAGCACACAGCAGTCAACCGCTGACTTTGCACTTTGATAGAAATAAGATTACCATCTAAATGCATGTGCCCAAAAAGAAACGAAAGCATCTAAGTCTAGCTATAAGAAATTATGTTTTTAGCTTCAGTTCGGATTTTGTATTAATAAAGAAAAGATTAAAATTAAATGAAACCGTAACTCAAACCAAGCCGATGACGCTGGTAAAGAATAAATAAAATAAAGAAAGAATTAAAATATTATTACTGTCGCCCAACGTTACCCACGAAACCACCCAACTCTACCCACGAAACTGCCCAACGGCCCACTACACTTTCCTCAAACGGATATCAACAATCAACAAATTAGCAGATATCAACAATCAACAAATTAACAATCAGCTTATTAATTAATTATTAAAACTAAATATTAACATGTAAGTAGAGTGTTTATTGTAAAAGTGAAAAAAATTTAAGTGAATTTCAGGCTCAAGTTTATTTTTGCAAGAGGTTTTCTTCGTGTTTTTGACCTTTTTATTTAAAAAAAAGAAGTGTTTGTTAAACTTAAGGCCTTTGTTCTTGTTTTTTATTCGATATTTTGAAGATTTATTAAATAAATTCCAAAGACTTCAAAGTAACGATTGTTTGCAACACCAACTAGAGATTAAAATGGCACTGACTGGGGAACAGTTAAAAGCTATTATCGACGGCGCAGTAGCAAGCGCTCTTTCCGCGCAAGAACAAATTTTTACGCGAAAATTCCAGGAAATTGAAGGAAAATTACAAAGTGTAAAAATAACTACCCCAGAGGTAGAATCATATAAGGATGCCGAGATAAGATTAGCTATTTCGTGCAATGAGACCTTAGACATTGTTAAATCCTTGCCGGAATTCGAAGGTAAACATGAGACTTACGTCTCATGGAGGAAAGCAGCACACACTGCATACAAAGTCTATGAAAAGTATGAGGGTAGTTCTAAACACTACCAAGCATTAGGTATAATGAGGAATAAGATCACGGGTTCTGCCGATATGGTACTGTCATCCTTTAATACCCGCCTCAATTTCAAAGCCATAATAAATAGACTTGATTTCACGTACGCGGACAAACGTCCGGTTTATTTAATAGAGCAAGAAATGTCCACCCTCCGTCAAGGGAATATGACAATTCTACAATATTACGATGAAGTTGAAAAAAAATTGACATTGCTCATAAATAAGACAGTTATGACTTACGACAGCGATGTTGCTGCGTCACTCAATGAAAAGTATAGAGCAGACGCACTGAGAGTTTTCATTTCAGGGATCAAAAAATCTCTAAGTGACGTTCTTTTTGCCGCCAGGCCTTCTGACCTACCTTCAGCGTTAGCTTTGGCACAGGAGGTAGAGGCTAATCGCGAGCGGTACACTTTTGCAAGCAACTTTGCACGAAGCGTCGAGCAAAGACAACAAAATATAGAACGGAGACAGCAGAGCAGGGAAGAAAACCCAATTCCGGGCAATAACTTTAAAACAGAACTAAGAAATCCTCATTTCACTAAAAGGCAGGGACAAGCTCTACATGAAGAACCTCAACCAATGGACATAGACAGGTCGTCACGTTTCAGACAACCAACGCAGAACCGACAATATGATCCCTCCGGCGCACAAATTCAAGCTAATCAGTGGCACATGCAGCAACCAAGCACTCAAGTTAAAGGTTACAACAATCAGGGTCAAATAAATAAAAGACCAAACAACGGTAGTGGAAGGTACACTGGACCGAAGCATCAAAGAATTAACCAATTGGTCGCAGATAATGCACCGCCTGATCAAGAAGATTATGAATACCAAGCAACAGCAGAAGAAGAGACAGAAAATATTGACGACGAAGTTTCAGAATTCGATGTAATTAATTTTTTAGACATAACTCCCTGCTACCGTTCATAGAAAGGGAAATCGCAGGGAGAAAAATTAAACTCTTGATAGACATAGCCGCCTCTAAAAATTATATTAAGCCATTGAAGGAATTGAAAGGTGTCATTAGCGTGAATAGAACTTTTAACGTGAAATCAATTCATGGGTTTCATAAAATTGATAAAAAGTGTTTGATTAATATTTTTAGTAGGAATGCTATTTTCTTTTTATTGCCGAACCTGACAACCTTTGATGGGATAATTGGACTCGACCTACTAAAACAAAGTGACGGTGTACTCGACCTGAAAAATAAACAATTAATTACTGCTAGTGGTTCAGAAGCTATCCAATTTTTTAAGTGTTCAAACGTAAATTTTACAAACGTCGAAGACATTACGGTGCCCCAAGTTGTCCAGGAAAAATTTAGGGAAATGTTGGAAGGCCGAATGGGAGTTTTCGCGGAACCAGACGAGACTCTTCCATATAATACCAATATCATAGCTACTATTCGTACAGAAAATGAAGAACCAATATATTCAAAATTATATACATACCCAATGGGGGTATCGGATTTTGTACATTCGGAAACACAAGCTATGTGAAGAGCCGGTATAATTCGACCCTCTCGGTCACCTTATAACAATCCCGTATGGGTTGTAGATAAAAAAGGGACCGATGAACAGGGCAATACAAAAAAAAGATTGGTTATAGACTTTAGAAAGCTCAATCAAAAGACAATAGACGACAAATATCCCATTCCCAATGTTGTTTTCATTTTGGCAAACTTAGGAAAGGCAAAATACTTTACTACATTGGATTTAAAATCAGGTTTTCATCAAATATTGCTCTCTGAAAATGACAGGGAAAAAACAGCCTTCTCAGTGGGAAATGCAAAGTATGGATTTTGTAGACTTGCCTTTGGGTTGAAGAACGCACCTAGTATTTTTCAAAGAGCAATTGACGACGTGCTCAGGGAACAAATAGGGAAATCATGTTACGTTTACGTCGATGACGTAATTATATTTTCGGAAAACATGAATGACCACATAAAACATATAGCATGGGTTCTGGATAAGTTGTATGAAGCCAATATGAGGGTATCGCGGGAAAAATTAAATTTTTTCAAGGAAAGCGTTGAATATTTAGGGTTCTTAGTTTCACGTGGAGGCATAAGAACATGCCCTGATAAGGTAAAAGCCATTAGTAGCTATGAGTTACCTACTACGTTATTCAAAGTCAGGTCATTCCTTGGACTAGCAAGCTACTATAGATGTTTCATTAAGGACTTTGCTTCTATAGCAAAGCCTATAACTGACATCCTGAAAGGCGAAAATGGCAAGGTAAGCGCTGGGCAATCAAAAAAAATTACAGATCAAGTTTGGCGAAAACCAGTGTCAGGCGTTCGAAAAACTTAAGGAAGTTCTTTCATCTGAGAATGTGATGTTACAATACCCAGATTACAAAAAGCCATTTGACTTGACAACGGATGCTCCGTCTGCAGGCTTAGGTGCAGTCTTATCGCAAGGCGGAAAACCGATAACCATGATTTCAAGGACTCTGAAAGATCGGGAATTAACTTTTGCAACCAACGAGAGCTATTGGCCATAGTTTGGGCCCTAAAGAATCTCAGGAATTATCTATATGGCGTAAAAAATTTGAATATTTTCACGGATCACCAGCCTCTGACATTTGCCGTCTCGGATCGCAATCCGAACGCTAAAATTAAACGTTGGAAGGCTTTCATCGATGAGCACAATGCAAACATTTTTTACAAACCCGGAAAAGAAAACTACGTAGCTGACGCGTTGTCCCGACAGCATATTAATGCCTTAGAAGAGGACACACAGTCAGATATTGCTACGGTGCACAGTGAATTGTCGCTCACTTACACAATTGAAAAGACAGACAAACCTGTAAATTGTTTTCGGAACCAAATAATAATAGAAAAAAGCGGAAGTGACACGGTAAGAACTATCATTATGTTCGGAAACAAAACTAGACATCTCGTGTATTTCTCAGATAGAGAGACACTTATTCAAAGAGTATCTGATGTTATCAAAATCGATGTAGTCAATGCGATTTTTTGTGATTTGTCAATACTGGCACTCATTCAACACAAATTGGTAGAAGCATTCCCGGCAACTACATTCCGTTACACCGACCGCATGGTAACTGATATTTTCGACAGAAACGAACAAAAAGAAATTACAGTCCTGGAACACAATAGGGCACATAGAGCCGCACAGGAAAATGTGAAACAAATTCTGCAAGACTATTTTTTCCCAAAAATGACTACCATTGCAAATGAAGTCGTTTCAAACTGTAAAATATGTCAAAAAGCAAAATATGATCGGCACCCGCAGAAGCAAATCCTTTGTAAAACGCCCATTCCTTCATACACGGGTGAAATATTGCATATTGATATATTTTCAACTGACAAGAAATACTTTCTCACCTGTATAGATAAATTCTCAAAATTTGCTATCGTCCAAAACATCGCTTCTAGAACAATAATAGACGTGAAAGTTGCAATTTTACAACTTATGAATTTCTACTCGAGAACAAAGACTATATATTGTGACAATGAACCATCTATTAACTCGGAAACGATCAAATCACTTTTACAAAACCAGTTCAATGTACAAATTTCTAATGCTCCACCCCTTCATAGTTGCTCAAATGGACAGGTATAGAGATTTCATAGCACCTTGGTAGAAATCGCACGATGTCTCAAGATCGAAAGAAACATAGAAGACACAGTGGAATTAATATTTCTTGCAGCCATAGAATATAACAGAACTATCCATTCAGTAACAGATAAACGACCCATTGATATAATTCATCCGTTAACCACTGAACTAAATACAGAAATTAAGGAAAAAATTATAAATGCGCAGAATATTCAGTTGCAAAGGCTAAATCAGGCACGACAAAATAGAATTTTCAATGTAGGCGACAAAGTCCTCGTAAGGTCAAATAAGAGATTAGGAAATAAACTTACGAGTCTGTATACAGAAGAAACAGTGGAAGCAGACTTGGGGACCACAGTCTTAATAAAAGGGAGGGTGGTCCATAAAGATAATTTGAGGTAATTAACATTAAATTTATTTTATTTTATTTTCATTAGGATCTTGACAATGCTCTTTCTCGCCGTGTCGATATCGGCAAAAATGACAGACTACACAAACTCGAACTACATACCAATTATGGACGGATATGCCGTAATTTGGGAGGATTTCGAATACCTTAAACACTCAACAAATTTAACTATGTATTCAGAGATTATAAAAGCAACGGAAGAAATGAGAAGTCATTTTCCCAGGTCGCACATGAAGCAGCTATTAGATTCAGACGTACGACACATGTGGACCCTCATGGGAACAATCAATATCCATCATAGGCATGCTAGAAGCCTAAATTTTCTGGGTACAGCGTTAAAGGTCGTTGCCGGCACTCCAGACTTTGACGACTTTGAGAAATTAAAATTTACTCAAAAAGAGCTTATAGAATCAGAACACAGGCAGATAACAATTAACACAAGAACACAAGAAAAAATAAACGAATTAACGGAAACAATAAATAATTTTTTAAGAAATGAAAAAACAAAACAGATTGATACGGAATACTTATATGAAACCCTGCTTGCAAGAAATAGAATCGTTATCTTTGAGCTTGAAAATCTAATTTTATCGGTCACTCTTTCAAAATTGGGAATTATTAATCCCGCAATTTTAGACTCCAACGATTTGGAAAACATCAATAAACGCTCTACTAATATAACTGTCACTGACCTTATGGAAGTGGCTAATATTAAAGTTTTGTTAAGTGAAAATTTTTTATATTTTATAATCAAATATCCTAAGATTATGTTAGTTTGTAAAAGAATAACCCTGCACCCAGTTGAACACAACGGCACTATTCTTAACTTTGCTGAAAACAACAATATAGCTGACTGCGATGATCAAGTATTGCCAATAGTAAACTGCAGCGCTACCCTTACAACAACCTTTTGTAGAAAACTGAATAATACAACCTGCGCACAGCAACATCATTCTGGAGGCATTGCACATTGCACCACTCGCCCAAGTCACCTCGAACCGTTAACAATTATTGACGACGGTGTCATCGTAATCAATGATGAAAGGGTTATCGTCAACGGTCAACCAGTAAATGGGACATTTCTCATAACATTCGACAATGAGATAAAGATTAACGACTCCGTATATCGGAATTTAAGGAGCTACGTTAAAAAATCTCCTGCACCGGCGGTGTCATCGTTCCTTAACATAACGGGTCAGAAGAAATATTGAGCTTGCCGTACTTACAGAAAATTAACATGAACAACTTGCGATATATCGGCGAAATAGAAAATGAACTTTTAAAAAGGCCTATAATATCAGGATTGACAACAATAGCCTTCTTGGTCACTTGTTACGCTCTCTGTAAGTATTGGCAGAGACGCCAGAGAACCCGACGACAACATGATATTGAAATTGTTATTGACCATTTAAAGAGGTCCGGGGACGTCCCTCATTTAAGCGAGGGAGGTGTTAACACAGTCAACCAGAAATTAACATAATCAAGACCATGCCCAAAAAGAAACGAAAGCATCTAAGTCTAGCTATAAGAAATCATGTTTTTAGCTTCAGTTCGGATTTTGTATTAATAAAGAAAAGATTAAAATTAAATGAAACCGTAACTCAAACCAAGCCGATGACGCTGGTAAAGAATAAATAAAATAAAGAAAGAATTAAAATATTATTACTTATAGCCAAAAGAAGTTTTTCATATAAAAATTTAAATTTTTTTAGGTTTTGGGTGGATTTTTCAATTTTTTGAGGGTGGTCACGAATTAAAGTCCTTTTCGCTCTAGGACGCATATTTAAGGAGATATGGGCAAAAGAAGTTTTTCATATAAAAATTTAAATTTTTTTAGGTTTTGGGTGGATTTTTCAATTTTTTTGGGGTGGTCACGAAATAAAGTCCTTTTCGCTCTAGGACGCATAGTTTAGGAGATATGGGCAAAAGAAGTTTTTCATATAAAAATTTCAATTTTTTTAGGTTTTTGGGGATTTTTCAATTTTTTGAGGGTGGTCACGAATTATCGTCCTTTTCGCTCTAGGACGCATATTTAAGGAGATATGGCCAAAAGAAGTTTTTCATATAAAAATTTCAATTTTTTAGGTTTTGGGTGGAGTTTTCAATTTTTTTGGGGTGGTCACGAATTAAAGTCCTTGTCGCTCTGGGACGCTTAGTTTAGGAGATATGGGCAAAAGAAGTTTTTCATATAAAAATTTACGTTTTTTTAGGTTTTGGGTGGATTTTTCAATTTTTTGAGGGTGGTCACGAATTAAAGTCCTTTTCGCTCTAGGACGCATATTTAAGAAGATATGGGCAAAAGAAGTTTTTCATATAAAAATTTCAATTTTTTTAGGTTTTGGGTGGATTTTTCAATTTTTTTGGGGTGGTCACGAATTAAAGTCCTTTTCGCTCTAGGACGCTTAGTTTAGGAGATATGGGCAAAAGAAGTTTTTCATATAAAAATTTCAATTTTTTTAGGTTTTGGGTGGAATTTTGATTTTTTTGAGGGTGGTCACGAATTAAAGTCCTTTTCGCTCTATGACGCATATTTAAGGAGATATGGGCAAAAGAAGTTTTTCATATAAAAATTTCAATTTTTTTAGGTTTTGGGTGGATTTTTCAATTTTTTGAGGGTGGTCACGAATTAAAGTCCTTTTCGCTCTAGGACGCATATTTAAGGAGATATAGCCAAAAGAAGTTTTTCATATAAAAATTAAAATTTTTTTAGGTTTTGGGTGGATTTTTCAATTTTTTGAGGGTGGTCACGAATTAAAGTCCTTTTCGCTCTAGGACGTATATTTAAGGAGATATGGCCAAAAGAAGTTTTTCATATAAAAATTTCAATTTTTTTAGGTTTTTGGTGGATTTTTCAATTTTTTGAGGGTGGTCACGAATTAAAGTCCTTTTCGCTCTAGGACGCATAGTTTAGGAGATATGGGCAAAAGAAGTTTTTCATATAAAAATTTCAATTTTTTTAGGTTTTGGGTGGATTTTTCAATTTTTTGGGGGTGGTCACGAATTAAAGTCCTTTTCGCTCTAGGACGCATATTTAAGGAGATATGGGCAAAAGAAGTTTTTCATATAAAAATTTAAATTTTTTTAGGTTTTGAGTGGATTTTTCAATTTTTTGGGGGTGGTCACGAATTAAAGTCCTTTTCGCTCTAGGACGCTTAGTTTAGGAGATATGGGCAAAAGAAGTGTTTCATATAAAAATTTCAATTTTTTAGGTTTTGAGTGGATTTTTCAATTTTTTGAGGGTGGTCACGAATTATCATCCTTTTCGCTCTAGGACGCTTAGTTTAGGAGATATGGGCAAAAGAAGTTTTTCATATAAAAATTTAATTTTTTTTAGGTTTTGGGTGGATTTTTCAATTTTTTTATGGTGGTCACGAATTAAAGTCCTTTTCGCTCTAGGACGCTTAGTTTAGGAGATATGGGCAAAAGAAGTTTTTCATATAAAAATTTCAATTTTTTTAGGTTTTGAGTGGATTTTTCAACTTTTTGGGGGTGGTCACGAATTAAAGTCCTTTTCGCTCTAGGACGCATATTTAAGGAGATATGGCCAAAAGAAGTTTTTCATATAAAAATTTCAATTTTTTAGGTTTTTGGTGGATTTTTAAATTTTTTGAGGGTGGTCACGAATTATCGTCCTTTTCGCTCTAGGACGCATATTTAAGGAGATGTAGCCAAAAGAAGTTTTTCATATAAAAATTTAAATTTTTTTAGGTTTTTGGTGGATTTTTAAATTTTTTGAGGGTGGTCACGAATTATCGTCCTTTTCGCTCTAGGACGCATATTTAAGGAGATGTAGCCAAAAGAAGTTTTTCATATAAAAATTTAAATTTTTTTAGGTTTTGAGTGGACTTTTCAATTTTTGGGGGGTGGTCACGAATTAAAGTCCTTTTCGCTCTAGGACGCATATTTAAGGAGATATGGCCAAAAGAAGTTTTTCATATAAAAATTTCAAGTTTTTTAGGTTTTTGGTGGATTTTTCAATTTTTTGAGGGTGGTCACGAATTATCGTCCTTTTCGCTCTAGGACGCATATTTAAGGAGATATGGGCAAAATAAGTTTTTCATATAAAAATTTAAATTTTTTTAGGTTTTGGGTGGATTTTTCAATTTTTTGGGGGTGGTCACGAATTAAAGTCCTTTTCGCTCTAGAACGCATATTTAAGGAGATATGGGCAAAAGAAGTTTTTCATATAAAAATTTAATTTTTTTCAGGTTTTGGGTGGATTTTTCAATTTTTTGGGGGTGGTCACGAATTAAAGTCCTTTTCGCCCTAGGACGCATATTTAAGGAGATATGGGCAAAAGAAGTTTTTCATATAAAAATTTCAATTTTTTTAGGTTTTTGGTGGATTTTTAAATTTTTTGAGGGTGGTCACGAATTATCATCCTTTTCGCTCTAGGACGCATATTTAAGGAGATAGAAAAGAAGTTTTTCATATAAAAATTTCAATTTTTTTAAGTTTTTGGTGGATGTTTCAATTTTTTGAGGGTGGTCACGAATTATCGTCCTTTTCGCTCTAGGACGCATATTTAAGGAGATATGGGCAAAATAAGTTTTTCATATAAAAATTTAAATTTTTTTAGGTTTTGAGTGGATTTTTCAATTTTTTGGGGGTGGTCACGAATTAAAGTCCTTTTCGCTCTAGGACGCATATTTAAGGAGATATGGGCAAAAGAAGTTTTTCATATAAAAATTTCAATTTTTTTAGGTTTTGGGTGGATTTTTGAATTTTTTGAGGGTGGTCACGAATTAAAGTTCTTTTCGCTCTAGGGCGCATATTTAAGGAGATATGCACAAAAGAAGTTTTTCATATAAAAATTTAAATTTTTTTAGGTTTTGGGTGGATTTTTCAATTTTTTTGGGGTGGTCACGAATTAAAGTCCTTTTCGCTCTAGGACGCTTAGTTTAGGAGATATGGGCAAAATAAGTTTTTCATATAAAAATTTCAATTTTTTTAGGTTTTGGGTGGAATTTTGATTTTTTTGAGGGTGGTCACGAATTAAAGTCCTTTTCGCTCTATGACGCATATTTAAGGAGATATGGGCAAAAGAAGTTTTTCATATAAAAATTTAAATTTTTTTAGGTTTTGGGTGGATTTTTCAATTTTTTGAGGGTGGTCACGAATTAAAGTCCTTTTCGCTCTAGGACGCATATTTAAGGAGATATGGGCAAAAGAAGTTTTTCATATAAAAATTTCAATTTTTTTAGGTTTTGGGTGGATTTTTCAATTTTTTTGGGGTGGTCACGAAATAAAGTCCTTTTCGCTCTAGGACGCATAGTTTAGGAGATATGGGCAAAAGAAGTTTTTCATATAAAAATTTCAATTTTTTTAGGTTTTGGGTGGATTTTTCAGTTTTTTGAGGGTGGTCACGAATTAAAGTCCTTGTCGCTCTAGGACGCATATTTAAGGAGATATGGGCAAAAGAAGTTTTTCATATAAAAATTTAAATTTTTTTAGGTTTTGAGTGGACTTTTCAATTTTTTGGGGGTGGTCACGAATTAAAGTCCTTTTCGCTCTAGGACGCATATTTAAGGAGATATGGCCAAAAGAAGTTTTTCATATAAAAATTTCAAGTTTTTTAGGTTTTTGGTGGATTTTTCAATTTTTTGAGGGTGGTCACGAATTATCGTCCTTTTCGCTCTAGGACGCATATTTAAGGAGATATGGGCAAAATAAGTTTTTCATATAAAAATTTAAATTTTTTTAGGTTTTGGGTGGATTTTTCAATTTTTTGGGGGTGGTCACGAATTAAAGTCCTTTTCGCTCTAGAACGCATATTTAAGGAGATATGGGCAAAAGAAGTTTTTCATATAAAAATTTAATTTTTTTCAGGTTTTGGGTGGATTTTTCAATTTTTTGGGGGTGGTCACGAATTAAAGTCCTTTTCGCCCTAGGACGCATATTTAAGGAGATATGGGCAAAAGAAGTTTTTCATATAAAAATTTCAATTTTTTTAGGTTTTTGGTGGATTTTTAAATTTTTTGAGGGTGGTCACGAATTATCATCCTTTTCGCTCTAGGACGCATATTTAAGGAGATATAGCCAAAAGAAGTTTTTCATATAAAAATTTCAATTTTTTTAAGTTTTTGGTGGATGTTTCAATTTTTTGAGGGTGGTCACGAATTATCGTCCTTTTCGCTCTAGGACGCATATTTAAGGAGATATGGGCAAAATAAGTTTTTCATATAAAAATTTAAATTTTTTTAGGTTTTGAGTGGATTTTTCAATTTTTTGGGGGTGGTCACGAATTAAAGTCCTTTTCGCTCTAGGACGCATATTTAAGGAGATATGGGCAAAAGAAGTTTTTCATATAAAAATTTAAATTTTTTTAGGTTTTGGGTGGATTTTTGAATTTTTTGAGGGTGGTCACGAATTAAAGTTCTTTTCGCTCTAGGACGCATATTTAAGGAGATATGGACAAAAGAAGTTTTTCATATAAAAATTTAAATTTTTTTAGGTTTTGGGTGGATTTTTCAATTTTTTTGGGGTGGTCACGAATTAAAGTCCTTTTCGCTCTAGGACGCATATTTAAGGAGATATGGGCAAAAGAAGTTTTTCATATAAAAATTTAAATTTTTTTAGGTTTTGGGTGGATTTTTCAATTTTTTTGGGGTGGTCACGAAATAAAGTCCTTTTCGCTCTAGGACGCATAGTTTAGGAGATATGGGCAAAAGAAGTTTTTCATATAAAAATTTCAATTTTTTTAGGTTTTTGGGGATTTTTCAATTTTTTGAGGGTATTCACGAATTAAAGTCCTTTTCGCTCTAGGACGCATATTTAAGGAGATATAGCCAAAAGAAGTTTTTCATATAAAAATTAAAATTTTTTTAGGTTTTGGGTGGATTTTTCAATTTTTTGAGGGTGGTCACGAATTAAAGTCCTTTTCGCTCTAGGACGCATAGTTTAGGAGATATGGCCAAAAGAAGTTTTTCATATAAAAATTTCAATTTTTTTAGGTTTTTGGTGGATTTTTCAATTTTTTGAGGGTGGTCACGAATTAAAGTCCTTTTCGCTCTAGGACGCATAGTTTAGGAGATATGGGCAAAAGAAGTTTTTCATATAAAAATTTCAATTTTTTTAGGTTTTGGGTGGATTTTTCAATTTTTTGGGGGTGGTCACGAATTAAAGTCCTTTTCGCTCTAGGACGCATATTTAAGGAGATATGGGCAAAAGAAGTTTTTCATATAAAAATTTAAATTTTTTTAGGTTTTGAGTGGATTTTTCAATTTTTTGGGGGTGGTCACGAATTAAAGTCCTTTTCGCTCTAGGACGCTTAGTTTAGGAGATATGGGCAAAAGAAGTGTTTCATATAAAAATTTCAATTTTTTAGGTTTTGAGTGGATTTTTCAATTTTTTGAGGGTGGTCACGAATTATCATCCTTTTCGCTCTAGGACGCTTAGTTTAGGAGATATGGGCAAAAGAAGTTTTTCATATAAAAATTTAATTTTTTTTTAGGTTTTGGGTGGATTTTTCAATTTTTTTATGGTGGTCACGAATTAAAGTCCTTTTCGCTCTAGGACGCTTAGTTTAGGAGATATGGGCAAAAGAAGTTTTTCATATAAAAATTTCAATTTTTTTAGGTTTTGAGTGGATTTTTCAATTTTTTGGGGGTGGTCACGAATTAAAGTCCTTTTCGCTCTACGACGCATATTTAAGGAGATATGGCCAAAAGAAGTTTTTCATATAAAAATTTCAATTTTTTAGGTTTTTGGTGGATTTTTAAATTTTTTGAGGGTGGTCACGAATTATCGTCCTTTTCGCTCTAGGACGCATATTTAAGGAGATGTAGCCAATAGAAGTTTTTCATATAAAAATTTAAATTTTTTTAGGTTTTGGGTGGATTTTTCAATTTGTTGAGGGTGGTCACGAATTAAAGTCCTTTTCGCTCTAGGACGCATATTTAAGGAGATATGGGCAAAAGAAGTTTTTCATATAAAAATTTCAATTTTTTTAGGTTTTGGGTGGATTTTTCAATTTTTTTGGGGTGGTCACGAAATAAAGTCCTTTTCGCTCCAGGACGCATAGTTTAGGAGATATGGGCAAAAGAAGTTTTTCATATAAAAATTTCAATTTTTTTAGGTTTTGGGTGGATTTTTCAGTTTTTTGAGGGTGGTCACGAATTAAAGTCCTTGTCGCTCTAGGACGCATATTTAAGGAGATATGGGCAAAAGAAGTTTTTCATATAAAAATTTAAATTTTTTTAGGTTTTGAGTGGACTTTTCAATTTTTTGGGGGTGGTCACGAATTAAAGTCCTTTTCGCTCTAGGACGCATATTTAAGGAGATATGGCCAAAAGAAGTTTTTCATATAAAAATTTCAAGTTTTTTAGGTTTTTGGTGGATTTTTCAATTTTTTGAGGGTGGTCACGAATTATCGTCCTTTTCGCTCTAGGACGCATATTTAAGGAGATATGGGCAAAATAAGTTTTTCATATAAAAATTTAAATTTTTTTAGGTTTTGGGTGGATTTTTCAATTTTTTGAGAGTGGTCACGAATTAAAGTCCTTTTCGCTCTAGAACGCATATTTAAGGAGATATGGGCAAAAGAAGTTTTTCATATAAAAATTTAATTTTTTTTCAGGTTTTGGGTGGATTTTTCAATTTTTTGGGGGTGGTCACGAATTAAAGTCCTTTTCGCCCTAGGACGCATATTTAAGGAGATATGGGCAAAAGAAGTTTTTCATATAAAAATTTCAATTTTTTTAGGTTTTTGGTGGATTTTTAAATTTTTTGAGGGTGGTCACGAATTATCATCCTTTTCGCTCTAGGACGCATATTTAAGGAGATATAGCCAAAAGAAGTTTTTCATATAAAAATTTCAATTTTTTTAAGTTTTTGGTGGATGTTTCAATTTTTTGAGGGTGGTCACGAATTATCGTCCTTTTCGCTCTAGGACGCATATTTAAGGAGATATGGGCAAAATAAGTTTTTCATATAAAAATTTAAATTTTTTTAGGTTTTGAGTGGATTTTCAATTTTTTGGGGGTGGTCACGAATTAAAGTCCTTTTCGCTCTAGGACGCATATTTAAGGAGATATGGGCAAAAGAAGATTTTCATATAAAAATTTCAATTTTTTTAGGTTTTGGGTGGATTTTTGAATTTTTTGAGGGTGGTCACGAATTAAAGTTCTTTTCGCTCTAGGACGCATATTTAAGGAGATATGGACAAAAGAAGTTTTTCATATAAAAATTTAAATTTTTTTAGGTTTTGAGTGGATTTTTCAATTTTTTGGGGGTGGTCACGAATTAAAGTCCTTTTCGCTCTAGGACGCATATTTAAGGAGATATGGGCAAAAGAAGTTTTTCATATAAAAATTTAAATTTTTTTAGGTTTTTGGTGGATTTTTACATTTTTTGAGGGTGGTCACGAATTATCGTCCTTTTCGCTCTAGGACGCATATTTAAGGAGATATAGCCAAAAGAAGTTTTTCATATAAAAATTTAAATTTTTTTAGGTTTTGGGTGGATTTTTAAATTTTTTGAGGGTGGTCACGAATTAAAGTCCTTTTCGCTCTAGGACGCATATTTAAGGAGATATGGGCAAAAGACGTTTTTCATATAAAAATTTCAATTTTTTTAGGTTTTGAGTGGATTTTTCTTTTTTTCTGGGGGTGGTCACGAATTAAAGTCCTTTTCGCTCTAGGACGCATATTTAAGGAGATATGGGCAAAAGAAGTTTTTCATATAAAAATTTCAATTTTTTTAGGCTTTGGGTGGATTTTTGAATTTTTTGAGGGTGGTCACGAATTATCATCCTTTTCGCTCTAGGACGCTTAGTTTAGGAGATATGGGCAAAAGAAGTTTTTCATATAAAAATTTCAATTTTTTTAGGTTTTGGGTGGATTTTTCAATTTTTTGAGGGTGGTCACGAATTAAAGTCCTTTTCGCTCTAGGACGCTTAGTTTAGGAGATATGGGCAAAAGAAGTTTTTCATATAAAAATTTCAATTTTTTTAGGTTTTGGGTGGATTTTTCAATTTTTTGAGGGTGGTCACGAATTAAAGTCCTTTTCGCTCTAGGACGCATATTTAAGGAGATATGGGCAAAAGAAGTTTTTCATATAAAAATTTCAATTTTTTTAGGTTTTGGGTGGATTTTTCAATTTTTTTGGGGTGGTCACGAAATAAAGTCCTTTTCGCTCTAGGACGCATATTTAAGGAGATATTGGCAAAAGAAGTTTTTCATATAAAAATTTCAATTTTTTTAGGTTTTGGGTGGATTTTTCAATTTTTTGAGGGTGGTCACGAATTAAAGTCCTTGTCGCTCTAGGACGCATATTTAAGGAGATATGGGCAAAAGAAGTTTTTCATATAAAAATTTAAATTTTTTTAGGTTTTGAGTGGACTTTTCAATTTTTTGGGGGTGGTCACGAATTAAAGTCCTTTTCGCTCTAGGACGCATATTTCAGGAGATATGGCCAAAAGAAGTTTTTCATATAAAAATTTATTTTTTTTAGGTTTTGAGTGGATTTTTCAATTTTTTGGGAGTGGTCACGAATTAAAGTCCTTTTCGCTCTAGGACGCATATTTAAGGAGATATGGGCAAAAGAAGTTTTTCATATAAAAATTTCAATTTTTTTAGGTTTTGGGTGGATTTTTCAATTTTTTGGGGTGGTCACGAAATAAAGTCCTTTTCGCTCTAGGACGCATAGTTTAGGAGATATGGGCAAAAGAAGTTTTTCATATAAAAATTTCAATTTTTTTAGGTTTTGGGTGGATTTTTAAATTTTTTGAGGGGTGGTCACGAATTCAAGTCCTTTTCGCTCTAGAACGCATATTTAGGGAGATATGGGCAAAAGAAGTTTTTCATATAAAAATTTATTTTTTTTTAGGTTTTAGGTGGATTTTTCAATTTTTTGAGGGTGGTCACGAATTACCATCCTTTTCGCTCTAGGACGCATATTTAAGGAGATATAGCCAAAAGAAGTTTTTCATATAAAAATTTCAATTTTTTAGGTTTTGGGTGGATTTTTCAATTTTTTGAGGGTGGTCACGAATTAAAGTCCTTTTCGCTCTAGGACGCATATTTAAGGAGATATGGCCAAAAGAAGTTTTTCATATAAAAATTTCAATTTTTTTAGGTTTTGGGTGGATTTTTCAATTTTTTGGGGGTGGTCACGAATTAAAGTCCTTTTCGCTCTAGGACGCTTAGTTTAGGAGATATTTGTCAAAAGAAGTTTTTCATATAAAAATTTCAATTTTTTTAGGTTTTGGGTGGATTTTTCAATTTTTTGAGGGTGGTCACGAATTACCATCCTTTTCGCTCTAGGACGCATATTTAAGGAGATATGGGCAAAAGAAGTTTTTCATATAAAAATTTAAATTTTTTTAGGTTTTGGGAGGATTTTTCAATTTTTTGAGGGTGGTCACGAATTACCATCCTTTTCGCTCTAGGACGCATATTTAAGGAGATATGGGCAAAAGAAGTTTTTCATATAAAAATTTCAATTTTTTTAGGTTTTGGGTGGATTTTTCAATTTTTTGGGGTGGTCACGAAATAAAGTCCTTTTCGCTCTAGGACGCATAGTTTAGGAGATATGGGCAAAAGAAGTTTTTCATATAAAAATTTCAATTTTTTTAGGTTTTGGGTGGATTTTTGAATTTTTTGAGGGTGGTCACGAATTAAAGTTCTTTTCGCTCTAGGACGCATATTTAAGGAGATATGGACAAAAGAAGTTTTTCATATAAAAATTTAAATTTTTTTAGGTTTTGAGTGGATTTTTCAATTTTTTGGGGGTGGTCACGAATTAAAGTCCTTTTCGCTCTAGGACGCATATTTAAGGAGATATGGGCAAAAGAAGTTTTTCATATAAAAATTTAAATTTTTTTAGGTTTTTGGTGGATTTTTACATTTTTTGAGGGTGGTCACGAATTATCGTCCTTTTCGCTCTAGGACGCATATTTAAGGAGATATAGCCAAAAGAAGTTTTTCATATAAAAATTTAAATTTTTTTAGGTTTTGGGTGGATTTTTCAATTTTTTGAGGGTGGTCACGAATTAAAGTCCTTTTCGCTCTAGGACGCATATTTAAGGAGATATGGGCAAAAGACGTTTTTCATATAAAAATTTCAATTTTTTTAGGTTTTGAGTGGATTTTTCTTTTTTTCTGGGGGTGGTCACGAATTAAAGTCCTTTTCGCTCTAGGACGCATATTTAAGGAGATGTGGGCAAAAGAAGTTTTTCATATAAAAATTTCAATTTTTTTAGGTTTTGGGTGGATTTTTCAATTTTTTGAGGGTGGTCACGAATTATCTTCCTTTTCGCTCTAGGACGCTTAGTTTAGGAGATATGGGCAAAAGAAGTTTTTCATATAAAAATTTCAATTTTTTTAGGTTTTGGGTGGATTTTTCAATTTTTTGAGGGTGGTCACGAATTAAAGTCCTTTTCGCTCTAGGACGCTTAGTTTAGGAGATATGGGCAAAAGAAGTTTTTCATATAAAAATTTCAATTTTTTTAGGTTTTGGGTGGATTTTTCAATTTTTTGGGGGTGGTCACGAATTAAAGTCCTTTTCGCCCTAGGACGCATATTTAAGGAGATATGGGCAAAAGAAGTTTTTCATATAAAAATTTCAATTTTTTTAGGTTTTGAGTGGATTTTTCAATTTTTTGGGGGTGGTCACGAATTAAAGTCCTTTTCGCTCTAGGACGCATATTTAAGGAGATATGGCCAAAAGAAGTTTTTCATATAAAAATTTCAATTTTTTTAGGTTTTTGGTGGATTTTTAAATTTTTTGAGGGTGGTCACGAATTATCATCCTTTTCGCTCTAGGACGCATATTTAAGGAGATATAGCCAAAAGAAGTTTTTCATATAAAAATTTCAATTTTTTAGGTTTTGGGTGGATTTTTCAATTTTTTGAGGGTGGTCACGAATTAAAGTCCTTTTCGCTCTAGGACGCATATTTAAGGAGATATGGGCAAAAGAAGTTTTTCATATAAAAATTTCAATTTTTTTAGGTTTTGGGTGGATTTTTCAATTTTTTTGGGGTGGTCACGAAATAAAGTCCTTTTCGCTCTAGGACGCATATTTAAGGAGATATTGGCAAAAGAAGATTTTCATATAAAAATTTCAATTTTTTTAGGTTTTGGGTGGATTTTTCAATTTTTTGAGGGTGGTCACGAATTAAAGTCCTTGTCGCTCTAGGACGCATATTTAAGGAGATATGGGCAAAAGAAGTTTTTCATATAAAAATTTAAATTTTTTTAGGTTTTGAGTGGACTTTTCAATTTTTTGGGGGTGGTCACGAATTAAAGTCCTTTTCGCTCTAGGACGCATATTTCAGGAGATATGGCCAAAAGAAGTTTTTCATATAAAAATTTATTTTTTTTAGGTTTTGAGTGGATTTTTCAATTTTTTGGGATTGGTCACGAATTAAAGTCCTTTTCGCTCTAGGACGCATATTTAAGGAGATATGGGCAAAAGAAGTTTTTCATATAAAAATTTCAATTTTTTTAGGATTTGGGTGGATTTTGCAATTTTTTGGGGTGGTCACGAAATGAAGTCCTTTTCGCTCTAGGACGCATAGTTTAGGAGATATGGGCAAAAGAAGTTTTTCATATAAAAATTTCAATTTTTTTAGGTTTTGGGTGGATTTTTAAATTTTTTGAGGGGTGGTCACGAATTCAAGTCCTTTTCGCTCTAGAACGCATATTTAAGGAGATATGGGCAAAAGAAGTTTTTCATATAAAAATTTATTTTTTTTTAGGTTTTAGGTGGATTTTTCAATTTTTTGAGGGTGGTCACGAATTACCATCCTTTTCGCTCTAGGACGCATATTTAAGGAGATATGGCCAAAAGAAGTTTTTCATATAAAAATTTCAATTTTTTTAGGTTTTGGGTGGATTTTTCAATTTTTTGGGGGTGGTCACGAATTAAAGTCCTTTTCGCTCTAGGACGCTTAGTTTAGGAGATATTTGTCAAAAGAAGTTTTTCATATAAAAATTTCAATTTTTTTAGGTTTTGGGTGGATTTTTCAATTTTTTGAGGGTGGTCACGAATTACCATCCTTTTCGCTCTAGGACGCATATTTAAGGAGATATGGGCAAAAGAAGTTTTTCATATAAAAATTTAAATTTTTTTAGGTTTTGGGAGGATTTTTCAATTTTTTGAGGGTGGTCACGAATTACCATCCTTTTCGCTCTAGGACGCATATTTAAGGAGATATAGCCAAAAGAAGTTTTTCATATAAAAATTTCAATTTTTTTAGGTTTTGGGTGGATTTTTCAATTTTTTGAGGGTGGTCACGAATTAAAGTCCTTTTCGCTCTAGGACGCTTAGTTTAGGAGATATGGGCAAAAGAAGTTTTTCATATAAAAATTGCAATTTTTTTAGGTTTTGAGTGGATTTTTCAATTTTTTGAGGGTGGTCACGAATTAAAGTCCTTTTCGCTCTAGGACGCGTATTTAAGGAGATATGGGCAAAAGAAGTTTTTCATATAAAAATTTCAATTTTTTTAGGTTTTGGGTGGATTTTAAATTTTTTGAGGGTGGTCACGAATTAAAGTCCTTTTCGCTCTAGGACGCATATTTAAGGAGATATGGGCAAAAGAAGTTTTTCATATAAAAATTTAAATTTTTCTAGGTTTTGGGTGGATTTTTCAATTTTTTGAGGGTGGTCACGAATTAAAGTCCTTTTCGCTCTAGGACGCATATTTAAGGAGATATAGCCAAAAGAAGTTTTTCATATAAAAATTTCAATTTTTTTAGGTTTTGGGTGGATTTTTCAATTTTTTGGGGGTGGTCACGAATTAAAGTCCTTTTCGCTCTAGGACGCATATTTAAGGATATATGGCCAAAAGAAGTTTTTCATATAAAAATTTCAATTTTTTTAGGTTTTGGGTGGATTTTTCAATTTTTTGAGGGTGCTCACAAATTACCATCCTTTTCGCTCTAGGACGCATAGTTTAGGAGATATGTGCAAAAGAAGTTTTTCATATAAAAATTTCAATTTTTTAGGTTTTGGGTGGATTTTTCAATTTTTTGAGGGTGGTCACGAATTAAAGTCCTTTTCGCTCTAGGACGCATATTTAAGGAGATATGGGCAAAAGAAGTTTTTCATATAAAAATTTCAATTTTTTTAGGTGTTGGGTGGATTTTTCAATTTTTTGAGAGTGGTCACGAATTAAAGTCCTTTTCGCTCTAGGACGCACATTTAAGGAGATATGGGCAAAAGAAGTTTTTCATATAAAAATTTCAATTTTTTTAGGTTTTGGGTGGATTTTTCAATTTTTTTGGGGTGGTCACGCATTAAAGTCCTTTTCGCTCTAGGACGCTTAGTTTAGGAGATATGGGCAAACGAAGTTTTTCATATAAAAATTTAAATTTTTTTAGGTTTTGGGTGGATTTTTCAATTTTTTTGGGGTGGTCACGAAATAAAGTCCTTTTCGCTCTAGGATGCATAGTTTAGGAGATATGGGCAAAAGAAGTTTTTCATATAAAAATTTCAATTTTTTTAGGTTTTGGGTGGATTTTTCAATTTTTTGAGGGTGGTCACGAATTACCATCCTTTTCGCTCTAGGACGCATATTTAAGGAGATATAGCCAAAAGAAGTTTTTCATATAAAAATTTAAATTTTTTTAGGTTTTGGGTGGATTTTTCAATTTTTTGAGGGTGGTCACGAATTAAAGTCCTTTTCGCTCTAGGACGCATATTTAAGGAGATATGGGCAAAAGAAGTTTTTCATATAAAAATTTCAATTTTTTTAGGTTTTGGGTGGATTTTTTAATTTTTTGAGGGTGGTCACGAATTAAAGTCCTTTTCGGTCTAGGACGCATATTTAAGGTGATATGGACAAAAGAAGTTTTTCATATAAAAATTTAAATTTTTCTAGGTTTTGGGTGGATTTTTCAATTTTTTGAGGGTGGTCACGAATTAAAGTCCTTTTCGCTCTAGGACGCATATTTAAGGAGATATAGTCAAAAGAAGTTTTTCATATAAAAATTTCAATTTTTTTAGGTTTTGGGAGGATTTTTCAATTTTTTGAGGGTGGTCACGAATTAAAGTCCTTTTCGCTCTAGGACGCATATTTAAGGAGATATGGGCAAAAGAAGTTTTTCATATAAAAATTCAATTTTTTTAAGTTTTGAGTGGATTTTTCAATTTTTTTGGGGGTGGTCACAAGTTAAAGTCCGTTTCGCTCTAGGACGCTTAGTTTAGGAGATATGGGCAAACGAAGTTTTTCATATAAAAATTTCAATTTTTCTAGGTTTTGGGTGGATTTTTCAATTTTTTTGGGGTGTTCACGAAATAAAGTCCTTTTCGCTCTAGGACGCATATTTAAGGAGATATGGGCAAAAGAAGTTTTTCATATAAAAATTTCAATTTTTTTAGGTTTTGGGTGGATTTTTCAATTTTTTGAGAGTGGTCACGAATTAAAGTCCTTTTCGCTCTAGGACGCATATTTAAGGATATATGGCCAAAAGAAGTTTTTCATATAAAAATTTCAATTTTTTTAGGTTTTGGGTGGATTTTTCAATTTTTTGAGGATGGTCACGAATTACCATCCTTTTTGCTCTAGGACGCACATTTAAGGAGATATAGCCAAAAGAAGTTTTTCATATAAAAATTTCAATTTTTTTAGGTTTTGGGTGGATTTTTCAATTTTTTGAGGGTGGTCACGAATTAAAGTCCTTTTCGCTCTAGGACGCATATTTAAGGAGATATGGGCAAAAGAAGTTTTTCATATAAAAATTTCAATTTTTTTAGGTTTTGGGTGGATTTTTTAATTTTTTGAGGGTGGTCACGAATTAAAGTCCTTTTCGCTCTAGGACGCATATGTAAGGAGATATGGACGAAAGAAGTTTTTCATATAAAAATTTAAATTTTCCTAGGTTTTGGGTGGATTTTTCAATTTTTTTGGGGTGTTCACGAATTAAAGTCCGTTTCGCTCTAGGACGCTTAGTTTAGGAGATATGGGCAACGAAGTTTTTCATATAAAAATTTCATTTTTTTTTAGGTTTTGGGTGGATTTTTCATTTTTTTTGGGGTGTTCACGAAATAAAGTCCTTTTCGCTCTAGGATGCATAGTTTAGGAGATATGGGCAAAAGAAGTTTTTCATATAAAAATTTCAATTTTGTTAGGTTTTGGGTGGATTTTTCAATTTTTTGAGAGTGGTCACGAATTAAAGTCCTTTTCGCTCTAGGACGCATATTTAAGGATATATGGCCAAAAGAAGTTTTTCATATAAAAATTTCAATTTTTTTAGGTTTTGGGTGGATTTTTCAATTTTTTGAGGGTGGTCACGAATTAAAGTCCTTTTCGCTCTAGGACGCATATTTAAGGAGATATGGGCAAAAGAAGTTTTTCATATAAAAATTTCAATTTTTTTAGGTTTTGGGTTAATTTTTTAATTTTTTGAGGGTGGTCACGAATTAAAGTCCTTTTCGCTCTAGGACGCATATGTAAGGAGATATGGACGAAAGAAGTTTTTCATATAAAAATTTAAATTTTCCTAGGTTTTGGGTGGATTTTTCAATTTTTTTGAAGTGTTCACGAATTAAAGTCCGTTTCGCTCTAGGACGCTTAGTTTAGGAGATATGGGCAAACGAAGTTTTTCATATAAAAATTTCAATTTTTTTAGGTTTTGGGTGGATTTTTCAATTTTTTTGGGGTGTTCACGAAATAAAGTCCTTTTCGCTCTAGGATGCATAGGTTAGGAGATATGGGCAAAAGAAGTTTTTCATATAAAAATTTCAATTTTTTTAGGTTTTGGGTGGATTTTTCAATTTTTTGAGAGTGGTCACGAATTAAAGTCCTTTTCGCTCTAGGACGCATATTTAAGGATATATGGCCAAAAGAAGTTTTTCATATAAAAATTTCAATTTTTTTAGGTTTTGGGTGGATTTTTCAATTTTTTGAGGGTGGTCACGAATTACCATCCTTTTCGCTCTAGGACGCATATTTAAGGAGATATAGCCAAAAGAAGTTTTTCATATAAAAATTTAAATTTTTTTAGGTTTTGGGTGGATTTTTCAATTTTTTGAGGGTGGTCACGAATTTTGGGTGGATTTTTTAATTTTTTGAGGGTGGTCACGAATTAAAGTCCTTTTCGCTCTAGGACGCATATTTAAGGAGATATGGACGAAAGAAGTTTTTCATATAAAAATTTAAATTTTTCTAGGTTTTGGGTGGATTTTTCAATTTTTTGAGGGTGGTCACGAATTAAAGTCCCTTTCGCTCTAGGACGCATATTTAAGGAGATATAGCCAAAAGAAGTTTTTCATATAAAAATTTCAATTTTTTTAGGTTTTGGGTGGATTTTTTAATTTTTTGAGGGTGGTCACGAATTAAAGCCCTTTCCGCTCTAGGACGCATATTTAAGGAGATATGGGCAAAAGAAGTTTTTCATATAAAAATTTCAATTTTTTTAGGTTTTGGGTGGATATTTAAATTTTTTTGGGGTGGTCACGAAATAAAGTCCTTTTCGCTCTAGGACGCATAGTTTAGGAGATATGGGCAAAAGAAGTTTTTCATATAAAAATTTCAATTTTTTTAGGTTTTGGGTGGATTTTTCAATTTTTTGAGGGTGGTCACGAATTAAAGTCCTTTTCGCTCTACGACGCATATTTAAGGAGATATGGGCAAAAGAAGTTTTTCATATAAAAATTTAAATTTTTTTAGGTTTTGAGTGGACTTTTCAATTGTTTGGGGGTGGTCACGAATTAAAGTCCTTTCCGCTCTAGGACGCGTATTTAAGGAGATATGGCCAAAAGAAGTTTTTCATATAAAAATTTCAATTTTTTTAGGTTTTGGGTGGATTTTTCAATTTTTTCAGGTTGGTCACGAATTAAAGTCCTTTTCGCTCTAGGACGCATATTTAAGGAGATATGGGCAAAAGAAGTTTTTCATATAAAAATTTCAATTTTTTTAGGTTTTGGGTGGATTTTTCAATTTTTTTGGGGTGGTCACGAAATAAAGTCCTTTTCGCTCTAGGACGCATATTTAAGGAGATATTGGCAAAAGAAGTTTTTCATATAAAATTTTCAATTTGTTTAGGTTTTGGGTGGATTTTTCAATTTTTTGAGGGTGGTCACGAATTAAAGTCCTTGTCGCTCTAGGACGCATATTTAAGGAGATATGGACAAAGGAAGTTTTTCATATAAAAATTTAAATTTTTTTAGGTTTTGAGTGGACTTTTCAATTTTTTGGGGGTGGTCACGAATTAAAGTCCTTTTCGCTCTAGGACGCATATTTCAGGAGATATGGCCAAAAGAAGTTTTTCATATAAAAATTTATTTTTTTTAGGTTTTGAGTGGATTTTTCAATTTTTTGGGAGTGGTCACGAATTAAAGTCCTTTTCGCTCTAGGACGCATATTTAAGGAGATATGGGCAAAAGAGTTTTTCATATAAAAATTTCAATTTTTTTAGGTTTTGGGTGGATTTTTCAATTTTTTGGGGTGGTCACGAAATAAAGTCCTTTTCGCTCTAGGACGCATAGTTTAGGAGATATGGGCAAAAGAAGTTTTTCATATAAAAATTTCAATTTTTTTAGGTTTTGGGTGGATTTTTAAATTTTTTGAGGGGTGGTCACGAATTCAAGTCCTTTTCGCTCTAGAACGCAAATTTAAGCAGATATGGGCAAAAGAAGTTTTTCATATAAAAATTTATTTTTTTTTAGGTTTTAGGTGGATTTTTCAATTTTTTGAGGGTGGTCACGAATTATCGTCCTTTTCGCTCTAGGACGCATATTTAAGGAGATATAGCCATAAGAAGTTTTTCATATAAAAATTTAAATTTTGTTAGGTTTTGGGTGGATTTTTCAATTTTTTGAGGGTGGTCACGAATTAAAGTCCTTTTCGCTCTAGGACGCATATTTAAGGAGATATGGGCAAAAGAAGTTTTTCATATAAAAATTTACATTTTTTTAGGTTTTGGATGGATTTTTCAAATTTTTTGAGGGTGGTCACGAATTAAAGCCCTTTTCGCTCTAGGACGCACATTTAAGGAGATATGGGCAAAAGAAGTTTTTCATATAAAAATTTCAATTTTTTTAGGTTTTGGGTGGATTTTTCAAGTTTTTGAGGGTGGTCACGAATTAAAGTCCTTTTCGCTCTAGGACGCATATTTAAGGAGATATGGGCAAAAGAAGTTTTTCATATAAAAATTTAAATTTTTTTAGGTTTTGGGTGGATTTTTTAGTTTTTTGAGGGTGGTCACGAAATAAAGTCCTTTTCGCTCTAGGACGCTTAGTTTAGGAGATATGGGCAAAAGAAGTTTTTCATATACAAATTTCAATTTTTTTAGGTTTTGGGTGGATTTTTCAATTTTTTGAGGGTGGTCACGAATTAAAGTCCTTTCGCTCTAGGACGCATATTTAAGAAGATATGGGCAAAAGAAGTTTTTCATATAAAAATTTCAATTTTTTTTAAGGTTTTGGGTGGATTTTTCAATTTTTTTGGGGTGGTCACGAATTAAAGTCCTTTTCGCTCTAGGACGCATATTTAAGGAGATATAGCCAAAAGAAGTTTTTCATATAAAAATTAAAATTTTTTTAGGTTTTGGGTGGATTTTTCAATTTTTTGAGGGTGGTCACGAATTAAAGTCCTTTTCGCTCTAGGACGTATATTTAAGGAGATATGGGCAAAAGAAGTTTTTCATATAAAAATTTCAATTTTTTTTAGGTTTTTGGTGGATTTTTCAATTTTTTGAGGGTGGTCACGAATTAAAGTCCTTTTCGCTCTAGGACGCATAGTTTAGGAGATATGGGCAAAAGAAGTTTTTCATATAAAAATTTCAATTTTTTTAGGTTTTGGGTGGATTTTTCAAGTTTTTGAGGGTGGTCACGAATTAAAGTCCTTTTCGCTCTAGGACGCATATTTAAGGAGATATGGGCAAAAGAAGTTTTTCATATAAAAATTTCAATTTTTTTAGGTTTTGGGTGGATTTTTTAGTTTTTTGAGGGTGGTCACGAAATAAAGTCCTTTTCGCTCTAGGACGCTTAGTTTAGGAGATATGGGCAAAAGAAGTTTTTCATATAAAAATTTCAATTTTTTTAGGTTTTGGGTGGAATTTTGATTTTTTTGAGGGTGGTCACGAATTAAAGTCCTTTTCGCTCTATGACGCATATTTAAGGAGATATGGGCAAAAGAAGTTTTTCATATAAAAATTTCAATTTTTTTAGGTTTTGGGTGGATTTTTCAATTTTTTGAGGGTGGTCACGAATTAAAGTCCTTTTCGCTCTAGGACGCATATTTAAGGAGATATAGCCAAAAGAAGTTTTTCATATAAAAATTAAAATTTTTTTAGGTTTTGGGTGGATTTTTCAATTTTTTGAGGGTGGTCACGAATTAAAGTCCTTTTCGCTCTAGGACGTATATTTAAGGAGATATGGGCAAAAGAAGTTTTTCATATAAAAATTTAAATTTTTTTAGGTTTTTGGATTTTTCCATTTTTTGAGGGTGGTCACGAATTAAAGTCCTTTTCGCTCTAGGACGCATAGTTTAGGAGATATGGGCAAAAGAAGTTTTTCATATAAAAATTTCAATTTTTTTAGGTTTTGGGTGGATTTTTGAATTTTTTGAGGGTGGTCACGAATTAAAGTCCTTTTCGCTCTAGGACGCATATTTAAAGAGATATGGGCAAAAGAAGTTTTTCATATAAAAATTTAAATTTTTTTAGGTTTTTGGATTTTTCCATTTTTTGAGGGTGGTCACGAATTAAAGTCCTTTTCGCTCTAGGACGCATAGTTTAGGAGATATGGGCAAAAGAAGTTTTTCATATAAAAATTTAATTTTTTTAGGTTTTGGGTGGATTTTTCAATTTTTTGGGGTGGTCACGAATTAAAAAAAATTTCAATTTTTTTAGGTTTTGCGTGGATTTTTCAATTTTTTGAGGGTGGTCACGAATTATCGTCCTTTTCGCTCTAGGACGCATATTTAAGGAGATATAGCCATAAGAAGTTTTTCATATAAAAATTTAAATTTTGTTAGGTTTTGGGTGGATTTTTCAATTTTTTGAGGGTGGTCACGAATTAAAGTCCTTTTCGCTCTAGGACGCATATTTAAGGAGATATGGGCAAAAGAAGTATTTCATATAAAAATTTACATTTTTTTAGGTTTTGGGTGGATTTTTCAAATTTTTTGAGGGTGGTCACGAATTAAAGCCCTTTTCGCTCTAGAACGCACATTTAAGGAGATATGGGCAAAAGAAGTTTTTCATATAAAAATTTCAATTTTTTTAGGTTTTGGGTGGATTTTTCAAGTTTTTGAGGGTGGTTACGAATTAAAGCCCTTTTCGCTCTAGGACGCATATTTAAGGAGATATGGGCAAAAGAAGTTTTTCATATAAAAATTTAAATTTTTTTAGGTTTTGGGTGGATTTTTTAGTTTTTTGAGGGTGGTCACGAAATAAAGTCCTTTTCGCTCTAGGACGCTTAGTTTAGGAGATATGGGCAAAAGAAGTTTTTCATATAAAAATTTCAATTTTTTTAGGTTTTGGGTGGATTTTTCAATTTTTTGAGGGTGGTCACGAATTAAAGTCCTTTCGCTCTAGGACGCATATTTAAGAAGATATGGGCAAAAGAAGTTTTTCATATAAAAATTTCAATTTTTTTTAGGTTTTGGGTGGATTTTTCAATTTTTTTGGGGTGGTCACGAATTAAAGTCCTTTTCGCTCTAGGACGCTTAGTTTAGGAGATATGGGCAAAAGAAGTTTTTCATATAAAAATTTCAATTTTTTTAGGTTTTGGGTGGAATTTTGATTTTTTTGAGGGTGGTCACGAATTAAAGTCCTTTTCGCTCTATGACGCATATTTAAGGAGATATGGGCAAAAGAAGTTTTTCATATAAAAATTTCAATTTTTTTAGGTTTTGGGTGGATTTTTCAATTTTTTGAGGGTGGTCACGAATTCAAGTCCTTTTCGCTCTAGGACGCATATTTAAGGAGATATAGCCAAAAGAAGTTTTTCATATAAAAATTTAATTTTTTTTAGGTTTTGGGTGGATTTTTAAATTTTTTGAGGGTGGTCACGAATTAAAGTCCTTTTCGCTCTAGGACGCATATTTAAGGAGATATGGGCAAAAGAAGTTTTTCATATAAAAATTTCATTTTTTTTAGGTTTTGGGTGGATTTTTCAATTTTTTGGGGGTGGTCACGAATTAAAGTCCTTTTCGCTCTAGGACGCATATTTAAGGAGATATGGGCAAAAGAAGTTTTTCATATAAAAATTTCAATTTTTTTAGGTTTTGGGTGGATTTTTCAATTTTTTGAGGGTGGTCACGAATTAAAGTCCTTTTGGCTCTAGGACGCATATTTAAGGAGATATGGGCAAAAGAAGTTTTTCATATAAAAATTTCAATTTTTTTAGGTTTTGGGTGGATTTTTCAATTTTTTGGGGGTGGTCACGAATTAAAGTCCTTTTCGCTCTAGGACGCTTAGTTTAGGAGATATTTGTCAAAAGAAGTTTTTCATATAAAAATTTCAATTTTTTTAGGTTTTGGGTGGATTTTTCAATTTTTTGAGGGTGGTCACGAATTATCATCCTTTTCGCTCTAGGACGCATATTTAAGGAGATATGGGCAAAAGAAGTTTTTCATATAAAAATTTCAACTTTTTTAGGTTTTGGGTGGATTTTTCAAGTTTTTGGGGGTGGTCACGAATTAAAGTCCTTTTCGCTCTAGGACGCATATTTAAGGAGATATGGGCAAAAGAAGTTTTTCATATAAAAATTTCAATTTTTTTAGGTTTTGGGTGGATTTTTCAATTTTTTGAGGGTGGTCACGAATTAAAGTCCTTTTCGCTCTAGGACGCATATTTAAGGAGATATGGGCAAAAGAAGTTTTTCATATAAAAATTTCAATTTTTTTAGGTTTTGGGTGGATTTTCCAATTTTTTGGGGGTGGTCACGAATTAAAGTCCTTTTCGCTCTAGGACGCTTAGTTTAGGAGATATTTGTCAAAAGAAGTTTTTCATATAAAAATTTCAATTTTTTTAGGTTTTGGGTGGATTTTTCAATTTTTTGAGGGTGGTCACGAATTATCATCCTTTTCGCTCTAGGACGCATATTTAAGGAGATATGGGCAAAAGAAGTTTTTCATATAAAAATTTCAATTTTTTTAGGTTTTGGGTGGTTTTTTCAAGTTTTTGGGGGTGGTCACGAATTAAAGTCCTTTTCGCTCTAGGACGCTTAGTTTAGGAGATATTTGTCAAAAGAGGTTTTCATATAAAAATTTAAATTTTTTTAGGTTTTGGGTGGATTTTTCAATTTTTTGAGGGTGGTCACGAATTAAAGTCCTTTTCGCTCTATGACGCATATTTAAGGAGATATAGCCAAAAGAAGTTTTTCATATAAAAATTTCAATTTTTTTAGGTTTTGGGTGGATTTTTCAATTTTTTGGGGGTGGTCACGAATTAAAGTCTTTTCGCTCTAGGACGCATATTTAAGGAGATATAGCCAAAAGAAGTTTTTCATATAAAAATTTCAATTTTTTTAGGTTTTGGGTGGATTTTTCAATTTTTTGAGGGTGGTCACGAATTTTGGGTGGATTTTTTAATTTTTTGAGGGTGGTCACGAATTAAAGTCCTTTTCGCTCTAGGACGCATATTTAAGGAGATATGGACGAAAGAAGTTTTTCATATAAAAATTTAAATTTTTCTAGGTTTTGGGTGGATTTTTCAATTTTTTGAGGGTGGTCACGAATTAAAGTCCTTTTCGCTCTAGGACGCATATTTAAGGAGATATAGCCAAAAGAAGTTTTTCATATAAAAATTTCAATTTTTTTAGGTTTTGGGTGGATTTTTCAATTTTTTGAGGGTGGTCACGAATTAAAGTCCTTTTCGCTATAGGACGCATATTTAAGGAGATATGGGCAAAAGAAGTTTTTCATATAAAAATTTCAATTTTTTTAGGTTTTGGGTGGATATTTCAATTTTTTTGGGGTGGTCACGAAATAAAGTCCTTTTGCTCTAGGACGCATAGTTTAGGAGATATGGGCAAAAGAAGTTTTTCATATAAAAATTTCAATTTTTTTAGGTTTTGGGTGGATTTTTCAATTTTTTGAGGGTGGTCACGAATTAAAGTCCTTTTCGCTCTAGGACGCATATTTAAGGAGATATGGGCAAAAGAAGTTTTTCATATAAAAATTTAAATTTTTTTAGGTTTTGAGTGGACTTTTTAATTTGTTGGGGGTGGTCACGAATTAAAGTCCTTTCCGCTCTAGGACGCATATTTAAGGCGATATGGCCAAAAGAAGTTTTTCATATAAAAATTTCAATTTTTTTAGGTATTGGGTGGATTTTTCAATTTTTTGAGGGTGGTCACGAATTACCATCCTTTTCGCTCTATAACGCATATTTAAGGAGATATAGCCAAAAGAAGTTTTTCATATAAAAATTTCAATTTTTTTAGGTTTTGGGTGGATTTTCCAATTTTTTGAGGGTGGTCACGAATTAAAGTCCTTTTCGCTCTAGGACGCATAGTTTAGGAGATATGGGCAAAAGAAGTTTTTTATATAAAAATTTCAATTTTTTTAGGTTTTGGGTGGATTTTTCAATTTTTTGAGGGTGGTCACGAATTAAAGTCCTTTCGCTCTAGGACGCATATTTAAGAAGATATGGGCAAAAGAAGTTTTTCATATAAAAATTTCAATTTTTTTTAGGTTTTGGGTGGATTTTTCAATTTTTTTGGGGTGGTCACGAATTAAAGTCCTTTTCGCTCTAGGACGCTTAGTTTAGGAGATATGGGCAAAAGAAGTTTTTCATATAAAAATTTCAAATTTTTTAGGTTTTGGGTGGAATTTTGATTTTTTTGAGGGTGGTCACGAATTAAAGTCCTTTTCGCTCTATGACGCATATTTAAGGAGATATGGGCAAAAGAAGTTTTTCATATAAAAATTTCAATTTTTTTAGGTTTTGGGTGGATTTTTCAATTTTTTGAGGGTGGTCACGAATTCAAGTCCTTTTCGCTCTAGGACGCATATTTAAGGAGATATAGCCAAAAGAAGTTTTTCATATAAAAATTTAATTTTTTTTAGGTTTTGGGTGGATTTTTCAATTTTTTGAGGGTGGTCACGAATTAAAGTCCTTTTCGCTCTAGGACGCATATTTAAGGAGATATGGGCAAAAGAAGTTTTTCATATAAAAATTTCATTTTTTTTAGGTTTTGGGCGGATTTTTCAATTTTTTGGGGGTGGTCACGAATTAAAGTCCTTTTCGCTCTAGGACGCATATTTAAGGAGATATGGGCAAAAGAAGTTTTTCATATAAAAATTTCAATTTTTTTAGGTTTTGGGTGGATTTTTCAATTTTTTGAGGGTGGTCACGAATTAAAGTCCTTTTCGCTCTAGGACGCATATTTAAGGAGATATGGGCAAAAGAAGTTTTTCATATAAAAATTTCAATTTTTTTAGGTTTTGGGTGGATTTTTCAATTTTTTGGGGGTGGTCACGAATTAAAGTCCTTTTCGCTCTAGGACGCTTAGTTTAGGAGATATTTGTCAAAAGAAGTTTTTCATATAAAAATTTCAATTTTTTTAGGTTTTGGGTGGATTTTTCAATTTTTTGAGGGTGGTCACGAATTATCATCCTTTTCGCTCTAGGACGCATATTTAAGGAGATATGGGCAAAAGAAGTTTTTCATATAAAAATTTCAAATTTTTTAGGTTTTGGGTGGATTTTTCAAGTTTTTGGGGGTGGTCATGAATTAAAGTCCTTTTCGCTCTAGGACGCATATTTAAGGAGATATGGGCAAAAGAAGTTTTTCATATAAAAATTTCAATTTTTTTAGGTTTTGGGTGGATTTTTCAATTTTTTGAGGGTGGTCACGAATTAAAGTCCTTTTCGCTCTAGGACGCATATTTAAGGAGATATGGGCAAAAGAAGTTTTTCATATAAAAATTTCAATTGTTTTAGGTTTTGGGTGGATTTTTCAATTTTTTGGGGGTGGTCACGAATTAAAGTCCTTTTCGCTCTAGGACGCTTAGTTTAGGAGTTATTTGTCAAAAGAAGTTTTTCATATAAAAATTTCAATTTTTTTAGGTTTTGGGTGGATTTTTCAATTTTTTGAGGGTGGTCACGAATTATCATCCTTTTCGCTCTAGGACGCATATTTAAGGAGATATGGGCAAAAGAAGTTTTTCATATAAAAATTTCAATTTTTTTAGGTTTTGGGTGGTTTTTTCAAGTTTTTGGGGGTGGTCACGAATTAAAGTCCTTTTCGCTCTAGGACGCTTAGTTTAGGAGATATTTGTCAAAAGAGTTTTTCATATAAAAATTTAAATTTTTTTAGGTTTTGGGTGGATTTTTCAATTTTTTGAGGGTGGTCACGAATTAAAGTCCTTTTCGCTCTATGACGCATATTTAAGGAGATATAGCCAAAAGAAGTTTTTCATATAAAAATTTCAATTTTTTTAGGTTTTGGGTGGATTTTTCAATTTTTTGAGGGTGGTCACGAATTAAAGTCTTTTCGCTCTAGGACGCATATTTAAGGAGATATAGCCAAAAGAAGTTTTTCATATAAAAATTTCAATTTTTTTAGGTTTTGGGTGGATTTTTCAATTTTTTGAGGGTGGTCACGAATTTTGGGTGGATTTTTTAATTTTTTGAGGGTGGTCACGAATTAAAGTCCTTTTCGCTCTAGGACGCATATTTAAGGAGATATGGGCAAAAGAAGTTTTTCATATAAAAATTTCAATTTTTTTAGGTTTTGGGTGGATATTTCAATTTTTTTGGGGTGGTCACGAAATAAAGTCCTTTTGCTCTAGGACGCATAGTTTAGGAGATATGGGCAAAAGAAGTTTTTCATATAAAAATTTCAATTTTTTTAGGTTTTGGGTGGATTTTTCAATTTTTTGAGGGTGGTCACGAATTAAAGTCCTTTTCGCTCTAGGACGCATATTTAAGGAGATATGGGCAAAAGAAGTTTTTCATATAAAAATTTAAATTTTTTTAGGTTTTGAGTGGACTTTTTAATTTGTTGGGGTGGTCACGAATTAAAGTCCTTTCCGCTCTAGGACGCATATTTAAGGAGATATGGCCAAAAGAAGTTTTTCATATAAAAATTTCAATTTTTTTAGGTATTGGGTGGATTTTTCAATTTTTTGAGGGTGGTCACGAATTAAAGTCCTTTTCGCTCTAGGACGCATATTTAAGGAGATATGGGCAAAAGAAGTTTTTCATATAAAAATTTAAATTTTTTTAGGTTTTGAGTGGACTTTTTAATTTGTTGGGGGTGGTCACGAATTAAAGTCCTTTTCGCTCTAGGACGCATATTTAAGGAGATATGGGCAAAAGAAGTTTTTCATATAAAAATTTCAATTTTTTTAGGTTTTGGGTGGATTTTTCAATTTTTTTGGGGTGGTCACGAAATAAAGTCCTTTTCGCTCTAGGACGCATAGTTTAGGAGATATGGGCAAAAGAAGTTTTTCATATAAAAATTTCAATTTTTTTAGGTTTTTGGTGGATTTTTCAATTTTTTGAGGGTGGTCACGAATTATCGTCCTTTTCGCTCTAGGACGCATATTTAAGGAGATATGGCCAAAAGAAGTTTTTCATATAAAAATTTCAATTTTTTAGGTTTTGGGTGGAGTTTTCAATTTTTTTGGGGTGGTCACGAATTAAAGTCCTTTTCGCTCTGGGACGCTTAGTTTAGGAGATATGGGCAAAAGAAGTTTTTCATATAAAAATTTCAATTTTTTTAGGTTTTTGGTGGATTTTTCAATTTTTTGAGGGTGGTCACGAATTATCGTCCTTTTCGCTCTAGGACGCATATTTAAGAAGATATGGGCAAAAGAAGTTTTTCATATAAAAATTTCAATTTTTTTAGGTTTTGGGTGGATTTTTCAATTTTTGTGGGGTGGTCACGAATTAAAGTCGTTTTCGCTGTAGGACGCTTAGTTTAGGAGATATGGGAAAAAGAAGTTTTTCATATAAAAATTTCAATTTTTTTAGGTTTTGGGTGGAATTTTGATTTTTTTTTAGGGTGGTCACGAATTAAAGTCCTTTTCGCTCTATGACGCATATTTAAGGAGATATGGGCAAAAGAAGTTTTTCATATAAAAATTTCAATTTTTTTTTCATATAAAATATAAAAATTAAAATTTTTTTAGGTTTTGGGTGGATTTTTCAATTTTTTGAGGGTGGTCACGAATTAAAGTCCTTTTCGCTCTAGGACGTATATTTAAGGAGATATGGGCAAAAGAAGTTTTTCATATAAAAATTTCAATTTTTTTAGGTTTTTGGTGGATTTTTCAATTTTTTGAGGGTGGTCACGAATTAAAGTCCTTTTCGCTCTAGGACGCATAGTTTAGGAGATATGGGCAAAAGAAGTTTTTCATATAAAAATTTCAATTTTTTTAGGTTTTGGGTGGATTTTTGAATTTTTTGAGGGTGGTCACGAATTAAAGTCCTTTTCGCTCTAGGACGCATATTTAAGGAGATATGGGCAAAAGAAGTTTTTCATATAAAAATTAAAATTTTTTTAGGTTTTGGGTGGATTTTTCAATTTTTTGAGGGTGGTCACGAATTGAAGTCCTTTTCGCTCTAGGACGTATATTTAAGGAGATATGGGCAAAAGAAGTTTTTCATATAAAAATTTCAATTTTTTTAGGTTTTTGGTGGATTTTTCAATTTTTTGAGGGTGGTCACGAATTAAAGTCCTTTTCGCTCTAGGACGCATAGTTTAGGAGATATGGGCAAAAGAAGTTGTTCATATAAAAATTTCAATTTTTTTAGGTTTTGGGTGGATTTTTCAATTTTTTGGGGGTGGTCACGAATTAAAGTCCTTTTCGCTCCAGGACGCTTAGTTTAGGAGATTTTTGTCAAAAGAAGTTTTTCATATAAAAATTTCAATTTTTTTAGGTTTTGGGTGGATTTTTCAATTTTTTGAGGGTGGTCACGAATTAAAGTCCTTTTCCCTCTAGGACGCATATTTAAGGAGATATGGGCAAAAGAAGTTGTTCATATAAAAATTTCAATTTTTTTAGGTTTTGGGTGGATTTTTCAATTTTTTGGGGGTGGTCACGAATTAAAGTCCTTTTCGCTCTAGGACGCTTAGTTTAGGAGATATTTGTCAAAAGAAGTTTTTCATATAAAAATTTAAATTTTTTTAGGTTTTGGGTGGATTTTTCAATTTTTTGAGGG
Source organism: Haematobia irritans (assembly GCF_050003625.1). Taxonomy (NCBI): domain Eukaryota; kingdom Metazoa; phylum Arthropoda; class Insecta; order Diptera; family Muscidae; genus Haematobia; species Haematobia irritans. Next base: position 73,747,267 of record NC_134399.1, on the reverse strand, counting down.
TGGTCACGAATTAAAGTCCTTTTCGCTCTAGGACGCATATTTAAGGAGATATGGGCAAAAGAAGTTTTTCATATAAAAATTTCAATTTTTTTAGGTTTTGGGTGGATTTTTTAATTTTTTGAGGGTGGTCACGAATTAAAGTCCTTTTCGCTCTAGGACGCATATTTAAGGAGATATGGGCAAAAGAAGTTTTTCATATAAAAATTTCAATTTTTTTAGGTTTTGGGTGGATTTTTAAATTTTTTGAGGGGTGGTCACGAATTCAAGTCCTTTTCGCTCTAGGACGCATATTTAAGGAGATATGGGCAAAAGAAGTTGTTCATATAAAAATTTCAATGAAAGGCCTTTTCGCTCTAGGACGCATATTTAAGGAGATATGGGCAAAAGAAGTTTTTCATATAAAAATTTCAATGAAAGTCCTTTTCGCTCTAGGACGCATATTTAAGGAGATATGGGCAAAAGAAGTTTTTCATATAAAAATTTCAATTTTTTTAGGTTTTGGGTGGATTTTTGAATTTTTTGAGGGTGGTCACGAATTAAAGTCCTTTTCGCTCTAGGACGCATATTTAAGGAGATATGGGCAAAAGAAGTTTTTCATATAAAAATTTCAATTTTTTTAAGTTTTTGGTGGATTTTTCAATTTTTTGAGGGTGGTCACGAATTAAAGTCCTTTTCGCTCTAGGACGCATATTTAAGGAGATATAGCCAAAAGAAGTTTTTCATATAAAAATTTAAATTTTTTTAGGTTTTGGGTGGATTTTTCAATTTTTTGAGGGGTGGTCACGAATTCAAGTCCTTTTCGCTCTAGGACGCATATTTAAGGAGATATGGGCAAAAGAAGTTGTTCATATAAAAATTTATTTTTTTAGGGTTTGAGTGGATTTTTCAATTTTTTGAGGGTGGTCACGAATTAAAGTCCTTTTCGCTCTAGGACGCATATTTAAGGAGATATGGGCAAAAGAAGTTTTTCATATAAAAATTTCAATTTTTTTAGGTTTTGGGTGGATTTTTAAATTTTTTGAGGGGTGGTCACGAATTCAAGTCCTTTTCGCTCTAGGACGCATATTTAAGGAGATATGGGCAAAAGAAGGTTTTCATATAAAAATTTAATTTTTTTTAGGTTTTAGGTGGATTTTTCAATTTTTTGAGGGTGGTCACGAATTACCATCCTTTTCGCTCTAGGACGCATCTTTTGTCAAAAGAAGTTTTTCATATAAAAATTTCAATTTTTTTAGATTTTGGGTGGATTTTTCAATTTTTTGAGGGTGGTCACGAATTAAAGTCCTTTTCGCTCTAGGACGCATATTTAAGGAGATATGGGCAAAAGAAGTTTTTCATATAAAAATTTCAATTTTTTTAGGTTTTGGGTGGATTTTTCAATTTTTTGGGGGTGGTCACGAATTAAAGTCCTTTTCGCTCTAGGACGCTTAGTTTAGGAGATATTTGTCAAAAGAAGTTTTTCATATAAAAATTTCAATTTTTTTAGGTTTTGGGTGGATTTTTCAATTTTTTGAGGGTGGTCACGAATTAAAGTCCTTTTCGCTCTAGGACGCATATTTAAGGAGATATGGGCAAAAGAAGTTTTTCATATAAAAATTTCAATTTTTTTAGGTTTTGGGTGGATTTTTTAATTTTTTGAGGGTGGTCACGAATTAAAGTCCTTTTCGCTCTAGGACGCATATTTAAGGAGATATGGCCAAAGAAGTTTTTCATATAAAAATTTCCATTTTTTTAGGTTTTGGGTGGATTTTTGAATTTTTTGAGGGTGGTCACGAATTAAAGTCCTTTTCGCTCTAGGACGCATGTTTAAGGAGATATGGGCAAAAGAAGTTTTTCATATAAAAATTTCAATGAAATGCCTTTTCGCTCTAGGACGCATATTTAAGGGGATATGGGCAAAAGAAGTTTTTCATATAAAAATTTCAATTAAAGTCCTTTTCGCTCTAGGACGCATATTTAAGGAGATATGGGCAAAAGAAGTTTTTCATATAAAAATTTCAATTTTTTTAGGTTTTGGGTGGATTTTTGAATTTTTTGAGGGTGGTCACGAATTAAAGTCCTTTTCGCTCTAGGACGCATATTTAAGGAGATATGGGCAAAAGAAGTTTTTCATATAAAAATTTCAATTTTTTTAGGTTTTTGGTGGATTTTTCAATTTTTTGAGGGTGGTCACGAATTCAAGTCTTTTTCGCTCTAGGACGCTTAGTTTAGGAGATATGGGCAAAAGAAGTTTTTCATATAAAAATTTCAATTTTTTTAGGTTTTGGGTGGAATTTTGATTTTTTTTTTAGGGTGGTCACGAATTAGAGTCCTTTTCGCTCTATGACGCATATTTAAGGAGATATGGGCAAAAGAAGTTTTTCATATAAAAATTAAAATTTTTTTAGGTTTTGGGTGGATTTTTCAATTTTTTGAGAGTGGTCACGAATTAAAGTCCTTTTCGCTTTAGGACGTATATTTAAGGAGATATGGGCAAAAGAAGTTTTTCATATAAAAATTTCAATTTTTTTAGGTTTTTGGTGGATTTTTCAATTTTTTGAGGGTGGTCACGAATTAAAGTCCTTTTCGCTCTAGGACGCATAGTTTAGGAGATATGGGCAAAAGAAGTTTTTCATATAAAAATTTCAATTTTTTTAGGTTTTGGGTGGATTTTTCAATTTTTTGGGGTGGTCACGAAATAAAGTCCTTTTCGCTCTAGGACGAATAGTTTAGGAGATATGGGCAAAAGAAGTTTTTCATATAAAAATTTCAATTTTTTTAGGTTTTGGGTGGATTTTTAAATTTTTTGAGGGGTGGTCACGAATTCAAGTCCTTTTCGCTCTAGGACGCATATTTAAGGAGATATGGGCAAAAGAAGTTTTCATATAAAAATTTAATTTTTTTTAGGTTTTAGGTGGATTTTTAAATTTTTTGAGGGTGGTCACGAATTACCATCCTTTTCGCTCTAGGACGCATATTTAAGGAGATATAGCCAAAAGAAGTTTTTCATATAAAAATTTCAATTTTTTTAGGTTTTGGGTGGATTTTTCAATTTTTTTGAGGGTGGTCACGAATTAAAGTCCTTTTCGCTCTAGGACGCATATTTAAGGAGATATGGGCAAAAGAAGTTTTTCATATAAAAATTTCAATTTTTTTAGGTTTTGGGTGGATTTTTGAATTTTTTGAGGGTGGTCACGAATTAAAGTCCTTTCCGCTCTAGGACGCTTAGTTTAGGAGATTTTTGTCAAAAGAAGTTTTTCATATAAAAATTTCAATTTTTTAGGTTTTGGGTGGATTTTTCAATTTTTTGAGGGTGGTCACGAATTAAAGTCCTTTTCGCTCTAGGACGCATATTTAAGGAGATATGGGCAAAAGAAGTTTTTCATATAAAAATTTCAATTTTTTTAGGTTTTGGGTGGATTTTTCAATTTTTTGGGGGTGGTCACGAATTAAAGTCCTTTTCGCTCTAGGACGCTTAGTTTAGGAGATATGGGCAAAACAAGTTTTTCATATAAAAATTTAAATTTTTTTTAGGTTTTGGGTGGATTTTTCAATTTTTTGAGGGTGGTCACGAATTATCATCCTTTTCGCTCTAGGACGCATATTTAAGGAGATATAGCCAAAAGAAGTTTTTCATATAAAAATTTCAATTTTTTTAGGTTTTGGGTGGATTTTTCAATTTTTTTGGGGTGGTCACGAATTAAAGTCCTTTTCGCTCTAGGACGCTTAGTTTAGGAGATATGGGCAAAAGAAGTTTTTCATATAAAAATTTAAATTTTTTGAGGTTTTGAGTGGATTTTTCAATTTTTTGGGGGTGGTCACTAATTAAAGTCCTTTTCGCTCTAGGACGCATATTTAAGGAGATATGGGCAAAAGAAGTTTTTCATATAAAAATTTCAATTTTTTTAGGTTTTGGGTGGATTTTTGAATTTTTTGAGGGTGGTCACGAATTAAAGTCCTTTTCGCTCTAGGACGCATGTTGAAGGAGATATGGGCAAAAGAAGTTGTTCATATAAAAATTTCAATGAAAGGCCTTTTCGCTCTAGGACGCATATTTAAGGAGATATGGGCAAAAGAAGTTTTTCATATAAAAATTTCAACTAAAGTCCTTTTCGCTCTAGGACGCATAGTTTAGGAGATATGGGCAAAAGAAGTTTTTCATATAAAAATTTCAATTTTTTTAGGTTTTGGGTGGATTTTTGAATTTTTTGAGGGTGGTCACGAATTAAAGTCCTTTTCGCTCTAGGACGCATATTTAAGGAGATATGGGCAAAAGAAGTTTTTCATATAAAAATTTCAATTTTTTTAGGTTTTTGGTGGATTTTTCAATTTTTTGAGGGTGGTCACGAATTAAAGTCCTTTTCGCTCTAGGACGCATATTTAAGGAGATATAGCCAAAAGAAGTTTTTCATATAAAAATTTCAATTTTTTTAGGTTTTTGGTGGATTTTTCAATTTTTTGAGGGATGGTCACGAATTCAAGTCCTTTTCGCTCTAGGACGCATATTTAAGGAGATATGGGCAAAAGAAGTTGTTCATATAAAAATTTATTTTTTTTAGGGTTTGAGTGGATTTTTCAATTTTTTGAGGGTGGTCACGAATTAAAGTCATTTTCGCTCTAGGACGCATATTTAAGGAGATATGGGCAAAAGAAGTTTTTCATATAAAAATTTCAATTTTTTTAGGTTTTGGGTGGATTTTTCAATTTTTTGGGGTGGTCACGAAATAAAGTCCTTTTCGCTCTAGGACGCATAGTTTAGGAGATATGGGCAAAAGAAGTTTTTCATATAAAAATTTCAATTTTTTTAGGTTTTGGGTGGATTTTTAAATTTTTTGAGGGGTGGTCACGAATTCAAGTCCTTTTCGCTCTAGGACGCATATTTAAGGAGATATGGGCAAAAGAAGTTTTTCATATAAAAATTTCAATTTTTTTAGGTTTTAGGTGGATTTTTCAATTTTTTGAGGGTGGTCACGAATTACCATCCTTTTCGCTCTAGGACGCATCTTTTGTCAAAAGAAGTTTTTCATATAAAAATTTCAATTTTTTTAGGTTTTGGGTGGATTTTTCAATTTTTTGAGGGTGGTCACGAATTAAAGTCCTTTTCGCTCTAGGACGCATATTTAAGGAGATATGGGCAAAAGAAGTTTTTCATATAAAAATTTCAATTTTTTTGGGTTTTGGGTGGATTTTTTAATTTTTTGAGGGTGGTCACGAATTAAAGTCATTTTCGCTCTAGGACGCATATTTAAGGAGATATGGGCAAAAGAAGTTTTTCATATAAAAATCTCAATTAAAGTCCTTTTCGCTCTAGGACGCATATTTAAGGAGATATGGGCAAAAGAAGTTTTTCATATAAAAATTTCATTTTTTTTAGGTTTTGGGTGGATTTTTGAATTTTTTGAGGGTGGTCACGAATTAAAGTCCTTTTCGCTCTAGGACGCATATTTAAGGAGATATGGGCAAAAGAAGTTTTTCATATAAAAATTTCAATTTTTTTAGGTTTTTGGTGGATTTTTCAATTTTTTGAGGGTGGTCACGAATTAAAGTCCTTTTCGCTCTAGGACGCATATTTAAGGAGATATGGGCAAAAGAAGTTGTTCATATAAAATTTTTTTTTTAGGGTTTGAGTGGATTTTTCAATTTTTTGGGAGTGGTCACGAATTAAAGTCCTTTTCGCTCTAGGACGCATATTTAAGGAGATATGGGCAAAAGAAGTTTTTCATATAAAAATTTCAATTTTTTTAGGTTTTGGGTGGATTTTTAAATTTTTTGAGGGGTGGTCACGAATTCAAGTCCTTTTCGCTCTAGGACGCATATTTAAGGAGATATGGGCAAAAGAAGTTTTTCATATAAAAATTTAATTTTTTTTAGGTTTTAGGTGGATTTTTCAATTTTTTGAGGGTGGTCACGAATTACCATCCTTTTCGCTCTAGGACGCATATTTAAGGAGATATAGCCAAAAGAAGTTTTTCATATAAAAATTTCAATTTTTTTAGGTTTTGGGTGGATTTTTCAATTTTTTGAGGGTGGTCACGAATTAAAGTCCTTTTCGCTCTAGGACGCATATTTAAGGAGATATGGGCAAAAGAAGTTTTTCATATAAAAATTTAAATTTTTTTAGGTTTTGAGTGGATTTTTCAATTTTTTGGGGGTGGTCACGAATTAAAGTCCTTTTCGCTCTAGGACGCTTAGTTTAGGAGATATTTGTCAAAAGAAGTTTTTCATATAAAAATTTCAATTTTTTTAGGTTTTGGGTGGATTTTTCAATTTTTTGAGGGTGGTCACGAATTAAAGTCCTTTTCGCTCTAGGACGCATATTTAAGGAGATATGGGCAAAAGAAGTTTTTCATATAAAAATTTCAATTTTTTTAGGTTTTTAGGGTGGTCACGAATTAAAGTCCTTTTCGCTCTAGGACGCATATTTAAGGAGATATGGGCAAAAGAAGTTTTTCATATAAAAATTTAAATTTTTTAGGTTTTGGGTGGATTTTTCAATTTTTTGAGGGTGGTCACGAATTAAAGTCCTTTTCGCTCTAGGACGCATATTTAAGGAGATATGGGCAAAAGAAGTTTTTCATATAAAAATTTCAATTTTTTTAGGTTTTGGGTGGATTTTTTAATTTTTTGAGGGTGGTCACGAATTAAAGTCCTTTTCGCTCTAGGACGCATATTTAAGGAGATATGGGCAAAAGAAGTTTTTCATATAAAAATTTCAATTTTTTTAGGTTTTGGGTGGATTTTTCAATTTTTTGGGGGTGGTCACGAATTAAAGTCCTTTTCGCTCTAGGACGCTTAGTTTAGGAGATATGGGCAAAACAAGTTTTTCATATAAAAATTTAAATTTTTTTTAGGTTTTGGGTGGATTTTTCAATTTTTTGAGGGTGGTCACGAATTATCATCCTTTTCGCTCTAGGACGCATATTTAAGGAGATATAGCCAAAAGAAGTTTTTCATATAAAAATTTCAATTTTTTTAGGTTTTGGGTGGATTTTTCAATTTTTTTGGGGTGGTCACGAATTAAAGTCCTTTTCGCTCTAGGACGCTTAGTTTAGGAGATATGGGCAAAAGAAGTTTTTCATATAAAAATTTAAATTTTTTGAGGTTTTGAGTGGATTTTTCAATTTTTTGGGGGTGGTCACTAATTAAAGTCCTTTTCGCTCTAGGACGCATATTTAAGGAGATATGGGCAAAAGAAGTTTTTCATATAAAAATTTCAATTTTTTTAGGTTTTGGGTGGATTTTTGAATTTTTTGAGGGTGGTCACGAATTAAAGTCCTTTTCGCTCTAGGACGCATGTTGAAGGAGATATGGGCAAAAGAAGTTGTTCATATAAAAATTTCAATGAAAGGCCTTTTCGCTCTAGGACGCATATTTAAGGAGATATGGGCAAAAGAAGTTTTTCATATAAAAATTTCAACTAAAGTCCTTTTCGCTCTAGGACGCATAGTTTAGGAGATATGGGCAAAAGAAGTTTTTCATATAAAAATTTCAAGTTTTTTAGGTTTTGGGTGGATTTTTGAATTTTTTGAGGGTGGTCACGAATTAAAGTCCTTTTCGCTCTAGGACGCATATTTAAGGAGATATGGGCAAAAGAAGTTTTTCATATAAAAATTTCAATTTTTTTAGGTTTTTGGTGGATTTTTCAATTTTTTGAGGGTGGTCACGAATTAAAGTCCTTTTCGCTCTAGGACGCATATTTAAGGAGATATAGCCAAAAGAAGTTTTTCATATAAAAATTTCAATTTTTTTAGGTTTTGGGTGGATTTTTCAATTTTTTGAGGGATGGTCACGAATTCAAGTCCTTTTCGCTCTAGGACGCATATTTAAGGAGATATGGGCAAAAGAAGTTGTTCATATAAAAATTTATTTTTTTTAGGGTTTGAGTGGATTTTTCAATTTTTTGAGGGTGGTCACGAATTAAAGTCATTTTCGCTCTAGGACGCATATTTAAGGAGATATGGGCAAAAGAAGTTTTTCATATAAAAATTTCAATTTTTTTAGGTTTTGGGTGGATTTTTCAATTTTTTGGGGTGGTCACGAAATAAAGTTTTTCATATAAAAATTTCAATTTTTTTAGGTTTTGGGTGGATTTTTCAATTTTTTGAGGGTGGTCACGAATTAAAGTCCTTTTCGCTCTAGGACGCATATTTAAGGAGATATGGGCAAAAGAAGTTTTTCATATAAAAATTTCAATTTTTTTGGGTTTTGGGTGGATTTTTTAATTTTTTGAGGGTGGTCACGAATTAAAGTCATTTTCGCTCTAGGACGCATATTTAAGGAGATATGGGCAAAAGAAGTTTTTCATATAAAAATCTCAATTAAAGTCCTTTTCGCTCTAGGACGCATATTTAAGGAGATATGGGCAAAAGAAGTTTTTCATATAAAAATTTCATTTTTTTTAGGTTTTGGGTGGATTTTTGAATTTTTTGAGGGTGGTCACGAATTAAAGTCCTTTTCGCTCTAGGACGCATATTTAAGGAGATATGGGCAAAAGAAGTTTTTCATATAAAAATTTCAATTTTTTTAGGTTTTTGGTGGATTTTTCAATTTTTTGAGGGTGGTCACGAATTAAAGTCCTTTTCGCTCTAGGACGCATATTTAAGGAGATATGGGCAAAAGAAGTTGTTCATATAAAATTTTTTTTTTTAGGGTTTGAGTGGATTTTTCAATTTTTTGGGAGTGGTCACGAATTAAAGTCCTTTTCGCTCTAGGACGCATATTTAAGGAGATATGGGCAAAAGAAGTTTTTCATATAAAAATTTCAATTTTTTTAGGTTTTGGGTGGATTTTTAAATTTTTTGAGGGGTGGTCACGAATTCAAGTCCTTTTCGCTCTAGGACGCATATTTAAGGAGATATGGGCAAAAGAAGTTTTTCATATAAAAATTTAATTTTTTTTAGGTTTTAGGTGGATTTTTCAATTTTTTGAGGGTGGTCACGAATTACCATCCTTTTCGCTCTAGGACGCATATTTAAGGAGATATAGCCAAAAGAAGTTTTTCATATAAAAATTTCAATTTTTTTAGGTTTTGGGTGGATTTTTCAATTTTTTGAGGGTGGTCACGAATTAAAGTCCTTTTCGCTCTAGGACGCATATTTAAGGAGATATGGGCAAAAGAAGTTTTTCATATAAAAATTTAAATTTTTTTAGGTTTTGAGTGGATTTTTCAATTTTTTGGGGGTGGTCACGAATTAAAGTCCTTTTCGCTCTAGGACGCTTAGTTTAGGAGATATTTGTCAAAAGAAGTTTTTCATATAAAAATTTCAATTTTTTTAGGTTTTGGGTGGATTTTTCAATTTTTTGAGGGTGGTCACGAATTAAAGTCCTTTTCGCTCTAGGACGCATATTTAAGGAGATATGGGCAAAAGAAGTTTTTCATATAAAAATTTAAATTTTTTAGGTTTTGGGTGGATTTTTCAATTTTTTGAGGGTGGTCACGAATTAAAGTCCTTTTCGCTCTAGGACGCATATTTAAGGAGATATGGGCAAAAGAAGTTTTTCATATAAAAATTTCAATTTTTTTAGGTTTTGGGTGGATTTTTTAATTTTTTGAGGGTGGTCACGAATTAAAGTCCTTTTCGCTCTAGGACGCATATTTAAGGAGATATGGGCAAAAGAAGTTTTTCATATAAAAATTTCAATTTTTTTAGGTTTTGGGTGGATTTTTAAATTTTTTGAGGGGTGGTCACGAATTCAAGTCCTTTTCGCTCTAGGACGCATATTTAAGGAGATATGGGCAAAAGAAGTTTTTCATATAAAAATTTCAATTTTTTTAGGTTTTAGGTGGATTTTTCAATTTTTTGAGGGTGGTCACGAATTACCATCCTTTTCGCTCTAGGACGCATCTTTTGTCAAAAGAAGTTTTTCATATAAAAATTTCAATTTTTTTAGGTTTTGGGTGGATTTTTCAATTTTTTGAGGGTGGTCACGAATTAAAGTCCTTTTCGCTCTAGGACGCATATTTAAGGAGATATGGGCAAAAGAAGTTTTTCATATAAAAATTTCAATTTTTTTAGGTTTTGGGTGGATTTTTTAATTTTTTGAGGGTGGTCACGAATTAAAGTCCTTTTCGCTCTAGGACGCATATTTAAGGAGATATGGGCAAAAGAAGTTTTTCATATAAAAATTTCAATTAAAGTCCTTTTCGCTCTAGGACGCATATTTAAGGAGATATGGGCAAAAGAAGTTTTTCATATAAAAATTTCAATTTTTTTAGGTTTTGGGTGGATTTTTGAATTTTTTGAGGGTGGTCACGAATTAAAGTCCTTTTCGCTCTAGGACGCATATTTAAGGAGATATGGGCAAACGAAGTTGTTCATATAAAAATTTAATTTTTTTTAGGTTTTTGGTGGATTTTTCAATTTTTTGAGGGTGGTCACGAATTAAAGTCCTTTTCGCTCTAGGACGCATATTTAAGGAGATATGGGCAAAAGAAGTTTTTCATATAAAAATTTAATTTTTTTTAGGTTTTAGGTGGATTTTTCAATTTTTTGAGGGTGGTCACGAATTACCATCCTTTTCGCTCTAGGACGCATATTTAAGGAGATATAGCCAAAAGAGGTTTTTCATATAAAAATTTAAATTTTTTTAGGTTTTGGGTGGATTTTACAATTTTTTGAGGGTGGTCACGAATTAAAGTCCTTTTCGCTCTAGGACGCATATTTAAGGAGATATGTGCAAAAGAAGTTTTTCATATAAAAATTTAAATTTTTTTAGGTTTTGGGTGGATTTTTCAATTTTTTGGGGGTGGTCACGAAATAAAGTCCTTTTCGCTCTAGGACGCATAGTTTAGGAGATATGGGCAAAAGAAGTTTTTCATATAAAAATTTCAATTTTTTTAGGTTTTGGGTGGATTTTTAAATTTTTTGAGGGGTGGTCACGAATTCAAGTCCTTTTCGCTCTAGGACGCATATTTAAGGAGATATGGGCAAAAGAAGTTTTTCATATAAAAATTTCAATTTTTTTAGGTTTTAGGTGGATTTTTCAATTTTTTGAGGGTGGTCACGAATTACCATCCTTTTCGCTCTAGGACGCATCTTTTGTCAAAAGAAGTTTTTCATATAAAAATTTCAATTTTTTTAGGTTTTGGGTGGATTTTTCAATTTTTTGAGGGTGGTCACGAATTAAAGTCCTTTTCGCTCTAGGACGCATATTTAAGGAGATATGGGCAAAAGAAGTTTTTCATATAAAAATTTCAATTTTTTTGGGTTTTGGGTGGATTTTTTAATTTTTTGAGGGTGGTCACGAATTAAAGTCATTTTCGCTCTAGGACGCATATTTAAGGAGATATGGGCAAAAGAAGTTTTTCATATAAAAATCTCAATTAAAGTCCTTTTCGCTCTAGGACGCATATTTAAGGAGATATGGGCAAAAGAAGTTTTTCATATAAAAATTTCATTTTTTTTAGGTTTTGGGTGGATTTTTGAATTTTTTGAGGGTGGTCACGAATTAAAGTCCTTTTCGCTCTAGGACGCATATTTAAGGAGATATGGGCAAAAGAAGTTTTTCATATAAAAATTTCAATTTTTTTAGGTTTTTGGTGGATTTTTCAATTTTTTGAGGGTGGTCACGAATTAAAGTCCTTTTCGCTCTAGGACGCATATTTAAGGAGATATGGGCAAAAGAAGTTGTTCATATAAAATTTTTTTTTTTTTAGGGTTTGAGTGGATTTTTCAATTTTTTGGGAGTGGTCACGAATTAAAGTCCTTTTCGCTCTAGGACGCATATTTAAGGAGATATGGGCAAAAGAAGTTTTTCATATAAAAATTTCAATTTTTTTAGGTTTTGGGTGGATTTTTAAATTTTTTGAGGGGTGGTCACGAATTCAAGTCCTTTTCGCTCTAGGACGCATATTTAAGGAGATATGGGCAAAAGAAGTTTTTCATATAAAAATTTAATTTTTTTTAGGTTTTAGGTGGATTTTTCAATTTTTTGAGGGTGGTCACGAATTACCATCCTTTTCGCTCTAGGACGCATATTTAAGGAGATATAGCCAAAAGAAGTTTTTCATATAAAAATTTCAATTTTTTTAGGTTTTGGGTGGATTTTTCAATTTTTTGAGGGTGGTCACGAATTAAAGTCCTTTTCGCTCTAGGACGCATATTTAAGGAGATATGGGCAAAAGAAGTTTTTCATATAAAAATTTAAATTTTTTTAGGTTTTGAGTGGATTTTTCAATTTTTTGGGGGTGGTCACGAATTAAAGTCCTTTTCGCTCTAGGACGCTTAGTTTAGGAGATATTTGTCAAAAGAAGTTTTTCATATAAAAATTTCAATTTTTTTAGGTTTTGGGTGGATTTTTCAATTTTTTGAGGGTGGTCACGAATTAAAGTCCTTTTCGCTCTAGGACGCATATTTAAGGAGATATGGGCAAAAGAAGTTTTTCATATAAAAATTTCAATTTTTTTAGGTTTTTAGGGTGGTCACGAATTAAAGTCCTTTTCGCTCTAGGACGCATATTTAAGGAGATATGGGCAAAAGAAGTTTTTCATATAAAAATTTAAATTTTTTTAGGTTTTGGGTGGATTTTTCAATTTTTTGAGGGTGGTCACGAATTAAAGTCCTTTTCGCTCTAGGACGCATATTTAAGGAGATATGGGCAAAAGAAGTTTTTCATATAAAAATTTCAATTTTTTTAGGTTTTGGGTGGATTTTTTAATTTTTTGAGGGTGGTCACGAATTAAAGTCCTTTTCGCTCTAGGACGCATATTTAAGGAGATATGGGCAAAAGAAGTTTTTCATATAAAAATTTCAATTTTTTTAGGTTTTGGGTGGATTTTTAAATTTTTTGAGGGGTGGTCACGAATTCAAGTCCTTTTCGCTCTAGGACGCATATTTAAGGAGATATGGGCAAAAGAAGTTTTTCATATAAAAATTTCAATTTTTTTAGGTTTTAGGTGGATTTTTCAATTTTTTGAGGGTGGTCACGAATTACCATCCTTTTCGCTCTAGGACGCATCTTTTGTCAAAAGAAGTTTTTCATATAAAAATTTCAATTTTTTTAGGTTTTGGGTGGATTTTTCAATTTTTTGAGGGTGGTCACGAATTAAAGTCCTTTTCGCTCTAGGACGCATATTTAAGGAGATATGGGCAAAAGAAGTTTTTCATATAAAAATTTCAATTTTTTTAGGTTTTGGGTGGATTTTTTAATTTTTTGAGGGTGGTCACGAATTAAAGTCCTTTTCGCTCTAGGACGCATATTTAAGGAGATATGGGCAAAAGAAGTTTTTCATATAAAAATTTCAATTAAAGTCCTTTTCGCTCTAGGACGCATATTTAAGGAGATATGGGCAAAAGAAGTTTTTCATATAAAAATTTCAATTTTTTTAGGTTTTGGGTGGATTTTTGAATTTTTTGAGGGTGGTCACGAATTAAAGTCCTTTTCGCTCTAGGACGCATATTTAAGGAGATATGGGCAAAAGAAGTTGTTCATATAAAAATTTAATTTTTTTTAGGTTTTTGGTGGATTTTTCAATTTTTTGAGGGTGGTCACGAATTAAAGTCCTTTTCGCTCTAGGACGCATATTTAAGGAGATATGGGCAAAAGAAGTTTTTCATATAAAAATTTAATTTTTTTTAGGTTTTAGGTGGATTTTTCAATTTTTTGAGGGTGGTCACGAATTACCATCCTTTTCGCTCTAGGACGCATATTTAAGGAGATATAGCCAAAAGAGGTTTTTCATATAAAAATTTCAATTTTTTTAGGTTTTGGGTGGATTTTACAATTTTTTGAGGGTGGTCACGAATTAAAGTCCTTTTCGCTCTAGGACGCATATTTAAGGAGATATGTGCAAAAGAAGTTTTTCATATAAAAATTTAAATTTTTTTAGGTTTTGGGTGGATTTTTCAATTTTTTGGGGGTGGTCACGAATTAAAGTCCTTTTCGCTCTAGGACGCTTAGTTTAGGAGATATTTGTCAAAAGAAGTTTTTCATATAAAAATTTCAATTTTTTTAGGTTTTGGGTGGATTTTTCAATTTTTTGAGGGTGGTCACGAATTAAAGTCCTTTTCGCTCTAGGACGCATATTTAAGGAGATATGGGCAAAAGAAGTTTTTCATATAAAAATTTCAATTTTTTTAGGTTTTTAGGGTGGTCACGAATTAAAGTCCTTTTCGCTCTAGGACGCATATTTAAGGAGATATGGGCAAAAGAAGTTTTTCATATAAAAATTTAAATTTTTTTAGGTTTTGGGTGGATTTTTCAATTTTTTGAGGGTGGTCACGAATTAAAGTCCTTTTCGCTCTAGGACGCATATTTAAGGAGATATGGGCAAAAGAAGTTTTCCATATAAAAATTTCAATTTTTTTAGGTTTTGGGTGGATTTTTGAATTTTTTGAGGGTGGTCACGAATTAAAGTCCTTTTCGCTCTAGGACGCATATTTAAGGAGATATGGGCAAAAGAAGTTTTTCATATAAAAATTTCAATGAAAGGCCTTTTCGCTCTAGGACACATATTTAAGGAGATATGGGCAAAAGAAGTTTTTCATATAAAAATTTAAATTTTTTTAGGTTTTGGGTGGATTTTTGAATTTTTTGAGGGTGGTCACGAATTAAAGTCCTTTTCGCTCTAGGACGCATATTTAAGGAGATATGGGCAAAAGAAGTTTTTCATATAAAAATTTCAATTTTTTTAGATTGTGGGTGGATTTGTTAATTTTTTGAGGGTGGTCACGAATTAAAGTCCTTTTCGCTCTAGGACGCATATTTAAGGAGATATGGACAAAAGAAGTTTTTCATATAAAAATTTAAATTTTTCTAGGTTTTGGGTGGAGTTTTCAATTTTTTGAGGGTGGTCACGAATTAAAGTCCTCTTCGCTCTAGGACGCATATTTAAGGAGATATAGCCAAAAGAAGTTTTTCATATAAAAATTTCAATTTTTTTAGGGTTTGGGTGGATTTTTCAATTTTTTGAGGCTGAAGAAGTTTTTCATATAAAAATTTAAATTTTTTTAGGTTTTGGGTGGATTTTTCAATTTTTTTAGGGGTGGTCACGAATTAAAGTCCTTTTCGCTCTAGGACGCATATTTAAGGAGAAATGGCAAAAGAAGTTTTTCATATAAAAATTTCAAATTTTTTAGGTTTTGAGTGGATTTTTCAATTTTTTGGGAGTGGTCACGAATTAAAGTCCTTTTCGCTCTAGGACGCATATTTAAGGAGATATGGGCAAAAGAAGTTTTTCATATAAAAATTTCAATTTTTTTAGGTTTTGGGTGGATTTTTCAATTTTTTGGGGTGGTCACGAAAAAAGTCCTTTTCGCTCTAGGACGCATATTTAAGGAGATATGGGCAAAAGAAGTTTTTCATATAAAAATTTAAATTTTTTTAGGTTTTGGGTGGATTTTTCAATTTTTTGAGGGTGGTCACGAATTAAAGTCCTTTTCGCTCTAGGACGCATATTTAAGGAGATATGGGCAAAAGAAGTTTTCCATATAAAAATTTCAATTTTTTTAGGTTTTGGGTGGATTTTTGAATTTTTTGAGGGTGGTCACGAATTAAAGTCCTTTTCGCTCTAGGACGCATATTTAAGGAGATATGGGCAAAAGAAGTTTTTCATATAAAAATTTCAATGAAAGGCCTTTTCGCTCTAGGACACATATTTAAGGAGATATGGGCAAAAGAAGTTTTTCATATAAAAATTTAAATTTTTTTAGGTTTTGGGTGGATTTTTGAATTTTTTGAGGGTGGTCACGAATTAAAGTCCTTTTCGCTCTAGGACGCATATTTAAGGAGATATGGGCAAAAGAAGTTTTTCATATAAAAATTTAAATTTTTTTAGATTGTGGGTGGATTTGTTAATTTTTTGAGGGTGGTCACGAATTAAAGTCCTTTTCGCTCTAGGACGCATATTTAAGGAGATATGGACAAAAGAAGTTTTTCATATAAAAATTTAAATTTTTCTAGGTTTTGGGTGGAGTTTTCAATTTTTTGAGGGTGGTCACGAATTAAAGTCCTCTTCGCTCTAGGACGCATATTTAAGGAGATATAGCCAAAAGAAGTTTTTCATATAAAAATTTCAATTTTTTTAGGGTTTGGGTGGATTTTTCAATTTTTTGAGGCTGGTCACGAATTAAAGTCCTTTTCGCTCTAGGACGCATATTTAAGGAGATATAGCCAAAAGAAGTTTTTCATATAAAAATTTAAATTTTTTTAGGTTTTGGGTGGATTTTTCAATTTTTTTAGGGGTGGTCACGAATTAAAGTCCTTTTCGCTCTAGGACGCATATTTAAGGAGAAATGGCAAAAGAAGTTTTTCATATAAAAGTTTCAAATTTTTTAGGTTTTGAGTGGATTTTTCAATTTTTTGGGAGTGGTCACGAATTAAAGTCCTTTTCGCTCTAGGACGCATATTTAAGGAGATATGGGCAAAAGAAGTTTGTCATATAAAAATTTCAATTTTTTTAGGTTTTGGGTGGATTTTTCAATTTTTTGGGGTGGTCACGAAAAAAAGTCCTTTTCGCTCTAGGATGCATAGTTTAGGAGATATGGGCAAAAGAAGTTTTTCATATAAAAATTTCAATTTTTTTAGGTTTTGGGTGGATTTTTCAATTTTTTGAGGGTGGTCACGAATTACCATCCTTTTCGCTCTAGGACGCATATTTAAGGAGATATGGCCAAAAGAAGTTTTTCATATAAAAATTTCAATTTTTTTAGGTTTTGGGTGGATTTTTCAATTTTTTGAGGGTGGTCACGAATTACCATCCTTTTCGCTCTAGGACGCATATTCAAGGAGATATAGCCAAAAGAAGTTTTTCATATAAAAATTTAAATTTTTTTAGGTTTTGGGTGGATTTTTCAATTTTTTGAGGGTGGTCACGAATTAAAGTCCTTTTCGCTCTAGGACGCATATTTAAGGAGATATGGGCAAAAGAAGTTTTTCATATAAAAATTTCAATTTTTTTAGGTTTTGGGTGGATTTTTCAATTTTTTTTTTGGGGTGGTCACGAATTAAAGTCCTTTTCGCTCTAGGACGCTTAGTTTAGGAGATATGGGCAAAAGAAGTTTTTCATATAAAAATTTCAATTTTTTTAGGTTTTGAGTGGATTTTTCAATTTTTTGAGGGTGGTCACGAATTAAAGTCCTTTTCGCTCTAGGACGCATATTTAAGGAGATACGGGCAAAAGAAGTTTTTCATATAAAAATTTCAATTTTTTTAGGTTTTGGGTGGATTTTAAATTTTTTGAGGGTGGTCACGAATTAAAGTCCTTTTCGCTCTAGGACGCATATTTAAGGAGATATGGACAAACGAAGTTTTTCATATAAAAATTTAAATTTTTCTAGGTTTTGGGTGGATTTTTCAATTTTTTGAGGGTGGTCACGAATTAAAGTCCTTTTCGCTCTAGGACGCATATTTAAGGAGATATGGGCAAAAGAAGTTTTTCATATAAAAATTTCAATTTTTTTAGGTTTTGGGTGGATTTTTCAATTTTTTTGGGGTGGTCACGAAATAAAGTCCTTTTCGCTCTAGGACGCATAGTTTAGGAGATATGGGCAAAAGAAGTTTTTCATATAAAAATTTCAATTTTTTTAGGTTTTGGGTGGATTTTTCAATTTTTTGAGGGTGGTCACGAATTAAAGTCCTTTTCGCTCTAGGACGCATATTTAAGGAGATATGGGCAAAAGAAGTTTTTCATATAAAAATTTCAATTTTTTTAGGTGTTGGGTGGATTTTTCAATTTTTTGAGAGTGGTCACGAATTAAAGTCCTTTTCGCTCTAGGACGCACATTTAAGGAGATATGGGCAAAAGAAGTTTTTCATATAAAAATTTCAATTTTTTTAGGTTTTGGGTGGATTTTTCAATTTTTTTGGGGTGGTCACGCATTAAAGTCCTTTTCGCTCTAGGACGCATATTTAAGGAGATATAGCCAAAAGAAGTTTTTCATATAAAAATTTAAATTTTTTTAGGTTTTGGGTGGAGTTTTCAATTTTTTGAGGGTGGTCACGAATTAAAGTCCTCTTCGCTCTAGGACGCATATTTAAGGAGATATAGCCAAAAGAAGTTTTTCATATAAAAATTTCATTTTTTTTAGGGTTTGGGTGGATTTTTCAATTTTTTGAGGGTGGTCACGAATTAAAGTCCTTTTCGCTCTAGGACGCATATTTAAGGAGATATAGCCAAAAGAATTTTTCATATAAAAATTTAAATTTTTTTAGGTTTTGGGTGGATTTTTCAATTTTTTTAGGGGTGGTCACGAATTAAAGTCCTTTTCGCTCTAGGACGCATATTTAAGGAGAAATGGCAAAAGAAGTTTTTCATATAAAAATTTCAAATTTTTTAGGTTTTGAGTGGATTTTTCAATTTTTTGGGAGTGGTCACGAATTAAAGTCCTTTTCGCTCTAGGACGCATATTTAAGGAGATATGGGCAAAAGAAGTTTTTCATATAAAAATTTCAATTTTTTTAGGTTTTGGGTGGATTTTTCAATTTTTTGGGGTGGTCACGAAAAAAGTCCTTTTCGCTCTAGGATGCATAGTTTAGGAGATATGGGCAAAAGAAGTTTTTCATATAAAAATTTCAATTTTTTTAGGTTTTGGGTGGATTTTTCAATTTTTTGAGGGTGGTCACGAATTACCATCCTTTTCGCTCTAGGACGCATATTTAAGGAGATATGGCCAAAAGAAGTTTTTCATATAAAAATTTCAATTTTTTTAGGTTTTGGGTGGATTTTTCAATTTTTTGAGGGTGGTCACGAATTACCATCCTTTTCGCTCTAGGACGCATATTTAAGGAGATATAGCCAAAAGAAGTTTTTCATATAAAAATTTCAATTTTTTTAGGTTTTGGGTGGATTTTTCAATTTTTTGAGGGTGGTCACGAAATAAAGTCCTTTTCGCTCTACGACGCATATTTAAGGAGATATGGGCAAAAGAAGTTTTTCATATAAAAATTTCAATTTTTTTAGGTTTTGGGTGGATTTTTCAATTTTTTTGGGGTGGTCACGAATTAAAGTCCTTTTCGCTCTAGGACGCATATTTAAGGAGATATGGGCAAAAGAAGTTTTTCATATAAAAATTTCAAATTTTTTAGGTTTTGAGTGGATTTTGCAATTTTTTGGGAGTGGTCACGAATTAAAGTCCTTTTCGCCCTAGGACGCATATTTAAGGAGATATGGGCAAAAGAAGTTTTTCATATAAAAATTTCAATTTTTTTAGGTTTTGGGTGGATTTTTCAATTTTTTGGGGTGGTCACGAAATAAAGTCCTTTTCGCTCTAGGATGCATAGTTTAGGAGATATGGGCAAAAGAAGTTTTTCATATAAAAATTTCAATTTTTTAGGTTTTGGGTGGATTTTTCAATTTTTTGAGGGTGGTCACGAATTAAAGTCCTTTTCGCTCTAGGACGCATATTTAAGGAGATATGGGCAAAAGAAGTTTTTCATATAAAAATTTCAATTTTTTTAGGTTTTGGGTGGATTTTTCAATTTTTTTGGGGTGGTCACGAATTAAAGTCCTTTTCGCTCTAGGACGCATATTTAAGGAGATATGGACAAACGAAGTTTTTCATATAAAAATTTAAATTTTTCTAGGTTTTGGGTGGATTTTTCAATTTTTTGAGGGTGGTCACGAATTAAAGTCCTTTTCGCTCTAGGACGCATATTTAAGGAGATATGGGCAAAAGAAGTTTTTCATATAAAAATTTAAATTTTTTTAGGTTTTGGGTGGATTTTGGAATTTTTTGAGGGTGGTCACGAATTAAAGTCCTTTTCGCTCTAGGACGCATATTTAAGGAGATATGGGCAAAAGAAGTTTTTCATATAAAAATTTCAATTTTTTTAGGTTTTGGGTGGATTTTTCAATTTTTTGAGGGTGGTCACGAATTACCATCCTTTTCACTCTAGGACGCATATTTAAGGAGATATGGCCAAAAGAAGTTTTTCATATAAAAATTTCAATTTTTTTAGGTTTTGGGTGGATTTTTCAATTTTTTGAGGGTGGTCACGAATTACCATCCTTTTCGCTCTAGGACGCATATTTAAGGAGATATAGCCAAAAGAAGTTTTTCATATAAAAATTTCAATTTTTTTAGGTTTTGGGTGGATTTTTCAATTTTTTGAGGGTGGTCACGAATTAAAGTCCTTTTCGCTCTAGGACGCTTAGTTTAGGAGATATGGGCAAAAGAAGTTTTTCATATAAAAATTTCAATTTTTTTAAGTTTTGAGTGGATTTTTCAATTTTTTGAGGGTGGTCACGAATTAAAGTCCTTTTCGCTCTAGGACGCATATTTAAGAAGATATGGGCAAAAGAAGTTTTTCATATAAAAATTTCAATTTTTTTAGGTTTTGGGTGGATTTTACATTTTTTGAGGGTGGTCACGAATTAAAGTCCTTTTCGCTCTAGGACGCATATTTGAGGAGATATGGACAAACGAAGTTTTTCATATAAAAATTTAAATTTTTCTAGGTTTTGGGTGGATTTTTCAATTTTTTGAGGGAGGTCACGAATTAAAGTCCTTTTCGCTCTAGGACGCATATTTAAGGAGATATGGGCAAAAGAAGTTTTCCATATAAAAATTTCAATTTTTTTAGGTTTTGGGTGGATTTTTCAATTTTTTGAGGGTGGCCACGAATTAAAGTCCTTTTCGCTCTAGGACGCATATTTAAGGATATATGGCCAAAAAAGTTTTTCATATAAAAATTTCAATTTTTTTAGGTTTTGGGTGGATTTTTCAATTTTTTGAGGGTGCTTACAAATTAGCATCCTTTTCGCTCCAAGACGCATATTTAAGGAGATATAGCCAAAAGAAGTTTTTCATATAAAAATTTCAATTTTTTTAGGTTTTGGGTGGATTTTTAAATTTTTTGAGGGTGGTCACGAATTAAAGTCCTTGTCGATCTAGGACGCATATTTAAGGAGATATGGGCAAAAGAAGTTTTTCATATAAAAATTTAATTTTTTTTAGGTTTTGAGTGGACTTTTCAATTTTTTGGGGGTGGTCACGAATTAAAGTCCTTTTCGCTCTAGGACGCATATTTAAGGAGATATGGGCAAAAGAAGTTTTTCATATAAAAATTTCAATTTTTTTAGGTTTTGGGTGGATTTTTCAATTTTTTTGGGGTGGTCACGAAATAAAGTCCTTTTCACTCTAGGACGCATAGTTTAGGAGATATGGGCAAAAGAAGTTTTTCATATAAAAATTTCAATTTTTTTAGGTTTTGGGTGGATTTTTAAATTTTTTGAGGGTGGTCACGAATTAAAGTCCTTTTCGCTCTAGGACGCATATTTAAGGAGATATGGGCAAAAGAAGTTTTTCATATAAAAATTTCAATTTTTTTAGGTGTTGGGTGGATTTTTCAATTTTTTGAGAGCGGTCACGAATTAAAGTCCTTTTCGCTCTAGGACGCACATTTAAGGAGATATGGGCAAAAGAAGTTTTTCATATAAAAATTTCAATTTTTTTAGGTTTTGGGTGGATTTTTCAATTTTTTTGGGGTGGTCATGCATTAAAGTCCTTTTCGCTCTAGGACGCATAGTTTAGGAGATATGGGCAAAAGAAGTTTTTCATATAAAAATTTCAATTTTTTTAGGTTTTGGGTGGATTTTTCAATTTGTTGAGGGTGGTCACGAATTAAAGTCCTTTTCGCTCTAGGACGCATATTTAAGGAGATATGGCCAAAAGAAGTTTTTCATATAAAAATTTCAATTTTTTTAGGTTTTGGGTGGATTTTTCAATTTTTTGAGGGTGGTCACGAATTACCATCCTTTTCGCTCTAGGACGCATATTTAAGGAGATATGGCCAAAAGAAGTTTTTCATATAAAAATTTCAATTTTTTTAGGTTTTGGGTGGATTTTTTAATTTTTTGAGGGTGGTCACGAAGTAAAGTCCTTTTCGCTCTAGGACGCATATTTAAGGAGATATGGACGAAAGAAGTTTTTCATATAAAAATTTCAATTTTTCTAGGTTTTGGGTGGATTTTGCAATTTTTTGAGGGTGGTCACGAATTAAAGTCCTTTTCGCTCTAGGACGCATATTTAAGGAGATATAGCCAAACGAAGTTTTTCATATAAAAATTTCATTTTTTTAGGTTTTGGGTGGATTTTTCAATTTTTTGAGAGTGGTCACGAATTAAAGTCCTTTTCGCTCTAGGACGCACATTTAAGGAGATATGGGCAAAAGAAGTTTTTCATATAAAAATTTCAATTTTTTTAGGTTTTGGGTGGATTTTTCAATTTTTTTGGGGTGGTCACGAATTAAAGTCCTTTTCGCTCTAGGGCGCTTAGTTTAGGAGATATGGGCAAACGAAGTTTTTCATATAAAAATTTCAATTTTTTTAGGTTTTGGGTGGATTTTTCAATTTTTTTAGGGTGGTCACGTATTAAAGTCCTTTTCGCTCTAGGATGCATAGTTTAGGAGATATGGGCAAAAGAAGTTTTTCATATAAAAATTTCAATTTTTTTAGGTTTTGGGTGGATTTTTCAATTTTTTGAGGGTGGTCACGAATTACCATCCTTTTCGCTCTAGGACGCATATTTAAGGAGATATAGCCAAAAGAAGTTTTTCATATAAAAATTTCAATTTTTTTAGATTTTGGGTGGATTTTTCAATTTTTTGAGGGTGGTCACGAATTAAAGTCCTTTTCGCTCTAGGACGCATATTTAAGGAGATATGGGCAAAAGAAGTTTTTCATATAAAAATTTCAATTTTTTTAGGTTTTGGGTGGATTTTTTAATTTTTTGAGAGTGGTCACGAATTAAAGTCCTTTTCGCTCTAGGACGCATATGTAAGGAGATATGGACGAAAGAAGTTTTTCATATAAAAATTTAAATTTTCCTAGGTTTTGGGTGGATTTTTCAATTTTTTTGGGGTGGTCACGAATTAAAGTCCTTTTCACTCTAGGACGCATATTTAAGGAGATATGGACAAACGAAGTTTTTCATATAAAAATTTCAATTTTTTTAGGTTTTGGGTGGATTTTTCAATTTTTTGGGGGTGGTCACGAAATAAAGTCCTTTTCGCTCTAGGATGCATAGTTTAGGAGATATGGACAAAAGAAGTTTTTCATATAAAAATTTCAATTTTTTTAGGTTTTGGGTGGATTTTTCAATTTTTTGAGGGTGGTCACGAATTAAAGTCCTTTTCGCTCTAGGACGCATATTTAAGGAGATATGGCCAAAAGAAGTTTTTCATATAAAAATTTCAATTTTTTTAGGTTTTGGGTGGATTTTTAAATTTTTTGAGGGTGGTCACGAATTACCATCCTTTTCGCTCTAGGACGCATATTTAAGGAGATATAGCCAAAAGAAGTTTTTCATATAAAAATTTCAATTTTTTTAGGTTTTGGGTGGATTTTTCAATTTTTGAGGGTGGTCACGAATTAAAGTCCTTTTCGCTCTAGGACGCATATTTAAGGAGATATGGGCAAAAGAAGTTTTTCATATAAAAATTTCAATTTTTTTAGGTTTTGGGTGGATATTTCAATTTTTTTGGGGTGGTCACGAAATAAAGTCCTTTCCGCTCTAGGACGCATAGTTTACGAGATATGGGCAAAAGAAGTTTTTCATATAAAAATTTCAATTTTTTTAGGTTTTGGGTGGATTTTTCAATTTTTTGAGGGTGGTCACGAATTAAAGTCCTTTTCGCTCTAGGGCGCATATTTAAGGAGATATGGGCAAAAGAAGTTTTTCATATAAAAATTTAAATTTTTTTAGGTTTTGAGTGGACTTTTCAATTTTTTGGTGGTGGTCACGAATTAAAGTCCTTTCCGCTCTAGGACGCATATTTAAGGAGATATGGCCAAAAGAAGTTTTTCATATAAAAATTTCAATTTTTTTAGGTTTTGGGTGGATTTTTCAATTGTTTGAGGGTGGTCACGAATTACCATCCTTTTCGCTCTAGGACGCATATTTAAGGAGATATAGCCAAAAGAAGTTTTTCATATAAAAATTTCAATTTTTTTAGGTTTTGGGTGGATTTTCCAATTTTTTTGGGGTGGTCACGAATTAAAGTCCTTTTCGCTCTAGGACGCATAGTTTAGGAGATATGGGCAATAGAAGTTTTTCATATAAAAATTTAAATTTTTTTAGGTTTTGGGTGGATTTTTCAATTTTTTGAGGGTGGTCACGAATTAAAGTCCTTTTCGCTCTAGGACGCATATTTAAGGAGATATGGGCAAAAGAAGTTTTTCATATAAAAATTTCAATTTTTTTAGGTTTTGGGTGGATTTTTCAATTTTTTTGGGGTGGTCACGAAATAAAGTCTTTTTCGCTCTAGGACGCATAGTTTAGGAGATATGGGCAAAAGAAGTTTTTCATATAAAAATTTCAATTTTTTTAGGTTTTGGGTGGATTTTTCAATTTTTTGAGGGTGGTCACGAATTAAAGTCCTTTTCGCTCTAGGACGCATATTTAAGGAGATATGGGCAAAAGAAGTTTTTCATATAAAAATTTAAATTTTTTTAGGTTTTGAGTGGACTTTTCAATTTTTTGGGGGTGGTCACGAATTAAAGTCCTTTCCGCTCTAGGACGCATATTTAAGGAGATTTGGCCAAAAGAAGTTTTTCATATAAAAATTTAAATTTTTTTAGGTTTTGAGTGGACTTTTCAATTTTTTGGGGGTGGTCACGAATTAAAGTCCTTTCCGCTCTAGGACGCATATTTAAGGAGATATGGCCAAAAGAAGTTTTTCATATAAAAATTTCAATTTTTTTAGGTTTTGGGTGGATTTTTCAATTTTTTGAGGGTGGTCACGAATTACCATCCTTTTCGCTCTAGGACGCATATTTAAGGAGATATGGCCAAAAGAAGTTTTTCATATAAAAATTTCAATTTTTTTAGGTTTTGGGTGGATTTTTCAATTTTTTGAGGGTGGTCACGAATTACCATCCTTTTCGCTCTAGGACGCATATTTAAGGAGATATAGCCAAACGAAGTTTTTCATATAAAAATTTCAATTTTTTTAGGTTTTGGGTGGATTTTTCAATTTTTTGAGGGTGGTCACGAATTAAAGTCCTTTTCGCTCTAGGACGCATATTTAAGGAGATATGGGCAAAAGAAGTTTTTCATATAAAAATTTCAATTTTTTTAGGTTTTGTGTGGATTTTTCAATTTTTTTGGGGTGGTCACGAATTAAAGTCCTTTTCGCTCTAGGACGCTTAGTTTAGGAGATATGGGCAAAAGAAGTTTTTCATATAAAAATTTCAATTTTTTTAGGTTTTGGGTGGATTTTTCAATTTTTTGAGGGTGGTCACGAATTAAAGTCCTTTTCGCTCTAGGACGCATATTTAAGGAGATATGGGCAAAAGAAGTTTTTCATATAAAAATTTCAATTTTTTTAGGTTTTGGGTGGATTTTAAATTTGTTGAGGGTGGTCACGAATTAAAGTCCTTTTCGCTCTAGGACGCATATTTAAGGAGATATGGACAAACGAAGTTTTTCATATAAAAATTTAAATTTTTCTAGGTTTTGGGTGGATTTTTCAATTTTTTGAGGGTGGTCACGAATTAAAGTCCTTTTCGCTCTAGGACGCATATTTAAGGAGATATAGCCAAAAGAAGTTTTTCATATAAAAATTTCAATTTTTTTAGGTTTTGGGTGGATTTTTGAATTTTTTGAGGGTGGTCACGAATTAAAGTCCTTTTCGCTCTAGGACGCATATTTAAGGATATATGGCCAAAAGAAGTTTTTCATATAAAAATTTCAATTTTTTTTAGGTTTTGGGTGGATTTTTCAATTTTTTTAGGGTGCTCACGAATTACCATCCTTTTCGCTCTAGGACGCATATTTAAGGAGATATAGCCAAAAGAAGTTTTTCATATAAAAATTTCAATTTTTTTAGGTTTTGGGTGGATTTTTCAATTTTTTGAGGGTGGTCACGAATTAAAGTCCTTTTCGCTCTAGGACGCATATTTAAGGAGATATGGGCAAAAGAAGTTCTTCATATAAAAATTTCAATTTTTTTAGGTTTTGGGTGGATTTTTCAATTTTTTTGGGGTGGTCACGAAATAAAGTCCTTTTCGCTCTAGGACGCATAGTTTAGGAGATATGGGCAAAAGAAGTTTTTCATATAAAAATTTCAACTTTTTTAGGTTTTGGGTGGATTTTTCAATTTTTTGAGGGTGGTCACGAATTAAAGTCCTTTTCGCTCTAGGACGCATATTTAAGGAGATATGGGCAAAAGAAGTTTTTCATATAAAAATTTCAATTTTTTTAGGTTTTGGGTGGATTTTTCAATTTTTTGAGAGTGGTCACGAATTAAAGTCCTTTTCGCCCTAGGACGCACATTTAAGGAGATATGGGCAAAAGAAGTTTTTCATATAAAAATTTCAATTTTTTTAAGTTTTGAGTGGATTTTTCAATTTTTTGAGGGTGGTCACGAATTACCATCCTTTTCGCTCTAGGACGCATATTTAAGGAGATATGGCCAAAAGAAGTTTTTCATATAAAAATTTCAATTTTTTTAGGTTTTGGGTGGATTTTTCAATTTTTTTGGGGTGGTCACGAAATAAAGTCCTTTTCGCTCTAGGACGCATAGTTTAGGAGATATGGGCAAACGAAGTTTTTCATATAAAAATTTCAATTTTTTTAGGTTTTGGGTGGATTTTTCAATTTTTTTGGGGTGGTCACGAAATAAAGTCCTTTTCGCTCTAGGACGCATATTTAAGGAGATATGGACGAAAGAAGTTTTTCATATAAAAATTTCAATTTTTCTAGGTTTTGGGTGGATTTTGCAATTTTTTGAGGGTGGTCACGAATTAAAGTCCTTTTCGCTCTAGGACGCATATTTAAGGAGATATAGCCAAAAGAAGTTTTTCATATAAAAATTTCATTTTTTTAGGTTTTGGGTGGATTTTTCAATTTTTTGAGAGTGGTCGCGAATTAAAGTCCTTTTCGCTCCAGGACGCATAGTTTAGGAGATATGGGCAAAAGAAGTTTTTCATATAAAAATTTCAATTTTTTTAGGTTTTGGGTGGATTTTTCAATTTTTTGGGGGTGGTCACGAATTAAAGTCCTTTTCGCTCTACGACGCATATTTAAGGAGATATGGCCAAAAGAAGTTTTTCATATAAAAATTTCAATTTTTTAGGTTTTTGGTGGATTTTTAAATTTTTTGAGGGTGGTCACGAATTATCGTCCTTTTCGCTCTAGGACGCATATTTAAGGAGATGTAGCCAAAAGAAGTTTTTCATATAAAAATTTAAATTTTTTTAGGTTTTGGGTGGATTTTTCAATTTGTTGAGGGTGGTCACGAATTAAAGTCCTTTTCGCTCTAGGACGCATATTTAAGGAGATATGGGCAAAAGAAGTTTTTCATATAAAAATTTCAATTTTTTTAGGTTTTGGGTGGATTTTTCAATTTTTTTGGGGTGGTCACGAAATAAAGTCCTTTTCGCTCCAGGACGCATAGTTTAGGAGATATGGGCAAAAGAAGTTTTTCATATAAAAATTTCAATTTTTTTAGGTTTTGGGTGGATTTTTCAATTTTTTTGGGGTGGTCACGAATTAAAGTCCTTTTCGCTCTAGGGCGCTTAGTTTAGGAGATATGGGCAAACGAAGTTTTTCATATAAAAATTTCAATTTTTTTAGGTTTTGGGTGGATTTTTCAATTTTTTTAGGGTGGTCACGTATTAAAGTCCTTTTCGCTCTAGGATGCATAGTTTAGGAGATATGGGCAAAAGAAGTTTTTCATATAAAAATTTCAATTTTTTTAGGTTTTGGGTGGATTTTTCAATTTTTTGAGGGTGGTCACGAATTACCATCCTTTTCGCTCTAGGACGCATATTTAAGGAGATATAGCCAAAAGAAGTTTTTCATATAAAAATTTCAATTTTTTTAGATTTTGGGTGGATTTTTCAATTTTTTGAGGGTGGTCACGAATTAAAGTCCTTTTCGCTCTAGGACGCATATTTAAGGAGATATGGGCAAAAGAAGTTTTTCATATAAAAATTTCAATTTTTTTAGGTTTTGGGTGGATTTTTTAATTTTTTGAGAGTGGTCACGAATTAAAGTCCTTTTCGCTCTAGGACGCATATGTAAGGAGATATGGACGAAAGAAGTTTTTCATATAAAAATTTAAATTTTCCTAGGTTTTGGGTGGATTTTGCAATTTTTTTGGGGTGGTCACGAATTAAAGTCCTTTTCACTCTAGGACGCATATTTAAGGAGATATGGACAAACGAAGTTTTTCATATAAAAATTTCAATTTTTTTAGGTTTTGGGTGGATTTTTCAATTTTTTTGGTGTGGGCACGAAATAAAGTCCTTTTCGCTCTAGGATGCATAGTTTAGGAGATATGGGCAAAATAAGTTTTTCATATAAAAATTTCAATTTTTTTAGGTTTTGGGTGGATTTTTCAATTTTTTGAGGGTGGTCACGAATTAAAGTCCTTTTCGCTCTAGGACGCATATTTAAGGAGATATGGCCAAAAGAAGTTTTTCATATAAAAATTTCAATTTTTTTAGGTTTTGGGTGGATTTTTAAATTTTTTGAGGGTGGTCACGAATTACCATCCTTTTCGCTCTAGGACGCATATTTAAGGAGATATAGCCAAAAGAAGTTTTTCATATAAAAATTTCAATTTTTTTAGGTTTTGGGTGGATTTTTCAATTTTTGAGGGTGGTCACGAATTAAAGTCCTTTTCGCTCTAGGACGCATATTTAAGGAGATATGGGCAAAAGAAGTTTTTCATATAAAAATTTCAATTTTTTTAGGTTTTGGGTGGATATTTCAATTTTTTTGGGGTGGTCACGAAATAAAGTCCTTTCCGCTCTAGGACGCATAGTTTACGAGATATGGGCAAAAGAAGTTTTTCATATAAAAATTTCAATTTTTTTAGGTTTTGGGTGGATTTTTCAATTTTTTGAGGGTGGTCACGAATTAAAGTCCTTTTCGCTCTAGGGCGCATATTTAAGGAGATATGGGCAAAAGAAGTTTTTCATATAAAAATTTAAATTTTTTTAGGTTTTGAGTGGACTTTTCAATTTTTTGGGGGTGGTCACGAATTAAAGTCCTTTCCGCTCTAGGACGCATATTTAAGGAGATATGGCCAAAAGAAGTTTTTCATATAAAAATTTCAATTTTTTTAGGTTTTGGGTGGATTTTTCAATTGTTTGAGGGTGGTCACGAATTACCATCCTTTTCGCTCTAGGACGCATATTTAAGGAGATATAGCCAAAAGAAGTTTTTCATATAAAAATTTCAATTTTTTTAGGTTTTGGGTGGATTTTCCAATTTTTTTGGGGTGGTCACGAATTAAAGTCCTTTTCGCTCTAGGACGCATAGTTTAGGAGATATGGGCAATAGAAGTTTTTCATATAAAAATTTCAATTTTTTTAGGTTTTGGGTGGATTTTTGAATTTTTTGAGGGTGGTCACGAATTAAAGTCCTTTTCGCTCTAGGACGCATATTTAAGGAGATATGGGCAAAAGAAGTTTTTCATATAAAAATTTCAATTTTTTTAGGTTTTGGGTGGATTTTTCAATTTTTTTGGGGTGGTCACGAATTAAAGTCCTTTTCGCTCTAGGACGCTTAGTTTAGGAGATATGGGCAAAAGAAGTTTTTCATATAAAAATTTCAATTTATTTAGGTTTTGGGTGGATTTTTCAATTTTTTGAGGGTGGTCACGAATTAAAGTCCTTTTCGCTCTAGGACGCATATTTAAGGAGATATGGGCAAAAGAAGTTTTTCATATAAAAATTTCAATTTTTTTAGGTTTTGGGTGGATTTTTCAATTTTTTTGGGGTGGTCACGAAATAAAGTCTTTTTCGCTCTAGGACGCATAGTTTAGGAGATATGGGCAAAAGAAGTTTTTCATATAAAAATTTCAATTTTTTTAGGTTTTGGGTGGATTTTTCAATTTTTTGAGGGTGGTCACGAATTAAAGTCCTTTTCGCTCTAGGACGCATATTTAAGGAGATATGGGCAAAAGAAGTTTTTCATATAAAAATTTAAATTTTTTTAGGTTTTGAGTGGACTTTTCAATTTTTTGGGGGTGGTCACGAATTAAAGTCCTTTCCGCTCTAGGACGCATATTTAAGGAGATATGGCCAAAAGAAGTTTTTCATATAAAAATTTCAATTTTTTTAGGTTTTGAGTGGACTTTTCAATTTTTTGGGGGTGGTCACGAATTAAAGTCCTTTCCGCTCTAGGACGCATATTTAAGGAGATATGGCCAAAAGAAGTTTTTCATATAAAAATTTCAATTTTTTTAGGTTTTGGGTGGATTTTTCAATTTTTTGAGGGTGGTCACGAATTACCATCCTTTTCGCTCTAGGACGCATATTTAAGGAGATATAGCCAAACGAAGTTTTTCATATAAAAATTTCAATTTTTTTAGGTTTTGGGTGGATTTTTCAATTTTTTGAGGGTGGTCACGAATTAAAGTCCTTTTCGCTCTAGGACGCATATTTAAGGAGATATGGGCAAAAGAAGTTTTTCATATAAAAATTTCAATTTTTTTAGGTTTTGTGTGGATTTTTCAATTTTTTTGGGGTGGTCACGAATTAAAGTCCTTTTCGCTCTAGGACGCTTAGTTTAGGAGATATGGGCAAAAGAAGTTTTTCATATAAAAATTTCAATTTTTTTAGGTTTTGGGTGGATTTTTCAATTTTTTGAGGGTGGTCACGAATTAAAGTCCTTTTCGCTCTAGGACGCATATTTAAGGAGATATGGGCAAAAGAAGTTTTTCATATAAAAATTTCAATTTTTTTAGGTTTTGGGTGGATTTTAAATTTGTTGAGGGTGGTCACGAATTAAAGTCCTTTTCGCTCTAGGACGCATCTTTAAGGAGATATGGACAAACGAAGTTTTTCATATAAAAATTTCAATTTTTTTAAGTTTTGAGTGGATTTTTCAATTTTTTGAGGGTGGTCACGAATTACCATCCTTTTCGCTCTAGGACGCATATTTAAGGAGATATGGCCAAAAGAAGTTTTTCATATAAAAATTTCAATTTTTTTAGGTTTTGGGTGGATTTTTCAATTTTTTTGGGGTGGTCACGAAATAAAGTCCTTTTCGCTCTAGGACGCATAGTTTAGGAGATATGGGCAAACGAAGTTTTTCATATAAAAATTTCAATTTTTTTAGGTTTTGGGTGGATTTTTCAATTTTTTTGGGGTGGTCACGAAATAAAGTCCTTTTCGCTCTAGGATGCATAGTTTAGGAGATATGGGCAAAAGAAGTTTTTCATATAAAAATTTCAATTTTTTTAGGTTTTGGGTGGATTTTTCAATTTTTTGAGGGTGGTCACGAATTAAAGTCCTTTTCGCTCTAGGACGCATATTTAAGGAGATATGGCCAAAAGAAGTTTTTCATATAAAAACTTCAATTTTTTTAGGTTTTGGGTAGATTTTTCAATTTTTTGAGGGTGGTCACGAATTACCATCCTTTTCGCTCTAGGACGCATATTTAAGGAGATATGGCCAAAAGAAGTTTTTCATATAAAAATTTCAATTTTTTTAGGTTTTGGGTGGATTTTTCAATTTTTTGAGGGTGGTCACGAATTAAAGTCCTTTTCGCTCTAGGACGCATATTTAAGGAGATATGGGCAAAAGAAGTTTTTCATATAAAAATTTCAATTTTTTTAGGTTTTGGGTGGATTTTTTAATTTTTTGAGGGTGGTCACGAAGTAAAGTCCTTTTCGCTCTAGGACGCATATTTAAGGAGATATGGACGAAAGAAGTTTTTCATATAAAAATTTAAATTTTTCTAGGTTTTGGGTGGATTTTTCAATTTTTTGAGAGTGGTCACGAATTAAAGTCCTTTTCGCTCTAGGACGCACATTTAAGGAGATATGGGCAAAAGAAGTTTTTCATATAAAAATTTCAATTTTTTTAGGTTTTGGGTGGATTTTTCAATTTTTTTGGGGTGGTCACGAATTAAAGTCCTTTTCGCTCTAGGACGCATATTTAAGGAGATATAGCCAAAAGAAGTTTTTCATATAAAAATTTCAATTTTTTTAGGTTTTGGGTGGATTTTTCACTTTTTTGGGGTGGTCACGAATTAAAGTCCTTTTCGCTCTAGGACGCTTAGTTTTGGAGATATGGGCAAAAGAAGTTTTTCATATAAAAATTTAAATTTTTTTAGGTTTTGGGTGGATTTTTCAATTTTTTGAGGGTGGTCACGAATTAAAGTCCTTTTCGCTCTAGGACGCATATTTAAGGAGATATGGACAAAAGAAGTTTTTCATATAAAAATTTCAATTTTTTAGGTTTTGGGTGGATTTTTTAATTTTTTGAGGGTGGTCACGAATTAAAGTCCTTTTCGCTCTATGACGCATATTTAAGGAGATATGGGCAAAAGAAGTTTTTCATATAAAAATTTCAATTTTTTTAGGTTTTGGGTGGATTTTTCAATTTTTTGAGGGTGGCCACGAATTAAAGTCCTTTTCGCTCTAGGACGCATATTTAAGGAGATATGGACAAAAGAAGTTTTTCATATAAAAATTTCAATTTTTTTAGGTTTTGGGTGGATTTTTCAATTTTTTGAGGGTGGTCACGAATTAAAGTCCTTTTCGCTCTAGGACGCATATTTAAGGAGATATGGGCAAAAGAAGTTTTTCATATAAAAATTTAAATTTTTTTAGGTTTTGAGTGGACCTTTCAATTTTTTGGGGGTGGTCACGAATTAAAGTCCTTTCCGCTCTAGGACGCATATTTAAGGAGATATGGCCAAAAGAAGTTTTTCATATAAAAATTTCAATTTTTTTAGGTTTTGGGTGGATTTTCAATTTTTTGAGGGTGGTCACGAATTACCATCCTTTTCGCTCTAGGACGCATATTTAAGGAGATATAGCCAAAAGAAGTTTTTCATATAAAAATTTCAATTTTTTTAGGTTTTGGGTGGATTTTCCAATTTTTAAGGACGCATATTTAAGGAGATATGGGCAAAAGAAGTTTTTCATATAAAAATTTCAATTTTTTTAGGTTTTGGGTGGATTTTTTAATTTTTTGAGGGTGGTCACGAATTAAAGTCCTTTTCGCTCTAGGACGCATATTTAAGGAGATATGGACGAAAGAAGTTTTTCATATAAAAATTTAAATTTTTCTAGGTTTTGGGTGGATTTTTCAATTTTTTGAGGGTGGTCACGAATTAAAGTCCTTTTCGCTCTAGGACGCATATTTAAGGAGATATAGCCAAAAGAAGTTTTTCATATAAAAATTTCAATTTTTTTAGGTTTTGGGTGGATTTTTCAATTTTTTGAGGGTGGTCACGAATTAAAGTCCTTTTCGCTCTATGACGCATATTTAAGGAGATATGGCCAAAAGAAGTTTTTCATATAAAAATTTCAATTTTTTTAGGTTTTGGGTGGATTTTTCAATTTTTTTGGGGTGGTCACGAAATAAAGTCCTTTTCGCTCTAGGACGCATTGTTTAGGAGATATTGGCAAAAGAAGTTTTTCATATAAAAATTTCAATTTTTTTTTAGGTTTTGGGTGGATTTTTCAATTTTTTGAGGGTGGTCACGAATTAAAGTCCTTTTCGCTCTAGGACGCATATTTAAGGAGATATGGGCAAAAGAAGTTTTTCATATAAAAATTTAAATTTTTTTAGGTTTTGGGTGGACTTTTCAATTTTTTGGGGGTGGTCACGAATTAAAGTCCTTTCCGCTCTAGGACGCATATTTAAGGAGATATGGCCAAAAGAAGTTTTTCATATAAAAATTTAAATTTTTTTAGGTTTTGGGTGGATTTTTCAATTTTTTGAGGGTGGTCACGAATTACCATCCTTTTCGCTCTAGGACGCATATTTAAGGAGATATAGCCAAAAGAAGTTTTTCATATAAAAATTTCAATTTTTTTAGGTTTTGGGTGGATTTTCCAATTTTTTTGGGGTGGTCACGAATTAAAGTCCTTTTCGCTCTAGGACGCATAGTTTAGGAGATATGGGCAAAAGAAGTTTTTCATATAAAAATTTCAATTTTTTTAGGTTTTGGGTGGATTTCTCAATTTTTTGAGGGTGGTCACGAATTAAAGTCCTTTTCGCTCTAGGACGCATATTTAAGGAGATATGGCCAAAAGAAGTTTTTCATATAAAAATTTCAATTTTTTTAGGTTTTGGGTGGATTTTTCAATTTTTTGGGGGTGGTCACGAATTAAAGTCCTTTTCGCTCTAGGACGCATATTTAAGGAGATATAGCCAAAAGAAGTTTTTCATATAAAAATTTTAATTTTTTTAGGTTTTGGGTGGATTTTTCAATTTTTTTGGGGTGGTCACGAATTAAAGTCCTTTTCGCTCTAGGACGCTTAGTTTAGGAGATATGGGCAAAAGAAGTTTTTCATATAAAAATTTAAATTTTTTTAGGTTTTGGGTGGATTTCTCAATTTTTTGAGGGTGGTCACGAATTAAAGTCCTTTTCGCTCTAGGACGCATATTTAAGGAGATATGGCCAAAAGAAGTTTTTCATATAAAAATTTAAATTTTTTTAGGTTTTGGGTGGATTTTTTAATTTTTTGAGGGTGGTCACGAATTAAAGTCCTTTTCGCTCTAGGACGCATATTTAAGGAGATATAGCCAAAAGAAGTTTTTCATATAAAAATTTTAATTTTTTTAGGTTTTGGGTGGATTTTTCAATTTTTTTGGGGTGGTCACGAATTAAAGTCCTTTTCGCTCTAGGACGCTTAGTTTAGGAGATATGGGCAAAAGAAGTTTTTCATATAAAAATTTAAATTTTTTTAGGTTTTGGGTGGATTTCTCAATTTTTTGAGGGTGGTCACGAATTAAAGTCCTTTTCGCTCTAGGACGCATATTTAAGGAGATATGGCCAAAAGAAGTTTTTCATATAAAAATTTCAATTTTTTTAGGTTTTGGGTGGATTTTTTAATTTTTTGAGGGTGGTCACGAATTAAAGTCCTTTTCGCTCTAGGACGCATATTTAAGGAGATATGGCCAAAAGAAGTTTTTCATATAAAAATTTCAATTTTTTTTAGGTTTTGGGTGGATTTTTTAATTTTTTGAGGGTGGTCACGAATTAAAGTCCTTTTCGCTCTAGGACGCATATTTAAGGAGATATGGCCAAAAGAAGTTTTTCATATAAAAATTTCAATTTTTTTAGGTTTTGGGTGGATTTTTCACTTTTTTGAGGGTGGTCACGAATTACCATCCTTTTCGCTCTAGGACGCATATTTAAGGAGATATGGGCAAAAGAAGTTTTTCATATAAAAATTTCAATTTTTTTAGGTTTTGGGTGGATTTTCCATTTTTTTTGGGGTGGTCACGAATTAAAGTCCTTTTCGCTCTAGGACGCTTAGTTTAGGAGATATGGGCAAAAGAAGTTTTTCATATAAAAATTTAAATTTTTTTAGGTTTTGGGTGGATTTTTCAATTTTTTTGGGGTGGTCACGAAATAAAGTCCTTTTCGCTCTAGGACGCATAGTTTAGGAGATATGGGCAAAAGAAGTTTTTCATATAAAAATTTAAATTTTTTTAGGTTTTGGGTGGATTTATCAATTTTTGAGGGTGGTCACGAATTAAAGTCCTTTTCGCTCTAGGACGCATATTTAAGGAGATATGGGCAAAAGAAGTTTTTCATATAAAAATTTAAATTTTTTTAGGTTTTGAGTGGACTTTTCAATTTTTTGGGGGTGGTCACGAATTAAAGTCATTTTCGCTCTAGGACGCATATTTAAGGAGATATGGCCAAAAGAAGTTTTTCATATAAAAATTTCAATTTTTTTAGGTTTTGGGTGGATTTTTCAATTTTTTGAGGGTGGTCACGAATTAAAGTCCTTTTCGCTCTAGGACACATATTTAAGGAGATATGGGCAAACGAAGTTTTTCATATAAAAATTTAAATTTTTTTAGGTTTTGGGTGGATTTTTCAATTTTTTGAGGGGTGGTCACGAATTAAAGTCCTTTTCGCTCTAGGACGCATATTTAAGGAGATATGGGCAAAAGAAGTTTTTCATATAAAAATTTCAAATTTTTTAGGTTTTGAGTGGATTTATCAATTTTTTGGGAGTGGTCACGAATTAAAGTACTTTTCGCTCTAGGACGCATATTTAAGGAGATATGGGCAAAAGAAGTTTTTCATATAAAAATTTCAATTTTTTTAGGTTTTGGGTGGATTTTTCAATTTTTTGGGGTGGTCACGAAATAAAGTCCTTTTCGCTCTGGATGCATAGTTTAGGAGATATGGGCAAAAGAAGTTTTTCATATAAAAATTTCAATTTTTTTAGGTTTTGGGTGGATTTTTCAATTTTTTGAGGGTGGTCACGAATTACCATCCTTTTCGCTCTAGGACGCATATTTAAGGAGATATGGCCAAAAGAAGTTTTTCATATAAAAATTTCAATTTGTTTAGGTTTTGGGTGGATTTTTCAATTTTTTGAGGGTGGTCACGAATTACCATCCTTTTCGCTCTAGGACGCATATTTAAGGAGATATAGCCAAAAGAAGTTTTTCATATAAAAATTTCAATTTTTTTAGGTTTTGGGTGGATTTTTCAATTTTTTGAGGGTGGTCACGAATTAAAGTCCTTTTCGCTCTAGGACGCATATTTAAGGAGATATGGGCAAACGAAGTTTTTCATATAAAAATTTCAATTTTTTTAGGTTTTGGGTCGATTTTTCAATTTGTTTGGGGTGGTCACGAATTAAAGTCCTTTTCGCTCTAGGACGCTTAGTTTAGGAGATATGGGCAAAAGAAGTTTTTCATATAAAAATTTCAATTTTTTTAGGTTTTGGGTGGATTTTTCAATTTTTTGAGGGTGGTCACGAATTAAAGTCCTTTTCGCTCTAGGACGCATATTTAAGGAGATATGGGCAAAAGAAGTTTTTCATATAAAAATTTCAATTTTTTAGGTTTTGGGTGGATTTTTCAATTTTTTTGGGGTGGTCACGAATTAAAGTCCTTTCCGCTCTAGGACGCATATTTAAGGAGATATAGCCAAAAGAAGTTTTTCATATAAAAATTTCAATTTTTTTAGGTTTTGGGTGGATTTTTCAATTTTTTGAGGGTGGTCACGAATTACCATCCTTTTCGCTCTAGGACGCATATTTAAGGAGATATAGCCAAAAGAAGTTTTTCATATAAAAATTTTAATTTTTTTAGGTTTTGGGTGGATTTTTCATTTTTTTTGGGGTGGTCAC
The DNA here is from genome assembly GCF_050003625.1 of Haematobia irritans. Taxonomy (NCBI): domain Eukaryota; kingdom Metazoa; phylum Arthropoda; class Insecta; order Diptera; family Muscidae; genus Haematobia; species Haematobia irritans. Next base: position 73,710,274 of record NC_134399.1, on the reverse strand, counting down.
GAATTAAAGTCCTTTTCGCTCTAGGACGCTTAGTTTAGGAGATATGGGCAAAAGAAGTTTTTCATATAAAAATTTAAATTTTTTTAGGTTTTGGGTGGATTTCTCAATTTTTTGAGGGTGGTCACGAATTAAAGTCCTTTTCGCTCTAGGACGCATATTTAAGGAGATATGGCCAAAAGAAGTTTTTCATATAAAAATTTCAATTTTTTTAGGTTTTGGGTAGATTTTTCAATTTTTTGAGGGTGGTCACGAATTACCATCCTTTTCGCTCTAGGACGCATATTTAAGGAGATATGGCCAAAAGAAGTTTTTCATATAAAAATTTCAATTTTTTTAGGTTTTGGGTGGATTTTTCAATTTTTTGAGGGTGGTCACGAATTAAAGTCCTTTTCGCTCTAGGACGCATATTTAAGGAGATATGGGCAAAAGAAGTTTTTCATATAAAAATTTCAATTTTTTTAGGTTTTGGGTGGATTTTTTAATTTTTTGAGGGTGGTCACGAAGTAAAGTCCTTTTCGCTCTAGGACGCATATTTAAGGAGATATGGACGAAAGAAGTTTTTCATATAAAAATTTAAATTTTTCTAGGTTTTGGGTGGATTTTTCAATTTTTTAAGAGTGGTCACGAATTAAAGTCCTTTTCGCTCTAGGACGCATAGTTTAGGAGATATGGGCAAAAGAAGTTTTTCATATAAAAATTTCAATTTTTTTTAGGTTTTGGGTGGATTTTTCAATTTTTTTGGGGTGGTCACGAATTAAAGTCCTTTTCGCTCTAGGACGCATATTTAAGGAGATATAGCCAAAAGAAGTTTTTCATATAAAAATTTCAATTTTTTTAGGTTTTGGGTGGATTTTTCAATTTTTTTGGGGTGGTCACGAATTAAAGTCCTTTTCGCTCTAGGACGCTTAGTTTTGGAGATATGGGCAAAAGAAGTTTTTCATATAAAAATTTCAATTTTTTTAGGTTTTGGGTGGATTTTTTAATTTTTTGAGGGTGGTCACGAATTAAAGTCCTTTTCGCTCTATCACGCATATTTAAGGAGATATGGGCAAAAGAAGTTTTTCATATAAAAATTTCAATTTTTTTAGGTTTTGGGTGGATTTTTCAATTTTTTGAGGGTGGTCACGAATTAAAGTCCTTTTCGCTCTAGGACGCATATTTAAGGAGATATGGACAAAAGAAGTTTTTCATATAAAAATTTCAATTTTTTTAGGTTTTGGGTGGATTTTCAATTTTTTGAGGGTGGTCACGAATTACCATCCTTTTCGCTCTAGGACGCATATTTAAGGAGATATAGCCAAAAGAAGTTTTTCATATAAAAATTTCAATTTTTTTAGGTTTTGGGTGGATTTTCCAATTTTTAAGGACGCATATTTAAGGAGATATGGACGAAAGAAGTTTTTCATATAAAAATTTAAATTTTTCTAGGTTTTGGGTGGATTTTTCAATTTTTTGAGGGTGGTCACGAATTAAAGTCCTTTTCGCTCTAGGACGCATATTTAAGGAGATATAGCCAAAAGAAGTTTTTCATATAAAAATTTCAATTTTTTTAGGTTTTGGGTGGATTTTTCAATTTTTTGAGGGTGGTCACGAATTAAAGTCCTTTTCGCTCTATGACGCATATTTAAGGAGATATGGCCAAAAGAAGTTTTTCATATAAAAATTTCAATTTTTTTAGGTTTTGGGTGGATTTTTCAATTTTTTTGGGGTGGTCACGAAATAAAGTCCTTTTCGCTCTAGGACGCATTGTTTAGGAGATATTGGCAAAAGAAGTTTTTCATATAAAAATTTCAATTTTTTTTAGGTTTTGGGTGGATTTTTCAATTTTTTGAGGGTGGTCACGAATTAAAGTCCTTTTCGCTCTAGGACGCATATTTAAGGAGATATGGGCAAAAGAAGTTTTTCATATAAAAATTTAAATTTTTTTAGGTTTTGGGTGGACTTTTCAATTTTTTGGGGGTGGTCACGAATTAAAGTCCTTTCCGCTCTAGGACGCATGTTTAAGGAGATATGGCCAAAAGAAGTTTTTCATATAAAAATTTCAATTTTTTTAGGTTTTGGGTGGATTTTTCAATTTTTTGAGGGTGGTCACGAATTACCATCCTTTTCGCTCTAGGACGCATATTTAAGGAGATATAGCCAAAAGAAGTTTTTCATATAAAAATTTCAATTTTTTTAGGTTTCGGGTGGATTTTCCAATTTTTTTGGGGTGGTCACGAATTAAAGTCCTTTTCGCTCTAGGACGCATAGTTTAGGAGATATGGACAAAAGAAGTTTTTCATATAAAAATTTCAATTTTTTTAGGTTTTGGGTGGACTTTTCAATTTTTTGAGGGTGGTCACGAATTAAAGTCCTTTTCGCTCTAGGACGCATATTTAAGGAGATATGGCCAAAAGAAGTTTTTCATATAAAAATTTCAATTTTTTTAGGTTTTGGGTGGATTTTTCAATTTTTTGGGGGTGGTCACGAATTAAAGTCCTTTCCGCTCTAGGACGCATATTTAAGGAGATATAGCCAAAAGAAGTTTTTCATATAAAAATTTAAATTTTTTTAGGTTTTGGGTGGATTTTTCAATTTTTTGAGGGTGGTCACGAATTACCATCCTTTTCGCTCTAGGACGCATATTTAAGGAGATATAGCCAAAAGAAGTTTTTCATATAAAAATTTTAATTTTTTTAGGTTTTGGGTGGATTTTTCAATTTTTTTGGGGTGGTCACGAATTAAAGTCCTTTTCGCTCTAGGACGCTTAGTTTAGGAGATATGGGCAAAAGAAGTTTTTCATATAAAAATTTAAATTTTTTTAGGTTTTGGGTGGATTTCTCAATTTTTTGAGGGTGGTCACGAATTAAAGTCCTTTTCGCTCTAGGACGCATATTTAAGGAGATATGGCCAAAAGAAGTTTTTCATATAAAAATTTCAATTTTTTTAGGTTTTGGGTGGATTTTTTAATTTTTTGAGGTTGGTCACGAATTAAAGTCCTTTTCGCTCTAGGACGCATATTTAAGGAGATATAGCCAAAAGAAGATTTTCATATAAAAATTTCAATTTTTTTTAGGTTTTGGGTGGATTTTTCAATTTTTTGAGGGTGGTCACGAATTAAAGTCCTTTTCGCTCTAGGACGCATATTTAAGGAGATATGGGCAAAAGAAGTTTTTCATATAAAAATTTTAATTTTTTTAGGTTTTGGGTGGATTTTTCAATTTTTTTGGGGTGGTCACGAATTAAAGTCCTTTTCGCTCTAGGACGCTTAGTTTAGGAGATATGGCCAAAAGAAGTTTTTCATATAAAAATTTCAATTTTTTTAGGTTTTGGTTGGATTTTTCAATTTTTTGAGGGTGGTCACGAATTAAAGTCCTTTTCGCTCTAGGACGCATATTTAAGGAGATATGGACAAAAGAAGTTTTTCATATAAAAATTTCAATTTTTTTAGGTTTTGGGTGGATTTTTCAATTTTTTGAGGGTGGTCACGAATTAAAGTCCTTTTCGCTCTAGGACGCATATTTAAGGAGATATGGCCAAAAGAAGTTTTTCATATAAAAATTTCAATTTTTTTAGGTTTTGGGTGGATTTTTCACTTTTTTGAGGGTGGTCACGAATTACCATCCTTTTCGCTCTAGGACGCATATTTAAGGAGATATGGGCAAAAGAAGTTTTTCATATAAAAATTTCAATTTTTTTAGGTTTTGGGTGGATTTTCCATTTTTTTTGGGGTGGTCACGAATTAAAGTCCTTTTCGCTCTAGGACGCTTAGTTTAGGAGATATGGGCAAAAGAAGTTTTTCATATAAAAATTTAAATTTTTTTAGGTTTTGGGTGGATTTTTCAATTTTTTTGGGGTGGTCACGAAATAAAGTCCTTTTCGCTCTAGGACGCATAGTTTAGGAGATATGGGCAAAAGAAGTTTTTCATATAAAAATTTAAATTTTTTTAGGTTTTGGGTGGATTTTTCAATTTTTGAGGGTGGTCACGAATTAAAGTCCTTTTCGCTCTAGGACGCATATTTAAGGAGATATGGGCAAAAGAAGTTTTTCATATAAATATTTAAATTTTTTTAGGTTTTGAGTGGACTTTTCAATTTTTTGGGGGTGGTCACGAATTAAAGTCATTTTCGCTCTAGGACGCATATTTAAGGAGATATGGCCAAAAGAAGTTTTTCATATAAAAATTTCAATTTTTTTAGGTTTTGGGTGGATTTTTCAATTTTTTGAGGGTGGTCACGAATTAAAGTCCTTTTCGCTCTAGGACACATATTTAAGGAGATATGGGCAAAAGAAGTTTTTCATATAAAAATTTAAATTTTTTTAGGTTTTGGGTGGATTTTTCAATTTTTTGAGGGGTGGTCACGAATTAAAGTCCTTTTCGCTCTAGGACGCATATTTAAGGAGATATGGGCAAAAGAAGTTTTTCATATAAAAATTTCAATTTTTTTAGGTTTTGGGTGGATTTTTCAATTTTTTGAGGGTGGTCACGAATTACCATCCTTTTCGCTCTAGGACGCATATTTAAGGAGATATGGCCAAAAGAAGTTTTTCATATAAAAATTTCAATTTTTTTAGGTTTTGGATGGATTTTTCAATTTTTTGAGGGTGGTCGCGAATTACCATCCTTTTCGCTCTAGGACGCATATTTAAGGAGATATAGCCAAAAGAAGTTTTTCATATAAAAATTTCAATTTTTTTAGGTTTTGGGTGGATTTTTCAATTTTTTGAGGGTGGTCACGAATTAAAGTCCTTTTCGCTCTAGGACGCATATTTAAGGAGATATGGGCAAACGAAGTTTTTCATATAAAAATTTCAATTTTTTTAGGTTTTGGGTGGATTTTTCAATTTTTTGAGGGTGGTCACGAATTAAAGTCCTTTTCGCTCTAGGACGCTTAGTTTAGGAGATATGGGCAAAAGAAGTTTTTCATATAAAAATTTCAATTTTTTTAGGTTTTGGGTGGATTTTTCAATTTTTTGGGGGTGGTCACGAATTAAAGTCCTTTCCGCTCTAGGACGCATATTTAAGGAGATATAGCCAAAAGAAGTTTTTCATATAAAAATTTAAAATTTTTTAGGTTTTGGGTGGATTTTTCAATTTTTTGAGGGTGGTCACGAATTACCATCCTTTTCGCTCTAGGACGCATATTTAAGGAGATATAGCCAAAAGAAGTTTTTCATATAAAAATTTTAATTTTTTTAGGTTTTGGGTGGATTTTTCATTTTTTTTGGGGTGGTCACGAATTAAAGTCCTTTTCGCTCTAGGACGCTTAGTTTAGGAGATATGGGCAAAAGAAGTTTTTCATATAAAAATTTAAATTTTTTTAGGTTTTGGGTGGATTTCTCAATTTTTTGAGGGTGGTCACGAATTAAAGTCCTTTTCGCTCTAGGACGCATATTTAAGGAGATATGGCCAAAAGAAGTTTTTCATATAAAAATTTCAATTTTTTTAGGTTTTGGGTGGATTTTTTAATTTTTTGAGGGTGGTCACGAATTAAAGTCCTTTTCGCTCTAGGACGCATATTTAAGGAGATATGGGCAAAAGAAGTTTTTCATATAAAAATTTCAAATTTTTTAGGTTTTGAGTGGATTTTTCAATTTTTTGGGAGTGGTCACGAATTAAAGTACTTTTCGCTCTAGGACGCATATTTAAGGAGATATGGGCAAAAGAAGTTTTTCATATAAAAATTTCAATTTTTTTAGGTTTTGGGTGGATTTTTCGATTTTTCGGGGTGGTCACGAAATAAAGTCCTTTTCGCTCTGGATGCATAGTTTAGGAGATATGGGCAAAAGAAGTTTTTCATATAAAAATTTCAATTTTTTTAGGTTTTGGGTGGATTTTTCAATTTTTTGAGGGTGGTCACGAATTACCATCCTTTTCGCTCTAGGACGCATATTTAAGGAGATATGGCCAAAAGAAGTTTTTGATATAAAAATTTCAATTTTTTTAGGTTTTGGGTGGATTTTTCAATTTTTTGAGGGTGGTCACGAATTACCATCCTTTTCGCTCTAGGACGCATATATAAGGAGATATAGCCAAAAGAAGTTTTTCATATAAAAATTTCAATTTTTTTAGGTTTTGGGTGGATTTTTCAATTTTTTGAGGGTGGTCACGAATTAAAGTCCTTTTCGCTCTAGGACGCATATTTAAGGAGATATAGCCAAAAGAAGTTTTTCATATAAAAATTTAAATTTTTTTAGGTTTTGGGTGGATTTTTCAATTTTTTTAGGGTGGTCACGAATTAAAGTCCTTTTCGCTCTAGGACGCATATTTAAGGAGATATGGGCAAACGAAGTTTTTCATATAAAAATTTCAATTTTTTTAGGTTTTGGGTCGATTTTTCAATTTGTTTGGGGTGGTCACGAATTAAAGTCCTTTTCGCTCTAGGACGCTTAGTTTAGGAGATATGGGCAAAAGAAGTTTTTCATATAAAAATTTCAATTTTTTTAGGTTTTGGGTGGATTTTTCAATTTTTTGAGGGTGGTCACGAATTAAAGTCCTTTTCGCTCTAGGACGCATATTTAAGGAGATATGGCCAAAAGAAGTTTTTCATATAAAAATTTCAATTTTTTTAGGTTTTGGGTGGATTTTTTAATTTTTTGAGGGTGGTCACGAATTAAAGTCCTTTTCGCTCTAGGACGCATATTTAAGGAGATATAGCCAAAAGAAGTTTTTCATATAAAAATTTCAATTTTTTTAGGTTTTGGGTGGATTTTTCAATTTTTTGAGGGTGGTCACGAATTAAAGTCCTTTTCGCTCTAGGACGCATATTTAAGGAGATATGGGCAAACGAAGTTTTTCATATAAAAATTTCAATTTTTTTAGGTTTTGGGTCGATTTTTCAATTTGTTTGGGGTGGTCACGAATTAAAGTCCTTTTCGCTCTAGGACGCTTAGTTTAGGAGATATGGGCAAAAGAAGTTTTTCATATAAAAATTTCAATTTTTTTAGGTTTTGGGTGGATTTTTCAATTTTTTGAGGGTGGTCACGAATTAAAGACCTTTTCGCTCTAGGACGCATATTTAAGGAGATATGGGCAAAAGAAGTTTTTCATATAAAAATTTCAATTTTTTTAGGTTTTGGGTGGATTTTTCAATTTTTTGGGGGTGGTCACGAATTAAAGTCCTTTCCGCTCTAGGACGCATATTTAAGGAGATATAGCCAAAAGAAGTTTTTCATATAAAAATTGAAATTTTTTTAGGTTTTGGGTGGATTTTTCAATTTTTTGAGGGTGGTCACGAATTACCATCCATTTCGCTCTAGGACGCATATTTAAGGAGATATAGCCAAAAGAAGTTTTTCATATAAAAATTTTAATTTTTTTAGGTTTTGGGTGGATTTTTCATTTTTTTTGGGGTGGTCACGAATTAAAGTCCTTTTCGCTCTAGGACGCTTAGTTTAGGAGATATGGGCAAAAGAAGTTTTTCATATAAAAATTTAAATTTTTTTAGGTTTTGGGTGGATTTCTCAATTTTTTGAGGGTGGTCACGAATTAAAGTCCTTTTCGCTCTAGGACGCATATTTAAGGAGATATGGCCAAAAGAAGTTTTTCATATAAAAATTTCAATTTTTTTAGGTTTTGGGTGGATTTTTTAATTTTTTGAGGGTGGTCACGAATTAAAGTCCTTTTCGCTCTAGGACGCATATTTAAGGAGATATAGCCAAAAGAAGTTTTTCATATAAAAATTTCAATTTTTTTAGGTTTTGGGTGGATTTTTCAATTTTTTGAGGGTGGTCACGAATTAAAGTCCTTTTCGCTCTAGGACACATATTTAAGGAGATATGGGCAAACGAAGTTTTTAATATAAAAATTTCAATTTTTTTAGGTTTTGGGTGGATTTTTCAATTTTTTGAGGGGTGGTCACGAATTAAAGTCCTTTTCGCTCTAGGACGCATATTTAAGGAGATATGGGCAAAAGAAGTTTTTCATATAAAAATTTCAAATTTTTTAGGTTTTGAGTGGATTTTTCAATTTTTTGGGAGTGGTCACGAATTAAAGTACTTTTCGCTCTAGGACGCATATTTAAGGAGATATGGGCAAAAGAAGTTTTTCATATAAAAATTTCAATTTTTTTAGGTTTTGGGTGGATTTTTCGATTTTTTGGGGTGGTCACGAAATAAAGTCCTTTTCGCTCTGGATGCATAGTTTAGGAGATATGGGCAAAAGAAGTTTTTCATATAAAAATTTCAATTTTTTTAGGTTTTGGGTGGATTTTTCAATTTTTTGAGGGTGGTCACGAATTACCATCCTTTTCGCTCTAGGACGCATATTTAAGGAGATATGGCCAAAAGAAGTTTTTGATATAAAAATTTCAATTTTTTTAGGTTTTGGGTGGATTTTTCAATTTTTTGAGGGTGGTCACGAATTACCATCCTTTTCGCTCTAGGACGCATATATAAGGAGATATAGCCAAAAGAAGTTTTTCATATAAAAATTTCAATTTTTTTAGGTTTTGGGTGGATTTTTCAATTTTTTGAGGGTGGTCACGAATTAAAGTCCTTTTCGCTCTAGGACGCATATTTAAGGAGATATGGGCAAAAGAAGTTTTTCATATAAAAATTTCAATTTTTTTAGGTTTTGGGTCGATTTTTCAATTTGTTTGGGGTGGTCACGAATTAAAGTCCTTTTCGCTCTAGGACGCTTAGTTTAGGAGATATGGGCAAAAGAAGTTTTTCATATAAAAATTTCAATTTTTTTAGGTTTTGGGTGGATTTTTCAATTTTTTGAGGGTGGTCACGAATTAAAGTCCTTTTCGCTCTAGGACGCATATTTAAGGAGATATGGGCAAAAGAAGTTTTTCATATAAAAATTTAAATTTTTTTAGGTTTTGGGTGGATTTTAAATTTTTTGAGGGTGGTCACGAATTAAAGTCCTTTTCGCTCTAGGACGCATATTTAAGGAGATATAGCCAAAAGAAGTTTTTCATATAAAAATTTCAATTTTTTTAGGTTTTGGGTGGATTTTTCAATTTTTTGAGGGTGGTCACGAATTACCATCCTTTTCGCTCTAGGACGCATATTTAAGGAGATATAGCCAAAAGAAGTTTTTCATATAAAAATTTCAATTTTTTTAGGTTTTGGGTGGATTTTCCAATTTTTTTGGGGTGGTCACGAATTAAAGTCCTTTTCGCTCTAGGACGCATAGTTTAGGAGATATGGGCAAAAGAAGTTTTTCATATAAAAATTTAAATTTTTTTAGGTTTTGGGTGGATTTTTCAATTTTTTGAGGGTGGTCACGAATTAAAGTCCTTTTCGCTCTAGGACGCATATTTAAGGAGATATGGGCAAAAGAAGTTTTTCATATAAAAATTTCAATTTTTTTAGGTTTTGGGTGAATTTTTTAATTTTTTGAGGGTGGTCACGAATTAAAGTCCTTTTCGCTCTAGGACGCATATTTAAGGAGATATGGACGAAAGAAGTTTTTCATATAAAAATTTAAATATTTCTAGGTTTTGGGTGGATTTTTCAATTTTTTGAGGGTGGTCACGAATTAAAGTCCTTTTCGCTCTAGGACGCATATTTAAGGAGATATAGCCAAAAGAAGTTTTTCATATAAAAATTTCAATTTTTTTAGGTTTTGGGTGGATTTTTCAATTTTTTGAGGGTGGTCACGAATTAAAGTCCTTTTCGCTCTAGGACGCATATTTAAGGAGATATGGGCAAAAGAAGTTTTTCATATAAAAATTTCAATTTTTTAGGTTTTGGGTGGATTTTTCAATTTTTTTGGAGTGGTCACGAAATAAAGTCCTTTTCGCTCTAGGACGCATAGTTTAGGAGATATGGGCAAAAGAAGTTTTTCATATAAAAATTTCAATTTTTTTAGGATTTGGGTGGATTTTTCAATTTTTTGAGGGTGGTCACGAATTAAAGTCCTTTTCGCTCTAGGACGCATATTTAAGGAGATATGGGCAAAAGAAGTTTTTCATATAAAAATTTAAATTTTTTTAGGTTTTGAGTGGACTTTTCAATTTTTTGGGGGTGGTCACGAATTAAAGTCCTTTTCGCTCTATGACGCATATTTAAGGAGATATGGCCAAAAGAAGTTTTTCATATAAAAATTTCAATTTTTTTAGGTTTTGGGTGGATTTTTCGATTTTTTGAGGGTGGTCACGAATTACCATCCTTTTCGCTCTAGGACGCATATTTAAGGAGATATAGCCAAAAGATGTTTTTCATATAAAAATTTCAATTTTTTTAGGGTTTGGGTGGATTTTCCAATTTTTTTGGGGTGGTCACGAATTAAAGTCCTTTTCGCTCTAGGACGCATATTTAAGGAGATATGGGCAAAAGAAGTTTTTCATATAAAAATTTAAATTTTTTTAGGTTTTGGGTGGATTTTTCAATTTTTTTGGGGTGGTCACGAAATAAAGTCCTTTTCGCTCTAGGACGCATAGTTTAGGAGATATGTGCAAAAGAAGTTTTTCATATAAAAATTTCAATTTTTTTAGGTTTTGGGTGGATTTTTCAATTTTTTGAGGGTGGTCACGAATTACCATCCTTTTCGCTCTAGGACGCATATTTAAGGAGATATGGCCAAAAGAAGTTTTTCATATAAAAATTTCAATTTTTTTAGGTTTTGGGTGGATTTTTCAATTTTTTGAGGGTGGTAGCGAATTACCATCCTTTTCGCTCTAGGACGCATATTTAAGGAGATATAGCCAAAAGAAGTTTTTCATATAAAAATTTCAATTTTTTTAGGTTTTGGGTGGATTTTTCAATTTTTTGAGGGTGGTCACGAATTAAAGTCCTTTTCGCTCTAGGACGCATATTTAAGGAGATATGGGCAAAAGAAGTTTTTCATATAAAAATTTCAATTTTTTTAGGTTTTGGGTCGATTTTTCAATTTGTTTGGGGTGGTCACGAATTAAAGTCCTTTTCGCTCTAGGACGCTTAGTTTAGGAGATATGGGCAAAAGAAGTTTTTCATACAAAAATTTCAATTTTTTTAGGTTTTGGTGGATTTTTCAATTTTTTGAGGGTGGTCACGAATTAAAGTCCTTTTCGCTCTAGGACGCATATTTAAGGAGATATGGGCAAAAGAAGTTTTTCATATAAAAATTTCAATTTTTTTAGGTTTTGGGTGGATTTTTCAATTTTTTGAGGGTGGTCACGAATTAAAGTCCTTTTCGCTCTAGGACGCATAGTTTAGGAGATATGGGCAAAAGAAGTTTTTCATATAAAAATTTAAATTTTTTTAGGTTTTGGGTGGATTTTTCAATTTTTTGAGGGTGGTCACGAATTAAAGTCCTTTTCGCTCTAGGACGCATATTTAAGGAGATATGGCCAAAAGAAGTTTTTCATATAAAAATTTCAATTTTTTTAGGTTTTGGGTGGATTTTTCAATTTTTTGAGGGTGGTCACGAATTACCATCCTTTTCGCTCTAGGACGCATATTTAAGGAGATATAGCCAAAAGAAGTTTTTCATATAAAAATTTCAATTTTTTTAGGTTTTGGGTGGATTTTTCAATTTTTTGAGGGTGGTCACGAATTAAAGTCCTTTTCGCTCTAGGACGCATATTTAAGGAGATATGGGCAAAAGAAGTTTTTCATATAAAAATTTCATATTTTTTAAGGTTTTGGGTGAATTTTTTAATTTTTTGAGGGTGGTCACGAATTAAAGTCCTTTTCGCTCTAGGACGCATATTTAAGGAGATATGGACGAAAGAAGTTTTTCATATAAAAATTGAAATATTTCTAGGTTTTGGGTGGAGTTTTCAATTTTTTGAGGGTGGTCACGAATTAAAGTCCTTTTCGCTCTAGGACGCATATTTAAGGAGATATAGCCAAAAGAAGTTTTTCATATAAAAATTTAAATTTTTTTAGGTTTTGGGTGGATTTTTCAATTTTTTGAGGGTGGTCACGAATTAAAGTCCTTTTCGCTCTAGGACGCATATTTAAGGAGATATGGGCAAAAGAAGTTTTTCATATAAAAATTTTAATTTTTTTAGGTTTTGGGTGGATTTTTCAATTTTTTTGGGGTGGTCACGAATTAAAGTCCTTTTCGCTCTAGGACGCTTAGTTTAGGAGATATGGGCAAAAGAAGTTTTTCATATAAAAATTTCAATTTTTTTAGGTTTTGGGTGGATTTTTCAATTTTTTGAGGGTGGTCACGAATTAAAGTCCTTTTCGCTCTAGGACGCATATTTAAGGAGATATGGGCAAAAGAAGTTTTTCATATAAAAATTTCAATTTTTTTAGGTTTTGGGTGAATTTTTTAATTTTTTGAGGGTGGTCACGAATTAAAGTCCTTTTCGCTCTAGGACGCATATTTAAGGAGATATGGACGAAAGAAGTTTTTCATATAAAAATTTAAATATTTCTAGGTTTTGGGTGGATTTTTCAATTTTTTGAGGGTGGTCACGAATTAAAGTCCTTTTCGCTCTAGGACGCATATTTAAGGAGATATAGCCAAAAGAAGTTTTTCATATAAAAATTTCAATTTTTTTAGGTTTTGGGTGGATTTTTCAATTTTTTGAGGGTGGTCACGAATTAAAGTCCTTTTCGCTCTAGGACGCATATTTAAGGAGATATGGGCAAAAGAAGTTTTTCATATAAAAATTTCGATTTTTTTAGGTTTTGGGTGGATTTTTCAATTTTTTTTTTTGGGGTGGTCACGAAATAAAGTCCTTTTCGCTCTAGGACGCATAGTTTAGGAGATATGGGCAAAAGAAGTTTTTCATATAAAAATTTCAATTTTTCTAGGATTTGGGTGGATTTTTCAATTTTTTGAGGGTGGTCACGAATTAAAGTCCTTTTCGCTCTAGGACGCATATTTAAGGAGATATGGGCAAAAGAAGTTTTTCATATAAAAATTTAAATTTTTTTAGGTTTTGAGTGGACTTTTCAATTTTTTGGGGGTGGTCACGAATTAAAGTCCTTTTCGCTCTATGACGCATATTTAAGGAGATATGGCCAAAAGAAGTTTTTCATATAAAAATTTCAATTTTTTTAGGTTTTGGGTGGATTTTTCAATTTTTTGAGGGTGGTCACGAATTACCATCCTTTTCGCTCTAGGACGCATATTTAAGGAGATATAGCCAAAAGATGTTTTTCATATAAAAATTTCAATTTTTTTAGGTTTTGGGAGGATTTTCCAATTTTTTTGGGGTGGTCACGAATTAAAGTCCTTTTCGCTCTAGGACGCATATTTAAGGAGATATGGGCAAAAGAAGTTTTTCATATAAAAATTTCAATTTTTTTAGGTTTTGGGTGGATTTTTCAATTTTTTTTGGGGTGGTCACGAAATAAAGTCCTTTTCGCTCTAGGACGCATAGTTTAGGAGATATGTGCAAAAGAAGTTTTTCATATAAAAATTTCAATTTTTTTAGGTTTTGGGTGGATTTTTCAATTTTTTGAGGGTGGTCACGAATTAAAGTCCTTTTCGCTCTAGAACGCATATTTAAGGAGATATGGCCAAAAGAAGTTTTTCATATAAAAATTTCAATTTTTTTAGGTTTTGGGTGGATTTTTCACTTTTTTGAGGGTGGTCACGAATTACCATCCTTTTCGCTCTAGGACGCATATTTAAGGAGATATGGGCAAAAGAAGTTTTTCATATAAAAATTTTTTGGGTGGATTTTTCACTTTTTTGAGGGTGGTCACGAATTACCATCCTTTTCGCTCTAGGACGCATATTTAAGGAGATATGGGCAAAAGAAGTTTTTCATATAAAAATTTCAATTTTTTTAGGTTTTGGGTGGATTTTCCATTTTTTTTGGGGTGGTCACGAATTAAAGTCCTTTTCGCTCTAGGACGCTTAGTTTAGGAGATATGGGCAAAAGAAGTTTTTCATATAAAAATTTAAATTTTTTTAGGTTTTGGGTGGATTTTTAAATTTTTTTGGGGTGGTCACGAAATAAAGTCCTTTTCGCTCTAGGACTCATAGTTTAGGAGATATGGGCAAAAGAAGTTTTTCATATAAAAATTTAAATTTTTTTAGGTTTTGGGTAGATTTTTCAATTTTTGAGGGTGGTCACGAATTAAAGTCCTTTTCGCTCTAGGACGCATATTTAAGGAGATATGGGCAAAAGAAGTTTTTCATATAAAAATTTAAATTTTTTTAGGTTTTGAGTGTACTTTTCAATTTTTTGGGGGTGGTCACGAATTAAAGTCATTTTCGCTCTAGGACGCATATTTAAGGATATATGGCCAAAAGAAGTTTTTCATATAAAAATTTCAATATTTTTAGGTTTTGGGTGGATTTTTCAATTTTTTGAGGGTGGTCACGAATTAAAGTCCTTTTCGCTCTAGGACACATATTTAAGGAGATATGGGCAAAAGAAGTTTTTCATATAAAAATTTCAATTTTTTTAGGTTTTGGGTGGATTTTTCAATTTTTTGAGGGGTGGTCACGAATTAAAGTCCTTTTCGCTCTAGGACGCATATTTAAGGAGATATGGGCAAAAGAAGTTTTTCATATAAAAATTTCAAATTTTTTAGGTTTTGAGTGGATTTTTCAATTTTTTGGGAGTGGTCACGAATTAAAGTACTTTTCGCTCTAGGACGCATATTTAAGGAGATATGGGCAAAAGAAGTTTTTCATATAAAAATTTCAATTTTTTTAGGTTTTGGGTGGATTTTTCAATTTTTTGGGGTGGTCACGAAATAAAGTCCTTTTCGCTCTGGATGCATAGTTTAGGAGATATGGGCAAAAGAAGTTTTTCATATAAAAATTTCAATTTTTTTAGGTTTTGGGTGGATTTTTCAATTTTTTGAGGGTGGTCACGAATTACCATCCTTTTCGCTCTAGGACGCATATTTAAGGAGATATAGCCAAAAGAAGTTTTTCATATAAAAATTTCAATTTTTTTAGGTTTTGGGTGGATTTTTCAATTTTTTGAGGGTGGTCACGAATTAAAGTCCTTTTCGCTCTAGGACGCATATTTAAGGAGATATGGGCAAAAGAAGTTTTTCATATAAAAATTTCAATTTTTTTAGGTTTTGGGTGGACTTTTCAATTTTTTGGGGGTGGTCACGAATTAAAGTCCTTTTCGCTCTAGGACGCATAGTTTAGGAGATATGGGCAAAAGAAGTTTTTCATATAAAAATTTAAATTTTTTTAGGTTTTGAGTGGAATTTTCAATTTTTTGGGGGTGGTCACGAATTAAAGTCCTTTTCGCTCTCGGACGCATATTTAAGGAGATATGGCCAAAAGAAGTTTTTCATATAAAAATTTCAATTTTTTTAGGTTTTGGGTGGATTTTTCAATTTTTTGAGGGTGGTCACGAATTACCATCCTTTTCGCTCTAGGACGCATATTTAAGGAGATATAGCCAAAAGAAGTTTTTCATATAAAAATTTCAATTTTTTTAGGTTTTGGGTGGATTTTTCTATTTTTTGAGGGTGGTCACGAATTAAAGTCCTTTTCGCTCTAGGACGCATATTTAAGGAGATATGGGCAAAAGAAGTTTTTCATATAAAAATTTCAATTTTTTTAGGTTTTGGGTGGATTTTTTAATTTTTTGAGGGTGGTCACGAAGTAAAGTCCTTTTCGCTCTAAGACGCATATTTAAGGAGATATGGACGAAAGAAGTTTTTCATATAAAAATTTAAATTTTTCTAGGTTTTGGGTGGATTTTTAAATTTTTTGAGGGTGGTCACGAATTAAAGTCCTTTTCGCTCTAGGACGCATATTTAAGGAGATATGGCCAAAAGAAGTTTTTCATATAAAAATTTAAATTTTTTTAGGTTTTGGGTGGATTTTTCAATTTTTTGAGGGTAGTCACGAATTACCATCCTTTTCGCTCTAGGACGCATATTTAAGGAGATATAGCCAAAAGAAGTTTTTCATATAAAAATTTCATTTTTTTTAGGTTTTGGGTGGATTTTTCAATTTTTTTGGGGTGGTCACGAATTAAAGTCCTTTTCGCTCTAGGACGCTTAGTTTAGGAGATATGGGCAAAAGAAGTTTTTCATATAAAAATTTCAATTTTTTTAGGTTTTGGGTGGATTTTTCAATTTTTTGAGGGTGGTCACGAATTAAAGTCCTTTTCGCTCTAGGACGCATATTTAAGGAGATATGGGCAAAAGAAGTTTTTCATATAAAAATTTCAATTTTTTTAGGTTTTGGGTGGATTTTTTAATTTTTTGAGGGTGGTCACGAATTAAAGTCCTTTTCGCTCTAGAACGCATATGTAAGGAGATATGGACGAAAGAAGTTTTTCATATAAAAATTTAAATTTCCTAGGTTTTGGGTGGATTTTTCAATTTTTTTGGGGTGGTCACGAATTAAAGTCCTTTTCGCTCTAGGACGCTTAGTTTAGGAGATATGGGCAAACGAAGTTTTTCATATAAAAATTTAAATTTTTTTAGGTTTTGGGTGGATTTTTCAATTTTTTTGGGGTGGTCACGAAATAAAGTCCTTTTCGCTCTAGGACGCATAGTTTAGGAGATATGGGCAAAAGAAGTTTTTCATATAAAAATTTAAATTTTTTTAGGATTTGGGTGGATTTTTCAATTTTTTGAGGGTGGTCACGAATTAAAGTCCTTTTCGCTCTAGGACGCATATTTAAGGAGATATGGGCAAAAGAAGTTTTTCATATAAAAATTTAAATTTTTTTAGGTTTTGAGTGGACTTTTCAATTTTTTGGGGGTGGTCACGAATTAAAGTCCTTTTCGCTCTAGGACGCATATTTAAGGAGATATGGCCAAAAGAAGTTTTTCATATAAAAATTTCAATTTTTTTAGGTTTTGGGTGGATTTTTCAATTTTTTGAGGGTGGTCACGAATTACCATCCTCTTCGCTCTAGGACGCATATTTAAGGAGATATAGCCAAAAGATGTTTTTCATATAAAAATTTCAATTTTTTTAGGTTTTGGGTGGATTTTCCAATTTTTTTGGGGTGGTCACGAATTAAAGTCCTTTTCGCTCTAGGACGCATAGTTTAGGAGATATGGGCAAAAGAAGTTTTTCATATAAAAATTTAAATTTTTTTAGGTTTTGGGTGGATTTTTCAATTTTTTGAGGGTGGTCACGAATTAAAGTCCTTTTCGCTCTAGAACGCATATTTAAGGAGATATGGCCAAAAGAAGTTTTTCATATAAAAATTTCAATTTTTTTAGGTTTTGGGTGGATTTTTCACTTTTTTGAGGGTGGTCACGAATTACCATCCTTTTCGCTCTAGGACGCATATTTAAGGAGATATGGGCAAAAGAAGTTTTTCATATAAAAATTTCAATTTTTTTAGGTTTTGGGTGGATTTTCCATTTTTTTTTGGGGTGGTCACGAATTAAAGTCCTTTTCGCTCTAGGACGCTTAGTTTAGGAGATATGGGCATAAGAAGTTTTTCATATAAAAATTTAAATTTTTTTAGGTTTTGGGTGGATTTTTCAATTTTTTTGGGGTGGTCACGAAATAAAGTCCTTTTCGCTCTAGGACGCATAGTTTAGGAGATATGGGCAAAAGAAGTTTTTCATATAAAAATTTCAATTTTTTTAGGTTTTGGGTGGATTTTTCAATTTTTGAGGGTGGTCACGAATTAAAGTCCTTTTCGCTCTAGGACGCATATTTAAGGAGATATGGGCAAAAGAAGTTTTTCATATAAAAATTTAAATTTTTTTAGGTTTTGAGTGGACTTTTCAATTTTTTGGGGGTGGTCACGAATTAAAGTCATTTTCGCTCTAGGACGCATATTTAAGGAGATATGGCCAAAAGAAGTTTTTCATATAAAAATTTCAATTTTTTTAGGTTTTGGGTGGATTTTTCAATTTTTTGAGGGTGGTCACGAATTAAAGTCCTTTTCGCTCTAGGACGCTTAGTTTAGGAGATATGGGCAAAATAGGTTTTTCATATAATAATTAAAATTTTTTTATGTTTTGGGTGGTTTTTTCAATTTTTTGAGGGTGGTCACGAATTAAAGTCCTTTTCGCTTTAGGACGCATATTTAAGGAGATATGGGCAAAAGAAGTTTTTCATATAAAAATTTCAATTTTTTTAGGTTTTGGGTGGATTTTTCAATTTTTTGAGGGTGGTCACGAATTAAAGTCCTTTTCGCTCTAGGACGCATATTTAAAGAGATATGGGCAAAAGAAGTTTTTCATATAAAAATTTCAATTTTTTTAGGTTTTGGGTGGATTTTTCAATTTTTTTAGGGTGGTCACGAATTAAAGTCCTTTTCGCTCTAGGACTCATATTTAAGGAGATATGGGCAAAAGAAGTTTTTCATATAAAATTTTCAATTTTTTTAGGTTTTGGGTGGATTTTTTAATTTTTTGGGGGTGGTCACGAATTAAAGTCCTTTTCGCTCTAGGACGTATATTTTAGGAGATATGGCCAAAAGAAGTTTTTCATATAAAAATTTCAATTTTTTTAGGTTTTGGGTGGATTTTTCAATTTTTTGAGGGTGGTCACGAATTAAAGTCCTTATCGCTCTAGGACGCATATTTAAGGAGATATAGCCAAAAGAAGTTTTTCATATAAAAATTTCAATTTTTTTAGGTTTTGGGTGGATTTTCCAATTTTTTTGGGGTGGTCACGAATTAAAGTCCTTTTCGCTCTAGGACGCTTAGTTTAGGAGATATGGGCAAAAGAAGTTTTTCATATAAAAATTTCAATTTTTTTAGGTTTTGGGTGGATTTTTCCATTTTTTGAGGGTGGTCACGAATTAAAGTCCTTTTCGCTCTAGGACGCATATTTAAGGAGATATGGGCAAAAGAAGTTTTTCATATAAAAATTTCAATTTTTTTAGGTTTTGGGTGGATTTTTCAATTTTTTTGGGGTGGTCACGAATTAAAGTCCTTTTGGCTCTAGGACGCTTAGTTTAGGAGATATGGGCAAAAGAAGTTTTTCATATAAAAATTTCAATTTTTTTAGGTTTTGGGTGGATTTTTTAATTTTTTGAGGGTGGTCACGAATTAAAGTCCTTTTCGCTTTAGGACGCATATTTAAGGAGATATGGGCAAAAGAAGTTTTTCATATAAAAATTTCAAATTTTTTAGGTTTTGAGTGGATTTTTCAATTTTTTGGGAGTGGTCACGAATTAAAGTACTTTTCGCTCTAGGACGCATATTTAAGGAGATATGGGCAAAAGAAGTTTTTCATATAAAAATTTTAATTTTTTTAGGTTTTGGGTGGATTTTTCAATTTTTTGGGGTGGTCACGAAATAAAGTCCTTTTCGCTCTGGATGCATAGTTTAGGAGATATGGGCAAAAGAAGTTTTTCATATAAAAATTTCAATTTTTTTAGGTTTTGGGTGGATTTTTCAATTTTTTGAGGGTGGTCACGAATTACCATCCTTTTCGCTCTAGGACGCATATTTAAGGAGATATGGCCAAAAGAAGTTTTTCATATAAAAATTTCAATTTTCTTAGGTTTTGGGTGGATTTTTAAATTTTTTTGGGGTGGTCACGAATTAAAGTCCTTTTCGCTCTAGGACGCATATTTAAGGAGATATAGCCAAAAGAAGTTTTTCATATAAAAATTTCAATTTTGTTAGGTTTTGGGTGGATTTTTCAATTTTTTGAGGGTGGTCACGAATTAAAGTCCTTTTCGCTCTAGGACGCATATTTAAGGAGATATGGGCAAAAGAAGTTTTTCATATAAAAATTTCAATTTTTTTAGGTTTTGGGTCGATTTTTCAATTTGTTTGGGGTGGTCACGAATTAAAGTCCTTTTCGCTCTAGGACGCTTAGTTTAGGAGATATGGGCAAAAGAAGTTTTTCATATAAAAATTTCAATTTTTTTAGGTTTTGTGTGGATTTTCCAATTTTTTGAGGGTGGTCACGAATTAAAGTCCTTTTCGCTCTAGGACGCATATTTAAGGAGATATGGGCAAAAGAAGTTTTTCA
Organism: Haematobia irritans; assembly: GCF_050003625.1. Classification (NCBI taxonomy): domain Eukaryota; kingdom Metazoa; phylum Arthropoda; class Insecta; order Diptera; family Muscidae; genus Haematobia; species Haematobia irritans. Next base: position 73,690,511 of record NC_134399.1, on the reverse strand, counting down.
TATAAAAATTTAAATTTTTTTAGGTTTTGGGTGGATTTTAAATTTTTTGAGGGTGGTCGCGAATTAAAGTCCTTTTCGCTCTAGGACGCATATTTAAGGAGATATGGACAAACGAAGTTTTTCATATAAAAATTTCAATTTTTCTAGGTTTTTGGGTGGATTTTTCAATTTTTTGAGGGTGGTCACGAATTAAAGTCCTTTTCGCTCTAGGACGCATATTTAAGGAGATATAGCCAAAAGAAGTTTTTCATATAAAAATTTCAATTTTTTTAGGTTTTGGGTGGATTTTTCAATTTTTTGAGGGTGGTCACGAATTAAAGTCCTTTTCGCTCTAGGACGCATATTTAAGGATATATGGCCAAAAGAAGTTTTTCATATAAAAATTTCAATTTTTTTAGGTTTTGGGTGGATTTTTCAATTTTTTGAGGGTGCTCACGAATTACCATCCTTTTCGCTCTAGGACGCATATTAAAGGAGATATAGCCAAAAGAAGTTTTTCATATAAAAATTTCAATTTTTTTAGGTTTTGGGTGGATTTTCCATTTTTTTTTTGGGGTGGTCACGAATTAAAGTCCTTTTCGCTCTAGGACGCTTAGTTTAGGAGATATGGGCAAAAGAAGTTTTTCATATAAAAAATTAAATTTTTTTAGGTTTTGAGTGGACTTTTCAATTTTTTGGGGGTGGTCACGAATTAAAGTCCTTTTCGCTCTAGGACGCATATTTAAGGAGATATGGGCAAAAGAAGTTTTTCATATAAAAATTTCAATTTTTTTAGGTTTTGGGTGGATTTTTCAATTTTTTTGGGGTGGTCACGAAATAAATTCCTTTTCGCTCTAGGACGCATAGTTTAGGAGATATGGGCAAAAGAAGTTTTTCATATAAAAATTTCAATTTTTTTAGGTTTTTGGTGGATTTTTCAATTTTTTGAGGGTGGTCACGAATTAAAGTCCTTTTCGCTCTAGGACGCATATTTAAGGAGATATGGGCAAAAAAGTTTTTCATATAAAAATTTCATTTTTTTAGGTTTTGGGTGGATTTTTCAATTTTTTGAGAGTGGTCACGAATTAAAGTCCTTTTCGCTCTAGGACGCACATTTAAGGAGATATGGGCAAAAGAAGTTTTTCATATAAAAATTTCAATTTTTTTAGGTTTTGGGTGGATTTTTCAATTTTTTTGGGGTGGTCACGCATTAAAGTCCTTTTCGCTCTAAGACGCTTAGTTTAGGAGATATGGGCAAACGAAGTTTTTCATATAAAAATTTCATTTTTTTTAGGTTTTGGGTGGATTTTTCAATTTTTTTGGGGTGGTCACGAAATAAAGTCCTTTTCGCTCTAGGATGCATAGTTTAGGAGATATGGGCAAAAGAAGTTTTTCATATAAAAATTTTAATTTTTTTAGGTTTTGGGTGGATTTTTCAATTTTTGGTGGGTGGTCACGAATTACCATCCTTTTCGCTCTAGGACGCATATTTAAGGAGATATGGCCAAAAGAAGTTTTTCATATAAAAATTTCAATTTTTTTAGGTTTTGGGTGGATTTTTCAATTTTTTGAGGGTGGTCACGAATTAAAGTCCTTTTCGCTCTAGGACGCATATTTAAAGAGATATAGCCAAAAGAAGTTTTTCATATAAAAATTTCAATTTTTTTAGGTTTTGGGTGGATTTTTCAATTTTTTGAGGGTGGTCACGAATTAAAGTCCTTTTCGCTCTAGGACGCATATTTAAGGAGATATGGGCAAAAGAAGTTTTTCATATAAAAATTTCAATTTTTTTAGGTTTCGGGTGGATTTTTAAATTTTTTGGGGGTGGTCACGAATTAAAGTCCTTTTCGTTCTAGGACGCATATATAAGGAGATATGGGCAAAAGAAGTTTTTCATATAAAAATTTCAATTTTTTTAGGTTTTGGGTGGATTTTTCAATTTTTTGAGGGTGGTCACGAATTAAAGTCCTTTTCGCTCTAGGACGCATATTTAAGGAGATATGGGCAAAAGAAGTTTTTCATATAAAAATTTAAAATTTTTTAGGTTTTGGGTGGATTTTAAATTTTTTTGAGGGTGGTCACGAATTAAAGTCCTTTTCGCTTTAGGACGCATATTTAAGGAGATATGGACAAACGAAGTTTTTCATATAAAAATTTAAATTTTTCTAGGTTTTTGGGTGGATTTTTCAATTTTTTGAGGGTGGTCACGAATTAAAGTCCTTTTCGCTCTAGGACGCATATTTAAGGAGATATAGCCAAAAGAAGTTTTTCATATAAAAATTTCAATTTTTTTAGGTTTTGGGTGGATTTTTCAATTTTTTGAGGGTGGTCACGAATTAAAGTCCTTTTCGCTCTAGGACGCATATTTAAGGATATATGGCCAAAAGAAGTTTTTCGTATAAAAATTTCAATTTTTTTAGGTTTTGGGTGGATTTTTCAATTTTTTGAGGGTGCTCACGAATTACCATCCTTTTCGCTCTAGGACGCATATTAAAGGAGATATAGCCAAAAGAAGTTTTTCATATAAAAATTTAAATTTTTTTAGGTTTTGGGTGGATTTTTCAATTTTTTGAGGGTGGTCACGAATTAAAGTCCTTGTCGATCTAGGACGCATATTTAAGGAGATATGGGCAAAAGAAGTTTTTCATATAAAAATTTAAATTTTTTTAGGTTTTGAGTGGACTTTTCAATTTTTTGGGGGTGGTCACGAATTAAAGTCCTTTTCGCTCTAGGACGCATATTTAAGGAGATATGGGCAAAAGAAGTTTTTCATATAAAAATTTCAATTTTTTTAGGTTTTGGGTGGATTTTTCAATTTTTTTGGGGTGGTCACGAAATAAATTCCTTTTCGCTCTAGGACGCATAGTTTAGGAGATATGGGCAAAAGAAGTTTTTCATATAAAAATTTCAATTTTTTTAGGTTTTGGGTGGATTTTTCAATTTTTTTGGGGTGGTTACGAAATAAATTCCTTTTCGCTCTAGGACGCATAGTTTAGGAGATATGGGCAAAAGAAGTTTTTCATATAAAAATTTCAATTTTTTTAGGTTTTGGGTGGATTTTTCAATTTTTTGAGGGTGGTCACGAATTAAAGTCCTTTTCGCTCTAGGACGCATATTTAAGGAGATATGGCCAAAAGAAGTTTTTCATATAAAAATTTCAATTTTTTTAGGTTTTGGGTGGATTTTTCAATTTTTTGAGGGTGGTCACGAATTACCATCCTTTTCGCTCTAGTATGCATAGTTTAGGAGATATGGGCAAAAGAAGTTTTTCATATAAAAATTTAAATTTTTCTAGGTTTTGGGTGGATTTTTAAATTTTTTGAGGGTGGTCACGAATTAAAGTCCTTTTCGCTCTAGGACGCATATTTAAGGAGATATGGCCAAAAGAAGTTTTTCATATAAAAATTTCAATTTTTTTAGGTTTTGGGTGGATTTTTCAATTTTTTGAGGGTAGTCACGAATTACCATCCTATTCGCTCTAGGACGCATATTTAAGGAGATATAGCCAAAAGAAGTTTTTCATATAAAAACTTCAATTTTTTAGGTTTTGGGTGGATTTTTCAATTTTTTTTGGGTGGTCACGAAATAAAGTCCTTTTCGCTCTAGGTCGCTTAGTTTAGGAGATATGGGCAAAAGAAGTTTTTCATATAAAAATTTAAATTTTTTTAGGTTTTGGGTGGATTTTTCAATTTTTTGAGGGTGGTCACGAATTAAAGTCCTTTTCGCTCTAGGACGCACATTTAAGGAGATATGGGCAAAAGAAGTTTTTCATATAAAAATTTCAATTTTTTTAGGTTTTGGGTGGATTTTTCAATTTTTTTGGGGTGGTCACGCATTAAAGTCCTTTTCGCTCTAAGACGCTTAGTTTAGGAGATATGGGCAAACGAAGTTTTTCATACAAAAATTTCAATTTTTTTAGGTTTTGGTGGATTTTTCAATTTTTTGAGGGTGGTCACGAATTAAAGTCCTTTTCGCTCTAGGACGCATATTTAAGGAGATATGGGCAAAAGAAGTTTTTCATATAAAAATTTCAATTTTTTTAGGTTTTGGGTGGATTTTTCAATTTTTTGAGGGTGGTCACGAATTAAAGTCCTTTTCGCTCTAGGACGCATAGTTTAGGAGATATGGGCAAAAGAAGTTTTTCATATAAAAATTTAAATTTTTTTAGGTTTTGGGTGGATTTTTCAATTTTTTGAGGGTGGTCACGAATTAAAGTCCTTTTCGCTCTAGGACGCATATTTAAGGAGATATGGCCAAAAGAAGTTTTTCATATAAAAATTTCAATTTTTTTAGGTTTTGGGTGGATTTTTCAATTTTTTGAGGGTGGTCACGAATTACCATCCTTTTCGCTCTAGGACGCATATTTAAGGAGATATAGCCAAAAGAAGTTTTTCATATAAAAATTTCAATTTTTTTAGGTTTTGGGTGGATTTTTCAATTTTTTGAGGGTGGTCACGAATTAAAGTCCTTTTCGCTCTAGGACGCATATTTAAGGAGATATGGGCAAAAGAAGTTTTTCATATAAAAATTTCAATTTTTTTAGGTTTTGGGTCGATTTTTCAATTTGTTTGGGGTGGTCACGAATTAAAGTCCTTTTCGCTCTAGGACGCTTAGTTTAGGAGATATGGGCAAAAGAAGTTTTTCATACAAAAATTTCAATTTTTTTAGGTTTTGGTGGATTTTTCAATTTTTTGAGGGTGGTCACGAATTAAAGTCCTTTTCGCTCTAGGACGCATATTTAAGGAGATATGGGCAAAAGAAGTTTTTCATATAAAAATTTCAATTTTTTTAGGTTTTGGGTGGATTTTTCAATTTTTTGAGGGTGGTCACGAATTAAAGTCCTTTTCGCTCTAGGACGCATAGTTTAGGAGATATGGGCAAAAGAAGTTTTTCATATAAAAATTTAAATTTTTTTAGGTTTTGGGTGGATTTTTCAATTTTTTGAGGGTGGTCACGAATTAAAGTCCTTTTCGCTCTAGGACGCATATTTAAGGAGATATGGCCAAAAGAAGTTTTTCATATAAAAATTTCAATTTTTTTAGGTTTTGGGTGGATTTTTCAATTTTTTGAGGGTGGTCACGAATTACCATCCTTTTCGCTCTAGGACGCATATTTAAGGAGATATAGCCAAAAGAAGTTTTTCATATAAAAATTTCAATTTTTTTAGGTTTTGGGTGGATTTTTCAATTTTTTGAGGGTGGTCACGAATTAAAGTCCTTTTCGCTCTAGGACGCATATTTAAGGAGATATGGGCAAAAGAAGTTTTTCATATAAAAATTTCATATTTTTTAAGGTTTTGGGTGAATTTTTTAATTTTTTGAGGGTGGTCACGAATTAAAGTCCTTTTCGCTCTAGGACGCATATTTAAGGAGATATGGACGAAAGAAGTTTTTCATATAAAAATTGAAATATTTCTAGGTTTTGGGTGGAGTTTTCAATTTTTTGAGGGTGGTCACGAATTAAAGTCCTTTTCGCTCTAGGACGCATATTTAAGGAGATATAGCCAAAAGAAGTTTTTCATATAAAAATTTAAATTTTTTTAGGTTTTGGGTGGATTTTTCAATTTTTTGAGGGTGGTCACGAATTAAAGTCCTTTTCGCTCTAGGACGCATATTTAAGGAGATATGGGCAAAAGAAGTTTTTCATATAAAAATTTTAATTTTTTTAGGTTTTGGGTGGATTTTTCAATTTTTTTGGGGTGGTCACGAATTAAAGTCCTTTTCGCTCTAGGACGCTTAGTTTAGGAGATATGGGCAAAAGAAGTTTTTCATATAAAAATTTCAATTTTTTTAGGTTTTGGGTGGATTTTTCAATTTTTTGAGGGTGGTCACGAATTAAAGTCCTTTTCGCTCTAGGACGCATATTTAAGGAGATATGGGCAAAAGAAGTTTTTCATATAAAAATTTCAATTTTTTTAGGTTTTGGGTGAATTTTTTAATTTTTTGAGGGTGGTCACGAATTAAAGTCCTTTTCGCTCTAGGACGCATATTTAAGGAGATATGGACGAAAGAAGTTTTTCATATAAAAATTTAAATATTTCTAGGTTTTGGGTGGATTTTTCAATTTTTTGAGGGTGGTCACGAATTAAAGTCCTTTTCGCTCTAGGACGCATATTTAAGGAGATATAGCCAAAAGAAGTTTTTCATATAAAAATTTCAATTTTTTTAGGTTTTGGGTGGATTTTTCAATTTTTTGAGGGTGGTCACGAATTAAAGTCCTTTTCGCTCTAGGACGCATATTTAAGGAGATATGGGCAAAAGAAGTTTTTCATATAAAAATTTCGATTTTTTTAGGTTTTGGGTGGATTTTTCAATTTTTTTTTTTGGGGTGGTCACGAAATAAAGTCCTTTTCGCTCTAGGACGCATAGTTTAGGAGATATGGGCAAAAGAAGTTTTTCATATAAAAATTTCAATTTTTCTAGGATTTGGGTGGATTTTTCAATTTTTTGAGGGTGGTCACGAATTAAAGTCCTTTTCGCTCTAGGACGCATATTTAAGGAGATATGGGCAAAAGAAGTTTTTCATATAAAAATTTAAATTTTTTTAGGTTTTGAGTGGACTTTTCAATTTTTTGGGGGTGGTCACGAATTAAAGTCCTTTTCGCTCTATGACGCATATTTAAGGAGATATGGCCAAAAGAAGTTTTTCATATAAAAATTTCAATTTTTTTAGGTTTTGGGTGGATTTTTCAATTTTTTGAGGGTGGTCACGAATTACCATCCTTTTCGCTCTAGGACGCATATTTAAGGAGATATAGCCAAAAGATGTTTTTCATATAAAAATTTCAATTTTTTTAGGTTTTGGGAGGATTTTCCAATTTTTTTGGGGTGGTCACGAATTAAAGTCCTTTTCGCTCTAGGACGCATATTTAAGGAGATATGGGCAAAAGAAGTTTTTCATATAAAAATTTCAATTTTTTTAGGTTTTGGGTGGATTTTTCAATTTTTTTTGGGGTGGTCACGAAATAAAGTCCTTTTCGCTCTAGGACGCATAGTTTAGGAGATATGTGCAAAAGAAGTTTTTCATATAAAAATTTCAATTTTTTTAGGTTTTGGGTGGATTTTTCAATTTTTTGAGGGTGGTCACGAATTAAAGTCCTTTTCGCTCTAGAACGCATATTTAAGGAGATATGGCCAAAAGAAGTTTTTCATATAAAAATTTCAATTTTTTTAGGTTTTGGGTGGATTTTTCACTTTTTTGAGGGTGGTCACGAATTACCATCCTTTTCGCTCTAGGACGCATATTTAAGGAGATATGGGCAAAAGAAGTTTTTCATATAAAAATTTTTTGGGTGGATTTTTCACTTTTTTGAGGGTGGTCACGAATTACCATCCTTTTCGCTCTAGGACGCATATTTAAGGAGATATGGGCAAAAGAAGTTTTTCATATAAAAATTTCAATTTTTTTAGGTTTTGGGTGGATTTTCCATTTTTTTTGGGGTGGTCACGAATTAAAGTCCTTTTCGCTCTAGGACGCTTAGTTTAGGAGATATGGGCAAAAGAAGTTTTTCATATAAAAATTTAAATTTTTTTAGGTTTTGGGTGGATTTTTAAATTTTTTTGGGGTGGTCACGAAATAAAGTCCTTTTCGCTCTAGGACTCATAGTTTAGGAGATATGGGCAAAAGAAGTTTTTCATATAAAAATTTAAATTTTTTTAGGTTTTGGGTAGATTTTTCAATTTTTGAGGGTGGTCACGAATTAAAGTCCTTTTCGCTCTAGGACGCATATTTAAGGAGATATGGGCAAAAGAAGTTTTTCATATAAAAATTTAAATTTTTTTAGGTTTTGAGTGTACTTTTCAATTTTTTGGGGGTGGTCACGAATTAAAGTCATTTTCGCTCTAGGACGCATATTTAAGGATATATGGCCAAAAGAAGTTTTTCATATAAAAATTTCAATATTTTTAGGTTTTGGGTGGATTTTTCAATTTTTTGAGGGTGGTCACGAATTAAAGTCCTTTTCGCTCTAGGACACATATTTAAGGAGATATGGGCAAAAGAAGTTTTTCATATAAAAATTTCAATTTTTTTAGGTTTTGGGTGGATTTTTCAATTTTTTGAGGGGTGGTCACGAATTAAAGTCCTTTTCGCTCTAGGACGCATATTTAAGGAGATATGGGCAAAAGAAGTTTTTCATATAAAAATTTCAAATTTTTTAGGTTTTGAGTGGATTTTTCAATTTTTTGGGAGTGGTCACGAATTAAAGTACTTTTCGCTCTAGGACGCATATTTAAGGAGATATGGGCAAAAGAAGTTTTTCATATAAAAATTTCAATTTTTTTAGGTTTTGGGTGGATTTTTCAATTTTTTGGGGTGGTCACGAAATAAAGTCCTTTTCGCTCTGGATGCATAGTTTAGGAGATATGGGCAAAAGAAGTTTTTCATATAAAAATTTCAATTTTTTTAGGTTTTGGGTGGATTTTTCAATTTTTTGAGGGTGGTCACGAATTACCATCCTTTTCGCTCTAGGACGCATATTTAAGGAGATATAGCCAAAAGAAGTTTTTCATATAAAAATTTCAATTTTTTTAGGTTTTGGGTGGATTTTTCAATTTTTTGAGGGTGGTCACGAATTAAAGTCCTTTTCGCTCTAGGACGCATATTTAAGGAGATATGGGCAAAAGAAGTTTTTCATATAAAAATTTCAATTTTTTTAGGTTTTGGGTGGACTTTTCAATTTTTTGGGGGTGGTCACGAATTAAAGTCCTTTTCGCTCTAGGACGCATAGTTTAGGAGATATGGGCAAAAGAAGTTTTTCATATAAAAATTTAAATTTTTTTAGGTTTTGAGTGGAATTTTCAATTTTTTGGGGGTGGTCACGAATTAAAGTCCTTTTCGCTCTCGGACGCATATTTAAGGAGATATGGCCAAAAGAAGTTTTTCATATAAAAATTTCAATTTTTTTAGGTTTTGGGTGGATTTTTCAATTTTTTGAGGGTGGTCACGAATTACCATCCTTTTCGCTCTAGGACGCATATTTAAGGAGATATAGCCAAAAGAAGTTTTTCATATAAAAATTTCAATTTTTTTAGGTTTTGGGTGGATTTTTCTATTTTTTGAGGGTGGTCACGAATTAAAGTCCTTTTCGCTCTAGGACGCATATTTAAGGAGATATGGGCAAAAGAAGTTTTTCATATAAAAATTTCAATTTTTTTAGGTTTTGGGTGGATTTTTTAATTTTTTGAGGGTGGTCACGAAGTAAAGTCCTTTTCGCTCTAAGACGCATATTTAAGGAGATATGGACGAAAGAAGTTTTTCATATAAAAATTTAAATTTTTCTAGGTTTTGGGTGGATTTTTAAATTTTTTGAGGGTGGTCACGAATTAAAGTCCTTTTCGCTCTAGGACGCATATTTAAGGAGATATGGCCAAAAGAAGTTTTTCATATAAAAATTTAAATTTTTTTAGGTTTTGGGTGGATTTTTCAATTTTTTGAGGGTAGTCACGAATTACCATCCTTTTCGCTCTAGGACGCATATTTAAGGAGATATAGCCAAAAGAAGTTTTTCATATAAAAATTTCATTTTTTTTAGGTTTTGGGTGGATTTTTCAATTTTTTTGGGGTGGTCACGAATTAAAGTCCTTTTCGCTCTAGGACGCTTAGTTTAGGAGATATGGGCAAAAGAAGTTTTTCATATAAAAATTTCAATTTTTTTAGGTTTTGGGTGGATTTTTCAATTTTTTGAGGGTGGTCACGAATTAAAGTCCTTTTCGCTCTAGGACGCATATTTAAGGAGATATGGGCAAAAGAAGTTTTTCATATAAAAATTTCAATTTTTTTAGGTTTTGGGTGGATTTTTTAATTTTTTGAGGGTGGTCACGAATTAAAGTCCTTTTCGCTCTAGAACGCATATGTAAGGAGATATGGACGAAAGAAGTTTTTCATATAAAAATTTAAATTTCCTAGGTTTTGGGTGGATTTTTCAATTTTTTTGGGGTGGTCACGAATTAAAGTCCTTTTCGCTCTAGGACGCTTAGTTTAGGAGATATGGGCAAACGAAGTTTTTCATATAAAAATTTAAATTTTTTTAGGTTTTGGGTGGATTTTTCAATTTTTTTGGGGTGGTCACGAAATAAAGTCCTTTTCGCTCTAGGACGCATAGTTTAGGAGATATGGGCAAAAGAAGTTTTTCATATAAAAATTTAAATTTTTTTAGGATTTGGGTGGATTTTTCAATTTTTTGAGGGTGGTCACGAATTAAAGTCCTTTTCGCTCTAGGACGCATATTTAAGGAGATATGGGCAAAAGAAGTTTTTCATATAAAAATTTAAATTTTTTTAGGTTTTGAGTGGACTTTTCAATTTTTTGGGGGTGGTCACGAATTAAAGTCCTTTTCGCTCTAGGACGCATATTTAAGGAGATATGGCCAAAAGAAGTTTTTCATATAAAAATTTCAATTTTTTTAGGTTTTGGGTGGATTTTTCAATTTTTTGAGGGTGGTCACGAATTACCATCCTCTTCGCTCTAGGACGCATATTTAAGGAGATATAGCCAAAAGATGTTTTTCATATAAAAATTTCAATTTTTTTAGGTTTTGGGTGGATTTTCCAATTTTTTTGGGGTGGTCACGAATTAAAGTCCTTTTCGCTCTAGGACGCATAGTTTAGGAGATATGGGCAAAAGAAGTTTTTCATATAAAAATTTAAATTTTTTTAGGTTTTGGGTGGATTTTTCAATTTTTTGAGGGTGGTCACGAATTAAAGTCCTTTTCGCTCTAGAACGCATATTTAAGGAGATATGGCCAAAAGAAGTTTTTCATATAAAAATTTCAATTTTTTTAGGTTTTGGGTGGATTTTTCACTTTTTTGAGGGTGGTCACGAATTACCATCCTTTTCGCTCTAGGACGCATATTTAAGGAGATATGGGCAAAAGAAGTTTTTCATATAAAAATTTCAATTTTTTTAGGTTTTGGGTGGATTTTCCATTTTTTTTTGGGGTGGTCACGAATTAAAGTCCTTTTCGCTCTAGGACGCTTAGTTTAGGAGATATGGGCATAAGAAGTTTTTCATATAAAAATTTAAATTTTTTTAGGTTTTGGGTGGATTTTTCAATTTTTTTGGGGTGGTCACGAAATAAAGTCCTTTTCGCTCTAGGACGCATAGTTTAGGAGATATGGGCAAAAGAAGTTTTTCATATAAAAATTTCAATTTTTTTAGGTTTTGGGTGGATTTTTCAATTTTTGAGGGTGGTCACGAATTAAAGTCCTTTTCGCTCTAGGACGCATATTTAAGGAGATATGGGCAAAAGAAGTTTTTCATATAAAAATTTAAATTTTTTTAGGTTTTGAGTGGACTTTTCAATTTTTTGGGGGTGGTCACGAATTAAAGTCATTTTCGCTCTAGGACGCATATTTAAGGAGATATGGCCAAAAGAAGTTTTTCATATAAAAATTTCAATTTTTTTAGGTTTTGGGTGGATTTTTCAATTTTTTGAGGGTGGTCACGAATTAAAGTCCTTTTCGCTCTAGGACGCTTAGTTTAGGAGATATGGGCAAAATAGGTTTTTCATATAATAATTTAAATTTTTTTATGTTTTGGGTGGTTTTTTCAATTTTTTGAGGGTGGTCACGAATTAAAGTCCTTTTCGCTTTAGGACGCATATTTAAGGAGATATGGGCAAAAGAAGTTTTTCATATAAAAATTTCAATTTTTTTAGGTTTTGGGTGGATTTTTCAATTTTTTGAGGGTGGTCACGAATTAAAGTCCTTTTCGCTCTAGGACGCATATTTAAAGAGATATGGGCAAAAGAAGTTTTTCATATAAAAATTTCAATTTTTTTAGGTTTTGGGTGGATTTTTCAATTTTTTTAGGGTGGTCACGAATTAAAGTCCTTTTCGCTCTAGGACTCATATTTAAGGAGATATGGGCAAAAGAAGTTTTTCATATAAAATTTTCAATTTTTTTAGGTTTTGGGTGGATTTTTTAATTTTTTGGGGGTGGTCACGAATTAAAGTCCTTTTCGCTCTAGGACGTATATTTTAGGAGATATGGCCAAAAGAAGTTTTTCATATAAAAATTTCAATTTTTTTAGGTTTTGGGTGGATTTTTCAATTTTTTGAGGGTGGTCACGAATTAAAGTCCTTATCGCTCTAGGACGCATATTTAAGGAGATATAGCCAAAAGAAGTTTTTCATATAAAAATTTCAATTTTTTTAGGTTTTGGGTGGATTTTCCAATTTTTTTGGGGTGGTCACGAATTAAAGTCCTTTTCGCTCTAGGACGCTTAGTTTAGGAGATATGGGCAAAAGAAGTTTTTCATATAAAAATTTCAATTTTTTTAGGTTTTGGGTGGATTTTTCCATTTTTTGAGGGTGGTCACGAATTAAAGTCCTTTTCGCTCTAGGACGCATATTTAAGGAGATATGGGCAAAAGAAGTTTTTCATATAAAAATTTCAATTTTTTTAGGTTTTGGGTGGATTTTTCAATTTTTTTGGGGTGGTCACGAATTAAAGTCCTTTTGGCTCTAGGACGCTTAGTTTAGGAGATATGGGCAAAAGAAGTTTTTCATATAAAAATTTCAATTTTTTTAGGTTTTGGGTGGATTTTTTAATTTTTTGAGGGTGGTCACGAATTAAAGTCCTTTTCGCTTTAGGACGCATATTTAAGGAGATATGGGCAAAAGAAGTTTTTCATATAAAAATTTCAAATTTTTTAGGTTTTGAGTGGATTTTTCAATTTTTTGGGAGTGGTCACGAATTAAAGTACTTTTCGCTCTAGGACGCATATTTAAGGAGATATGGGCAAAAGAAGTTTTTCATATAAAAATTTTAATTTTTTTAGGTTTTGGGTGGATTTTTCAATTTTTTGGGGTGGTCACGAAATAAAGTCCTTTTCGCTCTGGATGCATAGTTTAGGAGATATGGGCAAAAGAAGTTTTTCATATAAAAATTTCAATTTTTTTAGGTTTTGGGTGGATTTTTCAATTTTTTGAGGGTGGTCACGAATTACCATCCTTTTCGCTCTAGGACGCATATTTAAGGAGATATGGCCAAAAGAAGTTTTTCATATAAAAATTTCAATTTTCTTAGGTTTTGGGTGGATTTTTAAATTTTTTTGGGGTGGTCACGAATTAAAGTCCTTTTCGCTCTAGGACGCATATTTAAGGAGATATAGCCAAAAGAAGTTTTTCATATAAAAATTTCAATTTTGTTAGGTTTTGGGTGGATTTTTCAATTTTTTGAGGGTGGTCACGAATTAAAGTCCTTTTCGCTCTAGGACGCATATTTAAGGAGATATGGGCAAAAGAAGTTTTTCATATAAAAATTTCAATTTTTTTAGGTTTTGGGTCGATTTTTCAATTTGTTTGGGGTGGTCACGAATTAAAGTCCTTTTCGCTCTAGGACGCTTAGTTTAGGAGATATGGGCAAAAGAAGTTTTTCATATAAAAATTTCAATTTTTTTAGGTTTTGTGTGGATTTTCCAATTTTTTGAGGGTGGTCACGAATTAAAGTCCTTTTCGCTCTAGGACGCATATTTAAGGAGATATGGGCAAAAGAAGTTTTTCATATAAAAATTTAAATTTTTTTAGGTTTTGGGTGGATTTTAAATTTTTTGAGGGTGGTCGCGAATTAAAGTCCTTTTCGCTCTAGGACGCATATTTAAGGAGATATGGACAAACGAAGTTTTTCATATAAAAATTTCAATTTTTCTAGGTTTTTGGGTGGATTTTTCAATTTTTTGAGGGTGGTCACGAATTAAAGTCCTTTTCGCTCTAGGACGCATATTTAAGGAGATATAGCCAAAAGAAGTTTTTCATATAAAAATTTCAATTTTTTTAGGTTTTGGGTGGATTTTTCAATTTTTTGAGGGTGGTCACGAATTAAAGTCCTTTTCGCTCTAGGACGCATATTTAAGGATATATGGCCAAAAGAAGTTTTTCATATAAAAATTTCAATTTTTTTAGGTTTTGGGTGGATTTTTCAATTTTTTGAGGGTGCTCACGAATTACCATCCTTTTCGCTCTAGGACGCATATTAAAGGAGATATAGCCAAAAGAAGTTTTTCATATAAAAATTTCAATTTTTTTAGGTTTTGGGTGGATTTTCCATTTTTTTTTTGGGGTGGTCACGAATTAAAGTCCTTTTCGCTCTAGGACGCTTAGTTTAGGAGATATGGGCAAAAGAAGTTTTTCATATAAAAAATTAAATTTTTTTAGGTTTTGAGTGGACTTTTCAATTTTTTGGGGGTGGTCACGAATTAAAGTCCTTTTCGCTCTAGGACGCATATTTAAGGAGATATGGGCAAAAGAAGTTTTTCATATAAAAATTTCAATTTTTTTAGGTTTTGGGTGGATTTTTCAATTTTTTTGGGGTGGTCACGAAATAAATTCCTTTTCGCTCTAGGACGCATAGTTTAGGAGATATGGGCAAAAGAAGTTTTTCATATAAAAATTTCAATTTTTTTAGGTTTTTGGTGGATTTTTCAATTTTTTGAGGGTGGTCACGAATTAAAGTCCTTTTCGCTCTAGGACGCATATTTAAGGAGATATGGGCAAAAAAGTTTTTCATATAAAAATTTCATTTTTTTAGGTTTTGGGTGGATTTTTCAATTTTTTGAGAGTGGTCACGAATTAAAGTCCTTTTCGCTCTAGGACGCACATTTAAGGAGATATGGGCAAAAGAAGTTTTTCATATAAAAATTTCAATTTTTTTAGGTTTTGGGTGGATTTTTCAATTTTTTTGGGGTGGTCACGCATTAAAGTCCTTTTCGCTCTAAGACGCTTAGTTTAGGAGATATGGGCAAACGAAGTTTTTCATATAAAAATTTCATTTTTTTTAGGTTTTGGGTGGATTTTTCAATTTTTTTGGGGTGGTCACGAAATAAAGTCCTTTTCGCTCTAGGATGCATAGTTTAGGAGATATGGGCAAAAGAAGTTTTTCATATAAAAATTTTAATTTTTTTAGGTTTTGGGTGGATTTTTCAATTTTTGGTGGGTGGTCACGAATTACCATCCTTTTCGCTCTAGGACGCATATTTAAGGAGATATGGCCAAAAGAAGTTTTTCATATAAAAATTTCAATTTTTTTAGGTTTTGGGTGGATTTTTCAATTTTTTGAGGGTGGTCACGAATTAAAGTCCTTTTCGCTCTAGGACGCATATTTAAAGAGATATAGCCAAAAGAAGTTTTTCATATAAAAATTTCAATTTTTTTAGGTTTTGGGTGGATTTTTCAATTTTTTGAGGGTGGTCACGAATTAAAGTCCTTTTCGCTCTAGGACGCATATTTAAGGAGATATGGGCAAAAGAAGTTTTTCATATAAAAATTTCAATTTTTTTAGGTTTCGGGTGGATTTTTAAATTTTTTGGGGGTGGTCACGAATTAAAGTCCTTTTCGTTCTAGGACGCATATATAAGGAGATATGGGCAAAAGAAGTTTTTCATATAAAAATTTCAATTTTTTTAGGTTTTGGGTGGATTTTTCAATTTTTTGAGGGTGGTCACGAATTAAAGTCCTTTTCGCTCTAGGACGCATATTTAAGGAGATATGGGCAAAAGAAGTTTTTCATATAAAAATTTAAAATTTTTTAGGTTTTGGGTGGATTTTAAATTTTTTTGAGGGTGGTCACGAATTAAAGTCCTTTTCGCTTTAGGACGCATATTTAAGGAGATATGGACAAACGAAGTTTTTCATATAAAAATTTAAATTTTTCTAGGTTTTTGGGTGGATTTTTCAATTTTTTGAGGGTGGTCACGAATTAAAGTCCTTTTCGCTCTAGGACGCATATTTAAGGAGATATAGCCAAAAGAAGTTTTTCATATAAAAATTTCAATTTTTTTAGGTTTTGGGTGGATTTTTCAATTTTTTGAGGGTGGTCACGAATTAAAGTCCTTTTCGCTCTAGGACGCATATTTAAGGATATATGGCCAAAAGAAGTTTTTCGTATAAAAATTTCAATTTTTTTAGGTTTTGGGTGGATTTTTCAATTTTTTGAGGGTGCTCACGAATTACCATCCTTTTCGCTCTAGGACGCATATTAAAGGAGATATAGCCAAAAGAAGTTTTTCATATAAAAATTTAAATTTTTTTAGGTTTTGGGTGGATTTTTCAATTTTTTGAGGGTGGTCACGAATTAAAGTCCTTGTCGATCTAGGACGCATATTTAAGGAGATATGGGCAAAAGAAGTTTTTCATATAAAAATTTAAATTTTTTTAGGTTTTGAGTGGACTTTTCAATTTTTTGGGGGTGGTCACGAATTAAAGTCCTTTTCGCTCTAGGACGCATATTTAAGGAGATATGGGCAAAAGAAGTTTTTCATATAAAAATTTCAATTTTTTTAGGTTTTGGGTGGATTTTTCAATTTTTTTGGGGTGGTCACGAAATAAATTCCTTTTCGCTCTAGGACGCATAGTTTAGGAGATATGGGCAAAAGAAGTTTTTCATATAAAAATTTCAATTTTTTTAGGTTTTGGGTGGATTTTTCAATTTTTTTGGGGTGGTTACGAAATAAATTCCTTTTCGCTCTAGGACGCATAGTTTAGGAGATATGGGCAAAAGAAGTTTTTCATATAAAAATTTCAATTTTTTTAGGTTTTGGGTGGATTTTTCAATTTTTTGAGGGTGGTCACGAATTAAAGTCCTTTTCGCTCTAGGACGCATATTTAAGGAGATATGGCCAAAAGAAGTTTTTCATATAAAAATTTCAATTTTTTTAGGTTTTGGGTGGATTTTTCAATTTTTTGAGGGTGGTCACGAATTACCATCCTTTTCGCTCTAGTATGCATAGTTTAGGAGATATGGGCAAAAGAAGTTTTTCATATAAAAATTTAAATTTTTCTAGGTTTTGGGTGGATTTTTAAATTTTTTGAGGGTGGTCACGAATTAAAGTCCTTTTCGCTCTAGGACGCATATTTAAGGAGATATGGCCAAAAGAAGTTTTTCATATAAAAATTTCAATTTTTTTAGGTTTTGGGTGGATTTTTCAATTTTTTGAGGGTAGTCACGAATTACCATCCTATTCGCTCTAGGACGCATATTTAAGGAGATATAGCCAAAAGAAGTTTTTCATATAAAAACTTCAATTTTTTTAGGTTTTGGGTGGATTTTTCAATTTTTTTTGGGTGGTCACGAAATAAAGTCCTTTTCGCTCTAGGTCGCTTAGTTTAGGAGATATGGGCAAAAGAAGTTTTTCATATAAAAATTTAAATTTTTTTAGGTTTTGGGTGGATTTTTCAATTTTTTGAGGGTGGTCACGAATTAAAGTCCTTTTCGCTCTAGGACGCACATTTAAGGAGATATGGGCAAAAGAAGTTTTTCATATAAAAATTTCAATTTTTTTAGGTTTTGGGTGGATTTTTCAATTTTTTTGGGGTGGTCACGCATTAAAGTCCTTTTCGCTCTAAGACGCTTAGTTTAGGAGATATGGGCAAACGAAGTTTTTCATATAAAAATTTCATTTTTTTTAGGTTTTGGGTGGATTTTTCAATTTTTTTGGGGTGGTCACGAAATAAAGTCCTTTTCGCTCTAGGATGCATAGTTTAGGAGATATGGGCAAAAGAAGTTTTTCATATAAAAATTTCAATTTTTTTAGGTTTTGGGTGGATTTTTCAATTTTTTGAGGGTGGTCACGAATTACCATCCTTTTCGCTCTAGGACGCATATTTAAGGAGATATGGCCAAAAGAAGTTTTTCATATAAAAATTTCAATTTTTTTAGGTTTTGGGTGGATTTTTCAATTTTTTGAGGGTGGTCACGAATTAAAGTCCTTTTCGCTCTAGGACGCTTAGTTTAGGAGATATGGGCAAAAGAAGTTTTTCATATAAAAATTTCAATTTTTTTAGGTTTTGGGTGGATTTTGCAATTTTTGAGGGTGGTCACGAATTAAAGTCCTTGTCGATCTAGGACGCATATTTAAGGAGATATGGGCAAAAGAAGTTTTTCATATAAAAATTTAAATTTTTTTAGGTTTTGAGTGGACTTTTCAATTTTTTGGGGGTGGTCACGAATTAAAGTCCTTATCGCTCTAGGACGCATATTTAAGGAGATATGGGCAAAAGAAGTTTTTCATATAAAAATTTCAATTTTTTTAGGTTTTGGGTGGATTTTTCAATTTTTTTGGGGTGGTCACGAAATAAATTCCTTTTCGCTCTAGGACGCATAGTTTAGGAGATATGGGCAAAAGAAGTTTTTCATATAAAAATTTCAATTTTTTTAGGTTTTGGGTGGATTTTTCAATTTTTTTAGGGTGGTCACGAATTAAAGTCCTTTTCGCTCTAGGACGCATATTTAAGGAGATATGGGCAAAAGAAGTTTTTCATATAAAAATTTCATTTTTTTTAGGTTTTGGGTGGATTTTTCAATTTTTTGAGAGTGGTAACGAATTAAAGTCCTTTTCGCTCTGGATGCATAGTTTAGGAGATATGGGCAAAAGAAGTTTTTCATATAAAAATTTCAATTTTTTTAGGTTTTGGGTGGATTTTTAAATTTTTTTGGGGTGGTCACGAAATAAAGTCCTTTTCGCTCTAGGATGCATAGTTTAGGAGATATGGGCAAAAGAAGTTTTTCATATAAAAATTTCAATTTGTTTAGGTTTTGGGTGGATTTTTCAATTTTTTGAGGGTGGTCACGAATTAAAGTCCTTTTCGCTCTAGGACGCATATTTAAGGAGATATGGCCAAAAGAAGTTTTTCATATAAAAATTTCAATTTTTTTAGGTTTTGGGTGGATTTTTCAATTTTTTGAGGGTGGTCACGAATTACCATCCTTTTCGCTCTAGGACGCATATTTAAGGAGATATGGACAAAAGAAGTTTTTCATATAAAAATTTAAATTTTTTTAGGTTTTGGGTGGATTTTTTAATTTTTTGAGGGTGGTCACGAATTACCATCCTTTTCGCTCTAGGACGCATATTTAAGGAGATATAGCCAAAAGAAGTTTTTCATATAAAAATTTCAATTTTTTTAGGTTTTGGGTGGATTTTCCAATTTTTTTGGGGTGGTCACGAATTCAAGTCCTTTTCGCTCTAGGACGCATAGTTTAGGAGATATGGGCAAAAGAAGTTTTTCATATAAAAATTTAAATGTTTTTAGGTTTTGGGTGGATTTTTCAATTTTTTGAGGGTGGTCACGAATTAAAGTCCTTTTCGCTCTAGGACGCATATTTAAGGAGATATGGCCAAAAGAAGTTTTTCATATAAAAATTTCAATTTTTTTAGGTTTTGGGTGGATTTTTCAATTTTTTGAGGGTGGTCACGAATTACCATCCTTTTCGCTCTAGGACGCATAGTTTAGGAGCTATGGGCAACAGAAGTTTTTCATATAAAAATTTAAATTTTTTTAGGTTTTGGGTGGATTTTTCAAATTTTTGAGGGTGGTCACGAATTAAAGTCCTTTTCGCTCTAGGACGCATATTTAAGGAGATATAGCCAAAAGAAGTTTTTCATATAAAAATTTAAATTTTTTTAGGTTTTGGGTGGATTTTTCAATTTTTTGAGGGTGGTCACGAATTAAAGTCCTTTCCGCTCTAGGACGCATATTTAAGGAGATATGGGCAAAAGAAGTTTTTCATATAAAAATTTCAATTTTTTGAGGGTTGTCACGAATTAAAGTCCTTTTCGCTCTAGGACGCATATTTAAGGAGATATAGCCAAAAGAAGTTCTTCATATAAAAATTTCAATTTTTTTAGGTTTTGGGTGAATTTTTCAATTTTTTGAGGGTGGTCACGAATTAAAGTCCTTTTCGCTCTAGGACGCATATTTAAGGAGATATGGGCAAAAGAAGTTTTTCATATAAAAATTTCAATTTTTTTAGGTTTTGGGTGGATTTTTCAATTTTTTGAGGGTGGTCACGAATTAAAGTCCTTTTCGCTCTAGGACGCATATTTAAGGAGATATGGGCAAAAGAAGTTTTTCATATAAAAATTTAAATTTTTTTAGGTTTTGAGTGGACTTTTCAATTTTTTGGGGGTGGTCACGAATTAAAGTCCTTTTCGCTCTAGGACGCATATTTAAGGAGATATGGCCAAAAGAAGTTTTTCATATAAAAATTTCAATTTTTTTAGGTTTTGGGTGGATTTTTAAATTTTTTGAGGGTGGTCACGAATTACCATCCTTTTCGCTCTAGGACGCATATTTAAGGAGATATAGCCAAAAGATGTTTTTCATATAAAAATTTCAATTTTTTTAGGTTTTGGGTGGATTTTCCAATTTTTTTGGGGTGGTCACGAATTAAAGTCCTCTTCGCTCTAGGACGCATAGTTTAGGAGATATGGGCAAAAGAAGTTTTTCATATAAAAATTTAAATTTTTTTAGGTTTTGGGTGGATTTTTCAATTTTTGAGGGTGGTCACGAATTAAAGTCCTTTTCGCTCTAGGACGCATATTTAAGGAGATATGGGCAAAAGAAGTTTTTCATATAAAAATTTAATTTTTTTTAGGTTTTGAGTTGACTTTTCAATTTTTTGGGGGTGGTCACGAATTAAAGTCATTTTCGCTCTAGGACGCATATTTAAGGAGATATGGCCAAAAGAAGTTTTTCATATAACAATTTCAATTTTTTTAAGTTTTGGGTGGATTTTTCAATTTTTTGAGGGTGGTCACGAATTAAAGTCCTTTTCGCTCTAGGACGCATATTTAAGGAGATATAGCCAAAAGAAGTTTTTCATATAAAAATTTCAATTTTTTTAGGTTTTGGGTCGATTTTTCAATTTTTTGAGGGTGGTCACGAATTAAAGTCCTTTTAGCTCTAGGACGCATATTTAAGGAGATATGGGCAAAAGAAGTTTTTCATATAAAAATTTCAATTTTTTTAGGTTTTGGGTGTATTTTTCAATTTTTTGAGGGTGGTCACGAATTAAAGTCCTTTTCGCTCTAGGACGCATATTTAAATAGATATGGGCAAAAGAAGTTTTTCATATAAAAATTTAAATTTTTTTAGGTTTTGGGTGAATTTTTCAATTTTTTTAGGGTGGTCACGAATTAAAGTCCTTTTCGCTCTAGGACGCATATTTAAGGAGATATAGCCAAAAGAAGTTTTTCATATAAAAATTTCAATTTTTTTAGGTTTTGGGTGGATTTTTCAATTTTTTGAGGATGGTCACGAATTAAAGTCCTTTTTGCTCTAGGACGCATATTTAAGGAGATATGGGCAAAAGAAGTTTTTCATATAAAAATTTCAATTTTTTTTAGGTTTTGGGTGGATTTTTCAATTTTTTTGGGGTGGTCACGAATTAAAGTCCTTTTCGGTCTAGGACGTTTAGTTTAGGAGATATGGGCAAAAGAAGTTTTTCATATAAAAATTTCAATTTTTTTAGGTTTTGGGTGGATTTTTCAATTTTTTGAGGGTGGTCACGAATTACCATCCTTTTCGCTCTAGGACGCATATTTAAGGAGATATGGCCAAAAGAAGTTTTTCATATAAAAATTTCAATTTTTTTAGGTTTTGGGTGGATTTTTCAATTTTTTGAGGGTGGTCACGAATTAAAGTCCTTTTCGCTCTAGGACGCTTAGTTTAGGAGATATGGGCAAAAGAAGTTTTTCATATAAAAATTTCAATTTTTTTAGGTTTTGGGTGGATTTTTCAATTTTTGAGGGTGGTCACGAATTAAAGTCCTTGTCGATCTAGGACGCATATTTAAGGAGATATGGGCAAAAGAAGTTTTTCATATAAAAATTTAAATTTTTTTAGGTTTTGAGTGGACTTTTCAATTTTTTGGGGGTGGTCACGAATTAAAGTCCTTATCGCTCTAGGACGCATATTTAAGGAGATATGGGCAAAAGAAGTTTTTCATATAAAAATTTCAATTTTTTTAGGTTTTGGGTGGATTTTTCAATTTTTTTGGGGTGGTCACGAAATAAATTCCTTTTCGCTCTAGGACGCATAGTTTAGGAGATATGGGCAAAAGAAGTTTTTCATATAAAAATTTCAATTTTTTTAGGTTTTGGGTGGATTTTTCAATTTTTTGAGGGTGGTCACGAATTAAAGTCCTTTTCGCTCTAGGACGCATATTTAAGGAGATATGGGCAAAAGAAGTTTTTCATATAAAAATTTCATTTTTTTTAGGTTTTGGGTGGATTTTTCAATTTTTTGAGAGTGGTAACGAATTAAAGTCCTTTTCGCTCTGGATGCATAGTTTAGGAGATATGGGCAAAAGAAGTTTTTCATATAAAAATTTCAATTTTTTTAGGTTTTGGGTGGATTTTTAAATTTTTTTGGGGTGGTCACGAAATAAAGTCCTTTTCGCTCTAGGATGCATAGTTTAGGAGATATGGGCAAAAGAAGTTTTTCATATAAAAATTTCAATTTGTTTAGGTTTTGGGTGGATTTTTCAATTTTTTGAGGGTGGTCACGAATTAAAGTCCTTTTCGCTCTAGGACGCATATTTAAGGAGATATGGCCAAAAGAAGTTTTTCATATAAAAATTTCAATTTTTTTAGGTTTTGGGTGGATTTTTCAATTTTTTGAGGGTGGTCACGAATTACCATCCTTTTCGCTCTAGGACGCATATTTAAGGAGATATGGACAAAAGAAGTTTTTCATATAAAAATTTAAATTTTTTTAGGTTTTGGGTGGATTTTTTAATTTTTTGAGGGTGGTCACGAATTACCATCCTTTTCGCTCTAGGACGCATATTTAAGGAGATATAGCCAAAAGAAGTTTTTCATATAAAAATTTCAATTTTTTTAGGTTTTGGGTGGATTTTCCAATTTTTTTGGGGTGGTCACGAATTCAAGTCCTTTTCGCTCTAGGACGCATAGTTTAGGAGATATGGGCAAAAGAAGTTTTTCATATAAAAATTTAAATGTTTTTAGGTTTTGGGTGGATTTTTCAATTTTTTGAGGGTGGTCACGAATTAAAGTCCTTTTCGCTCTAGGACGCATATTTAAGGAGATATGGCCAAAAGAAGTTTTTCATATAAAAATTTCAATTTTTTTAGGTTTTGGGTGGATTTTTCAATTTTTTGAGGGTGGTCACGAATTACCATCCTTTTCGCTCTAGGACGCATAGTTTAGGAGCTATGGGCAACAGAAGTTTTTCATATAAAAATTTAAATTTTTTTAGGTTTTGGGTGGATTTTTCAAATTTTTGAGGGTGGTCACGAATTAAAGTCCTTTTCGCTCTAGGACGCATATTTAAGGAGATATAGCCAAAAGAAGTTTTTCATATAAAAATTTAAATTTTTTTAGGTTTTGGGTGGATTTTTCAATTTTTTGAGGGTGGTCACGAATTAAAGTCCTTTCCGCTCTAGGACGCATATTTAAGGAGATATGGGCAAAAGAAGTTTTTCATATAAAAATTTCAATTTTTTGAGGGTGGTCACGAATTAAAGTCCTTTTCGCTCTAGGACGCATATTTAAGGAGATATAGCCAAAAGAAGTTTTTCATATAAAAATTTCAATTTTTTTAGGTTTTGGGTGAATTTTTCAATTTTTTGAGGGTGGTCACGAATTAAAGTCCTTTTCGCTCTAGGACGCATATTTAAGGAGATATGGGCAAAAGAAGTTTTTCATATAAAAATTTAAATTTTTTTAGGTTTTGAGTGGACTTTTCAATTTTTTGGGGGTGGTCACGAATTAAAGTCCTTTTCGCTCTAGGACGCATATTTAAGGAGATATGGCCAAAAGAAGTTTTTCATATAAAAATTTCAATTTTTTTAGGTTTTGGGTGGATTTTTAAATTTTTTGAGGGTGGTCACGAATTACCATCCTTTTCGCTCTAGGACGCATATTTAAGGAGATATAGCCAAAAGATGTTTTTCATATAAAAATTTCAATTTTTTTAGGTTTTGGGTGGATTTTCCAATTTTTTTGGGGTGGTCACGAATTAAAGTCCTCTTCGCTCTAGGACGCATAGTTTAGGAGATATGGGCAAAAGAAGTTTTTCATATAAAAATTTAAATTTTTTTAGGTTTTGGGTGGATTTTTCAATTTTTGAGGGTGGTCACGAATTAAAGTCCTTTTCGCTCTAGGACGCATATTTAAGGAGATATGGGCAAAAGAAGTTTTTCATATAAAAATTTAATTTTTTTTAGGTTTTGAGTTGACTTTTCAATTTTTTGGGGGTGGTCACGAATTAAAGTCCTTTTCGCTCTAGGACGCATATTTAAGGAGATATAGCCAAAAGAAGTTTTTCATATAAAAATTTAAATTTTTTTAGGTTTTGGGTGGATTTTTCAATTTTTTGAGGGTGGTCACGAATTAAAGTCCTTTCCGCTCTAGGACGCATATTTAAGGAGATATGGGCAAAAGAAGTTTTTCATATAAAAATTTCAATTTTTTGAGGGTGGTCACGAATTAAAGTCCTTTTCGCTCTAGGACGCATATTTAAGGAGATATAGCCAAAAGAAGTTTTTCATATAAAAATTTCAATTTTTTTAGGTTTTGGGTGAATTTTTCAATTTTTTGAGGGTGGTCACGAATTAAAGTCCTTTTCGCTCTAGGACGCATATTTAAGGAGATATGGGCAAAAGAAGTTTTTCATATAAAAATTTAAATTTTTTTAGGTTTTGAGTGGACTTTTCAATTTTTTGGGGGTGGTCACGAATTAAAGTCCTTTTCGCTCTAGGACGCATATTTAAGGAGATATGGCCAAAAGAAGTTTTTCATATAAAAATTTCAATTTTTTTAGGTTTTGGGTGGATTTTTAAATTTTTTGAGGGTGGTCACGAATTACCATCCTTTTCGCTCTAGGACGCATATTTAAGGAGATATAGCCAAAAGATGTTTTTCATATAAAAATTTCAATTTTTTTAGGTTTTGGGTGGATTTTCCAATTTTTTTGGGGTGGTCACGAATTAAAGTCCTCTTCGCTCTAGGACGCATAGTTTAGGAGATATGGGCAAAAGAAGTTTTTCATATAAAAATTTAAATTTTTTTAGGTTTTGGGTGGATTTTTCAATTTTTGAGGGTGGTCACGAATTAAAGTCCTTTTCGCTCTAGGACGCATATTTAAGGAGATATGGGCAAAAGAAGTTTTTCATATAAAAATTTAATTTTTTTTAGGTTTTGAGTTGACTTTTCAATTTTTTGGGGGTGGTCACGAATTAAAGTCATTTTCGCTCTAGGACGCATATTTAAGGAGATATGGCCAAAAGAAGTTTTTCATATAACAATTTCAATTTTTTTAAGTTTTGGGTGGATTTTTCAATTTTTTGAGGGTGGTCACGAATTAAAGTCCTTTTCGCTCTAGGACGCATATTTAAGGAGATATAGCCAAAAGAAGTTTTTCATATAAAAATTTCAATTTTTTTAGGTTTTGGGTCGATTTTTCAATTTTTTGAGGGTGGTCACGAATTAAAGTCCTTTTAGCTCTAGGACGCATATTTAAGGAGATATGGGCAAAAGAAGTTTTTCATATAAAAATTTCAATTTTTTTAGGTTTTGGGTGTATTTTTCAATTTTTTGAGGGTGGTCACGAATTAAAGTCCTTTTCGCTCTAGGACGCATATTTAAATAGATATGGGCAAAAGAAGTTTTTCATATAAAAATTTAAATTTTTTTAGGTTTTGGGTGAATTTTTCAATTTTTTTAGGGTGGTCACGAATTAAAGTCCTTTTCGCTCTAGGACGCATATTTAAGGAGATATAGCCAAAAGAAGTTTTTCATATAAAAATTTCAATTTTTTTAGGTTTTGGGTGGATTTTTCAATTTTTTGAGGGTGGTCACGAATTAAAGTCCTTTTTGCTCTAGGACGCATATTTAAGGAGATATGGGCAAAAGAAGTTTTTCATATAAAAATTTCAATTTTTTTTAGGTTTTGGGTGGATTTTTCAATTTTTTTGGGGTGGTCACGAATTAAAGTCCTTTTCGGTCTAGGACGTTTAGTTTAGGAGATATGGGCAAAAGAAGTTTTTCATATAAAAATTTCAATTTTTTTAGGTTTTGGGTGGAGTTTTCAATTTTTTGAGGGTGGTCACGAATTAAAGTCCTTTTCGCTCTAGGACGCATATTTAAGGAGATATGGGCAAAAGAAGTTTTTCATATAAAAATTTCAATTTTTTTAGGTTTTGGGTGAATTTTTTAATTTTTTGAGGGTGGTCACGAATTAAAGTCCTTTTCGCTCTAGGACGCATATTTAAGGAGATATGGACAAACGAAGTTTTTCATATAAAAATTTAAATTTTTCTAGGTTTTGGGTGGATTTTTCAATTTTTTGAGGGTGGTCACGAATTAAAGTCCTTTTCGCTCTAGGACGCATATTTAAGGAGATAAAGCCAAAAGAAGTTTTTCATATAAAAATTTCAATTTTTTTAGGTTTTGGGTGGATTTTTGAATTTTTTGAGGGTGGTCACGAATTAAAGTCCTTTTCGCTCTAGGACGCATATTTAAGGATATATGGCCAAAAGAAGTTTTTCATATAAAAATTTAAATTTTTTTTAGGTTTTGGGTGGATTTTTCAATTTTTTGAGGGTGCTCACGAATTACCATCCTTTTCGCTCTAGGACGCATATTTAAGGAGATAAAGCCAAAAGAAGTTTTTCATATAAAAATTTCAATTTTTTTAGGTTTTGGGTGGATTTTTGAATTTTTTGAGGGTGGTCACGAATTAAAGTCCTTTTCGCTCTAGGACGCATATTTAAGGATATATGGCCAAAAGAAGTTTTTCATATAAAAATTTCAATTTTTTTTAGGTTTTGGGTGGATTTTTCAATTTTTTGAGGGTGCTCACGAATTACCATCCTTTTCGCTCTAGGACGCATATTTAAGGAGATATAGCCAAAAGAAGTTTTTCATATAAAAATTTCAATTTTTTTAGGTTTTGGGTGAATTTTTTAATTTTTTGAGGGTGGTCACGAATTAAAGTCCTTTTCGCTCTAGGACGCATATTTAAGGAGATATGGACAAACGAAGTTTTTCATATAAAAATTTAAATTTTTCTAGGTTTTGGGTGGATTTTTCAATTTTTTGAGGGTGGTCACGAATTAAAGTCCTTTTCGCTCTAGGACGCATATTTAAGGAGATATAGCCAAAAGAAGTTTTTCATATAAAAATTTCAATTTTTTTAGGTTTTGGGTGGATTTTTCAATTTTTTGAGGGTGGTCACGAATTAAAGTCCTTTTCGCTCTAGGACGCATATTTAAGGAGATATGGGCAAAAGAAGTTTTTCATATAAAAATTTCAATTTTTTTAGGTTTTGGGTGGATTTTTCAATTTTTTTGGGGTGGTCACGAAATAAAGTCCTTTTCGCTCTAGGACGCATAGTTTAGGAGATATGGGCAAAAGAAGTTTTTCATATAAAAATTTCAATTTTTTTAGGTTTTGGGTGGATTTTTCAATTTTTTGAGGGTGGTCACGAATTAAAGTCCTTTTCGCTCTAGGACGCATATTTAAGGAGATATGGGCAAAAGAAGTTTTTCATATAAAAATTTAAATTTTTTTAAGGTTTTGAGTGGACTTTTCAATTTTTTGGGGGTGGTCACGAATTAAAGTCCTTTTCGCTCTAGGACGCATATTTAAGGAGATATGGCCAAAAGAAGTTTTTCATATAAAAATTTCAATTTTTTTAGGTTTTGGGTGGATTTTTCAATTTTTTGAGGGTGGTCACGAATTACCATCCTTTTCGCTCTAGGACGCATATTTAAGGAGATATAGCCAAAAGATGTTTTTCATATAAAAATTTCAATTTTTTTAGGTTTTGGGTGGATTTTTCAATTTTTTGAGGGTGGTCACGAATTAAAATCCTTTTCGCTCTAGGACGCATAGTTTAGGAGATATGGGCAAAAGAAGTTTTTCATATAAAAATTTAACTTTTTTTAGGTTTTGGGTGGATTTTTCAATTTTTTGAGGGTGGTCACGAATTAAAGTCCTTTTCGCTCTAGGACGCATATTTAAGGAGATATAGCCAAAAGAAGTTTTTCATATAAAAATTTAAATTTTTTTAGGTTTTGAGTGGACTTTTCAATTTTTTGGGGGTGGTCACGAATTAAAGTCATTTTCGCTCTAGGACGCATATTTAAGGAGATATGGCCAAAAGAAGTTTTTCATATAAAAATTTCAATTTTTTTAGGTTTTGGGTGGATTTTTAAATTTTTTGAGGGTGGTCACGAATTACCATCCTTTTCGCTCTAGGACGCATATTTAAGGAGATATAGCCAAAAGATGTTTTTCATATAAAAATTTCAATTTTTTTAGGTTTTGGGTGGATTTTCCAATTTTTTTGGGGTGGTCACGAATTAAAGTCCTCTTCGCTCTAGGACGCATAGTTTAGGAGATATGGGCAAAAGAAGTTTTTCATATAAAAATTTAAATTTTTTTAAGGTTTTGAGTGGACTTTTCAATTTTTTGGGGGTGGTCACGAATTAAAGTCCTTTTCGCTCTAGGACGCATATTTAAGGAGATATGGCCAAAAGAAGTTTTTCATATAAAAATTTCAATTTTTTTAGGTTTTGGGTGGATTTTTCAATTTTTTGAGGGTGGTCACGAATTAAAGTCCTTTTCGCTCTAGGACGCATATTTAAGGAGATATAGCCAAAAGATGTTTTTCATATAAAAATTTCAATTTTTTTAGGTTTTGGGTGGATTTTCCAATTTTTTTGGGGGTGGTCACGAATTAAAGTCCTCTTCGCTCTAGGACGCATAGTTTAGGAGATATGGGCAAAAGAAGTTTTTCATATAAAAATTTAAATTTTTTAGGTTTTGGGTGGATTTTTCAATTTTTGAGGGTGGTCACGAATTAAAGTCCTTTTCGCTCTAGGACGCATATTTAAGGAGATATGGGCAAAAGAAGTTTTTCATATAAAAATTTAAATTTTTTTAGGTTTTGAGTGGACTTTTCAATTTTTTGGGGGTGGTCACGAATTAAAGTCATTTTCGCTCTAGGACGCATATTTAAGGAGATATGGCCAAAAGAAGTTTTTCATATAAAAATTTAAATTTTTTTAGGTTTTGGGTGGATTTTTCAATTTTTTGAGGGTGGTCACGAATTAAAGTCCTTTTCGCTCTAGGACGCATATTTAAGGAGATATAGCCAAAAGAAGTTTTTCATATAAAAATTTCAATTTTTTTTAGGTTTTGGGTGGATTTTTCAATTTTTTGAGGGTGGTCACGAATTAAAGTCCTTTTAGCTCTAGGACGCATATTTAAGGAGATATGGGCAAAAGAAGTTTTTCATATAAAAATTTTAATTTTTTTAGGTTTTGGGTGGATTTTTCAATTTTTTTGGGGTGGTCACGAATTAAAGTCTTTTTGGCTCTTGGACGCTTAGTTTAGGAGATATGGGCAAAAGAAGTTTTTCATATAAAAATTTCAATTTTTTTAGGTTTTGGGTGGATTTTTCAATTTTTTGAGGGTGGTCACGAATTAAAGTCCTTTTCGCTCTAGGACGCATATTTAAGGAGATATGGGCAAAAGAAGTTTTTCATATAAATATTTCAATTTTTTTAGGTTTTGGGTGAATTTTTCAATTTTTTGAGGGTGGTCACGAATTAAAGTCCTTTTCGCTCTAGGACGCATATTTAAGGAGATATGGGCAAAAGAAGTTTTTCATATAAAAATTTCAATTTTTTTAGGTTTTGGGTGGATTTTTCAATTATCTTGGGGTGGTCACGAAATAAAGTCCTTTTCGCTCTAGGACGCTTAGTTTAGGAGATATGGGCAAAAGAAGTTTTTCATATAAAAATTTCAATTTTTTTAGGTTTTGGGTGGATTTTTCAATTTTTTGAGGGTGGTCACGAATTAAAGTCCTTTTCGCTCTAGGACGCATATTTAAGGAGATATGGGCAAAAGAAGTTTTTCATATAAAAATTTCAATTTTTTTAGGTTTTGGGTGGATTTTTCAATTTTTTGAGGGTGGTCACGAATTACCATCCTTTTCGCTCTAGGACGCATAGTTTAGGAGATATGGGCAAAAGAAGTTTTTCATATAAAAATTTCAATTTTTTTAGGTTTTGGGTGGATTTTTCAATTTTTTGAGGGTGGTCACGAATTAAAGTCCTTTTCGCTCTAGGACGCATATTTAAGGAGATATGGGCAAAAGAAGTTTTTCATATAAAAATTTAAAATTTTTTAAGGTTTTGAGTGGACTTTTCAATTTTTTGGGGGTGGTCACGAATTAAAGTCCTTTTCGCTCTAGGACGCATATTTAAGGAGATATGGCCAAAAGAAGTTTTTCATATAAAAATTTCAATTTTTTTAGGT
The DNA here is from genome assembly GCF_050003625.1 of Haematobia irritans. Lineage (NCBI taxonomy): Eukaryota > Metazoa > Arthropoda > Insecta > Diptera > Muscidae > Haematobia > Haematobia irritans. The sequence goes on along the minus strand of NC_134399.1, from coordinate 73,660,462 downwards.
TTTGGGTGGATTTTTCAATTTTTTGAGGGTGGTCACGAATTACCATCCTTTTCGCTCTAGGACGCATATTTAAGGAGATATAGCCAAAAGAAGTTTTTCATATAAAAATTTCAATTTTTTTAGGTTTTGGGTGGATTTTTCAATTTTTTGAGGGTGGTCACGAATTAAAGTCCTTTTCGCTCTAGGACGCATATTTAAGGAGATATAGCCAAAAGATGTTTTTCATATAAAAATTTCAATTTTTTTAGGTTTTGGGTGGATTTTCCAATTTTTTTGGGGGTG